>NC_080112.1:5570287-5936014 GCF_950005125.1 Chionomys nivalis | reverse complement strand
TACAAAGCAGTGGGTACAGAATGTGAAGTGTTTTCCAAACTGATCTGTCCATTTAATTCTTTGTTCCTTAAATACTTACCCAAATCCTGTGGAATAGTTTAGTCCACACCAGCATAGATCTTTCAGCGCTGTTTCTGCTTGTGCAGCCCTAGCTCGCTCCCCTATATACTTAGATGCAGTTGCTCTTTGAATTTTGATCTCGTTACCTTTACTGCACCTTCCCTGTAACTGCCCCACAGATCAGAAAATCCATTTCGAATCAAATATTTCATTCAGGCAAAATAGCAAAATCACAGACAATTTGCATTCAAGACTTAAGGATCTTCATTTTTTTTCTGACAATATAGATGGTATTCTGAAATCCCACCAAATTTTCCCCAGGAGATTTTTCATAAACAGCTTTTTGTCTTTTTCTTTCTTTCTAACCCCCCACCACCATGTATAACTGTACATTGTCTCTGGGTGGTTGACTCTGGATCATCTTCCCTTGCTAGGGAGAAAAACAGGCCAAATAGAACAGAATGCAGCATTTTCACTCCACATTCTCGCAAGATCATTTGCTGCCATATTTTCTAAAACCAAGAACTAGATGTGCTTAGAGCTAGATGTGCTTAGCAAATTTTTATAGTAAATACTGCTGAGAAAGATAATAGTACTATTATTCTGGTAATTTTCAACACTATTTTGAATGCTGGTACTATTGAAACTGTAGTAATGAAGTCAACTCTCAAATCTTAACGCATGGTTGCTCTCTTCAAATTATGTCATCTCCACTTGGCATACTGCAGCCACCCATCCCCGCGCAGAATTGCCTTCCCCAGCCTTCTGTGAGAATGGATTTTTTGAATGCATACTCTCACAGCATGGAAGTAAAGAAAGAACCCACAAGTAAGAAGAGAATTTTGAGATGTTGTGAGGCATCTCACAGAAGCCAAGGCCTAACAGTTTCCTGTCTCAATGCTTTTTAGTGAGTTCTTGCTTCTGTCAGTACGAGGAATCCAGAGCTGCAGTAGTTCTCTTGATGTGCCCAAATCTTTTTTTAACCAGACCAAGAATGTGTCCTTCATCAAGGAACTTTCTTGACAATCTCCTATTGTGAGGAACATTTATACAGTAGCCAATTTGACAGGATGGGCAATAGCTGATAATCTAATCTACATTTTTAGAGCAAAAATGATTTTGTGTACACAGTACTCCATTTGATTATCATTTTAATTATTTTATTAACACAAAAATTAATATTGAACAAATTTTGCAATAACAAATACAATATACAAGAAAATAATAATTTTATTGTCTTATCTATGTCTGAAGTTTGAGAGTAGATAATTAGTTGATTGGATAGGAAAACATTTAACATTTAAAATATTTATGAGTAAAAGAGATAAGGTGAGTTCTGATTAGCTGACTATTTCTTTTCTAATTATAATATTTTTCTCAGTACTTATTCATGATGTAAACTCAATAGTATTATGTATCTTGGGAATATGTAGAGAGAAGTTGTCTAGTGGTTATAGTTAGACTGTACTGTAATGACTACTGTTTATTGGAAAAGAAAATAAATATTGAAATTTATATTCCTGGATTAACTTTTATTATATGTGGATCTTTTTAATTTGTAATTATCAGTATTTTATGCATTTTATAAATGGTTTTTCTCTATAAACTAATATGTTTAATTATGAAACTTGAATAGTAGAAGCATGATCCGTATTATAACAAAGAGAAATATAAAATGCAACAAGGCTGGAATGAAATCATCATTCATAAAACCTCGAGGTCTTGTAAATCATGTATTTCACCTCGAGGGTGGAAAATCCTAAACAAAAGTAGCCAACAATCACACACCTGATCTATCTGAGATCACTGTCCACAGAGCAAACCCGTCTTTAAAGTGTTGTGGATACTTAGGTTTTACAGCTGTATTTCATGACTGTAAAAAATGGCAGATGAATTGTCTATTCATAGAGGTTTGGGAAGCTCACACTGAAATATGATACAGGTATTAGCAAAGGCTACATTTTTAAAGCCGCTTAAAGGAACAGCAGTAAAACTTCACTATGTATTCCAAATCTACACTCATGAGCAATCTTTGAGGACAGACCAAAGAGAAAATACAGATGTCCTCTTAGCTTGTATAATTGAGGCCATTATAATGACGAATGCCACTCAGTGTGAGCAGAGTTTCCTCTTTGCGTATTTCTTCGTTAACAAGGAAAAAGGAGGCAATGCGAGCAATGAAACTAGACATATAAGAGTCTATAGGAGAAAGAGTTTTTCATCTTCCAAGGAAAGTAACATCATATTCTTAGAAGTTGGAACTTCTTGTTTGCTGTAAGATAAGGTAAATTGGCAAATCAGCCCCAGAGGGACATGGCCTTGGGGTAGAAGTTCCTAATTTTGTATCTTTTTTTTTCCCACTATTGCTGGGATTTCATGAAAGCCAAGAGGAAAAAAAGTAAATTGGCCAGTTTCAGTAGTAAGGTAAGTCTCAAAAATGTACTATGTATGCTTTGTGAAGGCCCAGTACACTAGGAGTAAATCACTAGTGTTTCCTATGTGGTCAACAATTAATATTTTAGTGAAGTAAATTCAAGTGGAAAGATCAGTACATTTCATGTTTTTACTTGCCCTACTTCAAAGTTGAGTAGATTGGCTTTAAATGGGCAACTGATCTGTCTTTTTACAATAATACCTAATGCTAATTTGTTGGAAATTCAACTAAATAACTGAATCTGCTGATGATGAAAAGACTCCTCTGTATCTGCAATTCCTGTTTTCCTACTTACAACTTAGAGTGTTAGGAGGGTGTGGTTAATGTCAATGACATTATTTCTTCTGGAAACTTGGTGTTGCTGTGTAAAGTTAAATCCTCCAAATTCCGCAAGTACTACTGAAGAAGTGAATTTCTTCTTCATCAGTATCCATCCAATATTCTGGAAACACAGGTATAGACTTATGCAGATTAATTTAGCATAGTTTGGCAAATTGTTGCTGTGAGATATATTTTAGAATTTCTTCCTAGCTCAGGATATTGGAGAGAATCAAGTAAAGATAAAATTATAAGAATTGTTCTGTAAATCAGATTAAAGCTTTCTGTTTCCTACCATTGGGGCTGGACACATTTTTTACAAGCAACATGGCAGTTGTTCTTGTAACAGTTTCATTCTTTCTAACAAAAGTAAAACAAAATAGAAACAAGTCCATTACATTCATCCATCACTAGCTACTGTTAACTGTGATTTTTCCTGACAAGCTTTCTCTCATCAGATGATAAGGGAAGCACGGGACAGGTTTGGGAAAAGCTACATGAATGCTGATGAAATAGGCTCTTGTATTCTAAGTGTGCCCAGTTCAGATGTTTGAAACAGAACAATTTACAATCTAGCAGTCAGGACTCCATCATGCTTTAAATAAATTTCTTTTTCTACTTTTTATGGGACTCTTAACTCTCTCTGAGAAGAGTCATGACATTTCACTGCACAAGGCAGGTCACAAATTGAATAATGTGAAATAACTTTATTAGAGAACTGAAGAAAATGATAGATAGTGGCAATAATGTGCTTTATAGGAAAATTTGATAGCTCTCTAAAGATCAATGCTTGTGTTTGTTTACTTTGAAGTGAAAGGACAAAAGCTTCATAATGGAATCCAGAGAAACATCCAAATTAAAGAAATACTTTTCCAGATTAAACTGGTCTTCCTGGTCTGTGATGAATTCTGCAAATCTCTCAAAGTACTCCTCAGTAGACAGAGGAGCATAGGGCTGTCGGATAACATGGTATTAGAAAGCTGCTCGTGGATGAATGAAATTCCTCCTAGGGCCACACAGAATAAAACAAGCTGGGAGTCACCCGGGTCTTGTCCTGTCCCAAACAAGGATTGAAAGGCCACTTTCTAAAGGGAGAAAGACACAGCAGGGCCCCCTGCATTTGCATCACCAAATGCCTTTGTGGACACACTGTGTACATAGAATTCGTTCAGTTAAACAGCATCCATTTATGCTGTCCTTTACCCCATGAGGAATTTTTTTCAGAAACAAAACAAAGGCCATTTATTTGAGCAACAATACATTACTTTTAAAAAAAATGAGTCATAGTGCAGAATATGGGATAAGCAAGAAGTCCGTGCCTCTGTGTTTTATCTTTGCAACCTCTTTTCTTAGCCACAGACCTCATGAAAGTATCTCTATCACAGTAAGATAACTATGAATGTGGATTAGAGTAGACAGGAATATTGGAGCTGACTAGGAAGAGAAACAGTCAGAACTTCTTACAGACTCTATTAGCAGAGACTAAAGTGTACTGTTGTCTGATACTTAGGCCCTTGAAAAAATGAGCTGGAATTGAGTTCAATGTGTATGGACAGATGAGAGAGAGGGGAAGGGAGGAATGAAGGAAGGAAGGGAGAGGGAGAGAAGGGGGGGTCTTTAATTGGCACTAATTAGTGCCCTTGTTGGTAGGGAAGGATTGACAGGGTTATTTCTATGGCTGCTGCCCCTGCTGACTCCCAGTGTTGTTTCCAGGACAAGAGGAAAGCAATGTAGGTAAACTTGTGTCTTTAAGGCTTCAAGGATTATTTGTACTGCCAGTCTTCACGTGTCTAAACTGTCAGCTTAGTAAGATTCTTTGCCTAAGGTATATATCGGCTTTTGTTTTAATAAAACAATACAGAATTAGTAGTAAGCAATCAATTCAGTAGAATAACAGGAACTTTTATGTTAGTCTGTTACAACGTAAAGAAGCAGGCATTGAAAAGGAGAAAAACCATCTCAACAAATTCTAGATGTTAACATGAGCCAGAAATACAGACGATGATTGGCACTGACACCAATCATGACAAAACTGGAAAATACCATTAACTTCATGAGAAGTCAACAGTCTACAGATAATATGAAAATCTTGGGGAAAATGATATCTTCTTACAACTTAGTTCTAATGTGAGTGGTGATGAAGAGTAGAAGTTTTGCAGAAGCAGCCTGTAGCTATATTCTAATAAATATTAACAAGCCTACTTGAAATGTGTTTTAAGTTTCTGCAAATTCTCATTTTTCTATAATTGTAAGCTTGGGAATTATGCCAAAGTGGTTATTCTACATTAATTCAATTAAATACTAATAAAGAACTCATATGAGTTAAAACCATTTTTAGTAATATGACAGATTTTCTTCTACTGTGGCATGTTGTCTTTCATTTTTGAAGAGCTAGAAACAGTCTTACATCTAGATTGGCCTCACTCAATCACTTTTTGTATTCTGTCAGGAAGATCAAGAGATTACATATATAAAATTATACAGACCTGAGTAATTCCCATCGAAACACACAGGAATGAGAAATCACATGTCTCTATTTGGTGTTTTTAATCCTGTAGCAAGTAGCAACAATAGATAGATAGATAGATAGATAGATAGATGATAGATAGATAGATAGATAGATAGATAGATAGATAGATAGATAGATAGATAGATATGCTGAACAATATTTTCCTTAAACTGAACAGTAGCCTTCTAGGTATGAAAAGACACACAGGTTCTAAGGGTCTTATATATTCATTAAATATAGCAAATATTTGTTCTTAAATCAATTTATTCTTATTCATACCAGTCTATAGTTTTATATACCCCATGGGTAATGCCATCCATCTCTCTATAGTATTCTGGAGTCCTTGCCTTCTATATCTCTCAGGATTGCACACAAAGATTCCCAGCTGAAGAAAATCTGGCATGTCTACCACAAGTGGAAGTCAATCCAGATGCAATATAAATACTCCAAGTAACAAAGACTAGATCATACTACCATTGTCAAAGATCTTATCTCCTAACCATTCTGAATCTAAGTCCATATTCTAGAATCTCTTCCCAGCCCTCACATATGTTTTGTCTTTTAAGGCATCTTTTTCGAGAACATTCCACAAACGTAATAAGTGTAATCAGAGTCTAATAAGCCTAATGAAGTTCCTCTCATCCCATTTTCATAACCATTACACAACCCTTGTCATCGGTACACTCTGGTGCTGACACTACAGCTTATCAAAGTTTGAAACCCTTCTCTAATATATGAAAATATCAAAATGATAGTTAATATCCAATTGATTCCTTTCAGAACTTTCTAGCAACCTTCTTCAGATGGTCCAGAACCTACTTCCTTCAGGGCCACACTTATCTGCACCACCCCCCCACCAATGGATTTTTTAGGCACTTTAGCTTTTGCTGCCCTTAAAGGATCTTACTTAAGAGAATTACCAGGGAAGAGTGATGTTTTAGAAATATTGCTCTGACCAAGGTAAGAGATACTGAGAAGTGAGAGCAGAATAGAGAATAACAATATGTTGTAAGGTGGCTGCTTGTTTGTTTCACACTCAGCAGCTAAGTCCTGAAACAATCACATAGAAACTGTATTAATTAAATCACTGCTTGGCCCATTAGCTCTAGCTTCTTCTTGGCTAACTCTTCCATATTAATATAACCCATTTCTATTAATCTGTGTATAACCACATGGCTGTGGCTTACCAGGTAAAGTTCCGGCATCTGTTTCTAGCAGGGCTACATGGCTTCTTTCTAACTCTGCCTTTCTTTCTCCCAGCATTCAGTTTAGTTTTCCCTGCCTACCTCTATTTTACCCTATCAGCAGGACAAGGCAGTTACTTTATTCATCAATGGTATTAACAGCATACTGTGGGGAATCCCACATCACCTCTCCTTTTCTGTTTAAATAAAAAGGAAATTTTAACTGTAACATATTAAAATTACATAAAACAGTTACTAAGCAAGAATTAGTTACAATAATAATATTTATTTTATCTATTATCACAGCTAAGAAAAAATATAACTATAAATTCTTCAACTCCATCAAAGACTCCAGGAAGATATAATGTTACATAAGTAAACAAGAAGTACATTGTAAGCAACTACCAAAACTCTAGAATTGACAGAGACATCTTACTGCATAGACAGTCACCCAAAGTTCTTCTGTACTGTTGAGGTATCTTCAGCCTACAGGCCCATAGTATCCAGCAGACTTTTCCATAAAACAGGAAATTTGAAGTTCTGTTCTAGCTTGTAATGACAAAGTCCATCAGTTGCTTTCTTCTGTGTCCTGCAGAATGTCTGGCAGACTCTTTTATGAAGCAGAAACCCAAAAGTACTGTTTCACCTTTTTTAGGCAACTTCAGGAGTCATTTCTCTGTGGGTCCTGCATGTCCAGTTGATCAAGCAGTCCAGGCAAGAGCAGTCTCCTGCCCAAATGGTCAACAAATTCCATGAGGAGCCTCTTCAATGCCCATCCTCTGTTGTTGGGGTTTCTGTCCTGCCTGTTTCCTGCAGTCGTTAAGTCCCAAAGAAATTGCACAGAGGTCTACATTAATTATAAACTGATTGGTCCATTAGTTCAGGCTTCTTATTAACTCTTATAACATATATTAACCCATTATTCTTATCTATTTTAGCCATATGGCTTGGTACCTTTTTCAGCAAGGCAGTCACATCTTCCTTCTTCTGTAGCTGGGAAATGACTGCAGAGGAATGGGCTTACTCCCCAGAATTCTCCTGTTTTTCTTGACCCACCTCTACTTCCTGTCTGGTTGTCCCACCTATACTTCCTGCCTGGTTACTGGCCAATCAGCGTTATATAAAATATCATTAACAAATATAGACCATTCTCTCACACCAATCCTCCTCCTGAAGTAGACTGTTGATGCCAGGAGCAGATGTGTCTCACTGTCATAAAAAGCCCAAGTCTTAAAACATTTTAAATGTCATATTCTGAAGGTTTCTGAAAAATTTGGTAAATAGCAATTCATCTTAAATATATTTCTGTACATCTAGAAAACCTAACTAACATGATTACAAGCTTGACGATTATAGATGACTATCTATTAACCTGTATTTCTTAATTGTATATTACATTATATATTACATTTTTAAATGAGCTGGGCAAATACAATATCTTAATCAAGATTATATATATATAATTTAAGGAAATTTTGTTATTTAATATATATATAATAAAAATTCCTTAAATTTGTATCAATAAACTAAGATCCATACCAATGCAAACCTCAATATCATAACTCCCTTTCAATGTAAACAAACATTTATAAAGAGTATTTGGGAATATGGACATAGTTCTATACAAAATTCTTCCTGTTGTTTATTGTGCAAAGTAATTTTTGAGGGGTGTTGAAGGCAACCTTTTGGGGCAGTCTTGGTCTATCAAACCACATTAGTCTGGAAGCAATCCATACATTCTCATCCTCTGTGGAAAAAAAGAACCTCTTTTCCAAAGCAACTTATCCTCAGACTCAAATTCTGAAATTGAGTTACCTTTAAAGTATATATGTTGGTTTAGCTTAGCAGCCCATACAATTAAACGTCTCTCTGTACTTAGCTCTTTAACAGTCAAAAAATTCAAAGAAAACACAATAATATACATAACCCAGCTTTGTATGTATTTCAGCTTTGCATGGATTGTTTTTACTCTATTAATTTTTAATATTTATTTTATTATCTTTATTACCTTAATCTATGACTGTCTGTACTCTGTCTCTTTAAAGACTTTACACTTTTTTAATCATTTATTTCTTTTCATAACTGTTGTGGGAGCTGTGGGCTGCGTTCCGCCACCCAGCTCCCGGTTGCCTGGCTAGCTTATGCCCCGAAATAACAACATACAAACTGTATTCTTTTAAACACTGCTTGGCCTCTTCTTGACTAATTCTCACGTATTAATTTAGCCCATTTCTAATAATCTGTGTAGCACCTCAAGGTGCGCTTACCGGGAAGATTCTAGCCTACATCCATCCTGGGTGGAAGCTTCATCGCGTCTGCCCTGGGAAGCAGCTGTATGGCATCTAAGCTCACTTCCTCTTCCTCCCAGCATTCTGTTCTGTTTACTCCACCCACCTACGTTCTAACCTATGAGGGCCAAGCAGTTTCTTTATTAATTAACCAATGACCTTCCTCCATCATTTCCCCTTTTTCTGTTTAAACAAGAAAAAGGAAGGCTTTAACTTTAACATAGCAAAATTACATATAACAAAACAGTTATCAAGTAAGAATTACAGTTACAATATTTATATCTATTTATCTTTTTATTATAACAATGGAAAACTATAACTATAACTATCTATCTATTCTTCAACTCCATCAAAGACTCCAGAAAAATACAATATTACCTAAGCAAACAAAAAATAAGCAACTTTCAAAATTCTAGAAATGACAGAGACATCGCGCTGCCTGGACAGTCACCCAAAGTTCCTCTGTACCATTGGGGCATCCATCTTCAGCCTACAGGTCCATAGTATCCAGAGACATTTCCATGAAGCAGGAAATTTCAAAGGCAGTTCAGTCACTATCTGCTGTGTCCTGCAGAATGTCTCGCAGACTCCTTCATGAATCAGGAACCCCGAAAAATCATCTCACCTTTAGGCAAGATCAGTAGTCCTCTTTCTGAGGGTTCTTTGTGTCCAGTTTATGCAGCAGTCCAGGCAAGAGCAGTTTCTTGCCCAAATGTCTAACAAACTCCATAAGGCGCCTCTTCGATGCCCATCTTCTTCTTGAAGTAGATTGGTGCTGCCAGGAGCAGATGTGTCTCATTGTCATGAAAAACTCAAGTTATTAAAACATTTAAAGTGCCATATTCTATATCTTTGAAAGATATGAAGAATGCCTATCTAAAATACATCTATGTACATCTAGAAAATCTTAACATGACTACAAACTTGACTATTATGATTATCCATTAACAACCTATATACATTACGTTTTTAAGTGAACTACACAATCACAATACCTTAATTAAGATCAGAATACATATACATTTAACAAAATTGACCTTAAAATCCATACCAATGCAAATTATTCATATCTATATCTATTCCCCTTTAAATGTAAAAGAACATTTATAAACAATATTTGGGAACATGGGCACAGTTTTTTCTCTCCAAACTGCTTCCTGCTGAATGGGGGCGCTGTTATTCAGGTCTTTTATGGGATAACCTGTGTGCTAGGTTCATCTCAGTTGGCAGTTGAGTGAAGTAATTTTCTGAAGGTGTTCACAGCAATCTTTCAGGAGGACGTGGTCTATCATACCATATTGGAATAGAAACAATCCACAGGGTTTCATCGTCTGTGAAAACAAAAGAAGAAACTCCTTTCCAAAGCATCATGTCCTTAGATCCAAATTTTAAAGTCAAGGTATTTTCAAAATATCTGTCTTGGATTAGTTCAGCAGCATTTATAAACATATATCTTTTAGCAGCTGTTGCTCTTTCCTCAGCATTCAAATAATTCAAAGAGAGCATAATAGTATACAGAATCAAAATTCTCTGTGTATTTTCCATCTTTCTACAGCTTTATTTTAACTCTATTTTGTTTATTTTTACTTTTTGAGACAGGTTTTCTATATATCTTTGTCCTGGAATAACTCTGTAGACCAGGCTGTCCTTGAACTCTCAGAGATCTGCCTGTCTCTGCCTCCCAGGCATTGGGATTAAAGGCGTGTGCTACCGCACCTTGAAGTCACAGAGGTCAATATCCCTCTGCCTCCCAAGTGTTGGGATTAAAGATGTGTACTACCACACCCAACTACTTTCTTTCTTCCTTTTTTTCACTTTTAAGAACTTTAACTTTTAGCCTGCATATATTTTTAACACACTGTAAATCATTTAGAAGTTTTCTTTGTTTTTGACTCTCTCTTTACTGTATCTCTCTCTGTTTTTCTGACCACATGAGTCTTTAATATACCAAGCAATCTCAGTAGGACTAAAGCCATGGCTTTGCCGGCTAGATCCAGCCCATTCCTTAGCTTTCCAGCCTCATGGCGGAGATACAGGCTGTAGCCATTTTTATTGCCACAAGTCTAAGTCTGTGGCGTTTCAAGGTCCCTGCCAGTAAGCAAGCTGCAGCAGAGAACACTCAAGTCCTCTCTCTGTAGTCGGCCCTCCTACCTCAAACAGTCAGAGTTTGCCCTGGCAGGACGGCCCAGAATGCCCGCATTTTAAAACAACGCAACTTTTTTCCTGCTACGGCTGAAAACAAACAAGCATGCAGTCAGCTTTTATCAATATCATTTAAGTGTTTCATGGCAGGACCTCTTAATGAGCTGCAGGGTTTTGCAGCTAAAGCTGAGTCAGGAAGCCTCTCTTAGATGAGAGCACTTGCTTGCCTCTAGCAAGCAGAGCAGGCCCGAGAAATTGCTGCTACCAAGAAAACATGCTTTACTGTATTCTTTCCCAAGCTTTCTCAGGCTTTCTGTGGATTAAGTTGTCCATACGTTGGGGGCCATTCTGTAGTGGGGAGCTGCGGGCTGTGTTCTGCCACCCAGCTCCCGGTTGCCTGGCTAGCTTATGCCCCGAAATAACAACATACAAACTGTATTCTTTTAAACACTGCTTGGCCCATTATATCTAACCTCTTCTTGACTAATTCTCACGTATTAATTTAGCCCATTTCTAATAATCTGTGTAGCACCTCAAGGTGCGCTTACCGGGAAGATTCTAGCCTACATCCATCCTGGGTGGAAGCTTCATCACGTCTGCCCTGGGAAGCAGCTGCATGGCATCTAAGCTCACTTCCTCTTCCTCTCAGCATTCTGTTCTGTTTACTCCACCCACCTATGTTCTAACCTATGAGGGCCAAGCAGTTTCTTTTTTAATTAACCAATGATCTTCCTCCATCACATAACTGTCTATATTCTTTTTATTCTCTCTCCTAAGCCTACATACATTTATCCAACATTTAGAGGTCTTTTATGTCTGAATCTGTCCTATTGTGTATCTGTAATTCTTTACTGTCCATGAGTGCTTCTTAAAAGGCCAACCACTTAATAAAAAGTTAAGCTGCACCATTACTAGGGGAAATATGGGACTTCCTGCTTGCCCTGCCCAGTCCAGCACGGTGGAGTGGAGCTGTTTGCTGCCTCTGAGCCATACACACTACCCCAGTTCCAAATATGTCAGGTCTAGGTCAAACCATTAAGCAAGTTGTAGCATGTCTGTTAAATGCTCCATAATTGAACCTCATCAGAGTTTGTTCTGCCAACATGGCCATTTTAAAATGGCATGGCTTTTTTTCTGCTACTGCTAAATCAGGAAAACCTCTAAAGGAGCCATGCCTCTGCATGCTTCTAGCAAACAGAGCCTACCCACGAAAATGCCGCTACCAGGTTTCTCTGTAGCTTTAGAGCCTGTCCTGGAACTAGCTCTTGTAGACCAGGCTGGCCTCGAACTCACAGAGATCCTCCTGCCTCTGCCTCCCGAGTGTTAGGATTAAAGCCGTGCACCACCACCGCCCGGCTAGGATTTCTTTTTAAGCTTCCTCAAGTTTTACATGGATTTAGTCCACCATGTTGGGTGCCAATTTGTTATAAGGAGGCCACTACAATGTGTCTGAATTCCAATCAATGGAATTGGGTGACTGACCAAAAAATGAAAAGTAAAAAGTTTAAGTGAAACCAAGGTTTGTTGGCTTTGTAGTGTATGAACAGAGCAGCATTTTAGAGATAATTTAGCCTGTTTAAATTATGTCAAAGTCCCTAAACTTGAGTAATTTATGATGAGTAGAAATCTATTTTCCATAATTCTGGACGCTGAATAGTTCAAGATCAAGGCTGTAGCACGTTAGTACCTGCTGAGTGTTGTTCTCTGTTTTCAAGTTGACACCTTGATTCTGTATCCTTTATTAGGGAACACACAATGCTCTCATGTGGCAAAAGAAGCATAAGGGTCTAGCTACTTCCAGCTAGCTTTTTATGAAGTGTTACCTGTGGAACTAGACTTACAATGGGTCCAGCTAACCATTTTCAGCTTTACGGTATTGTGAGAAACATACATATACAATGGATATTGAAATTATACTTCAATTTTTGAATTTTGATATTTTCTGTAGGCGGTAATACCTCTATTAACATGCTTGATTGTGGCAACAAGTTGTAACTCTCTTCTAGCCACTAGATGAAGAACAGGCAATTGATACTTTTGTGATATCCAACTCCAGCATTTATACAAACAGCTTGAGACATTTGTGGCAGGCAGATTTGGAAGATGAAATCATAGGAATATGGTAGGCTAAAGATGTAGTTTGAGGAATGGGTGACAGCACTCTAGAAGTAGAAAGGCATGCACAACAAAAGAGCATTGGACAACATGTGGGCAGAGGGGAGGAAAGTGGGAGAAAGTAAAACATTGCAAGGAACAATTGGAGGAGCAGAACTCAGGACAGTCCCTCCTTTCTCTCTCACCTGTTCTGAGGAGACCACAAGCTAGTTGTAAGTCCATACTTCCCACATTCACAATTACCATCATGTTGAACTTTTCCTTTATGTCATCTTCTCTGGTCTCTCATGCTCTGTGACTTACCACTACCTATGACGTCTTTAGCCCAGAATGTTTAGAAGGGTAACACTTTAACCTCTCCAGAGGACATAACACATGATCCAAGAATGATCAAGTTTTAAAATGTCACATACTTGAAAGAACTGCCATTAGATGGCATTGGCATAAGAAACTAAGAATAAAATTCAGCTTTGTAATTAGCAAAGATGAAAGCAAAATAAATGAGACTTTTAAAACCAAAATAATAATATCCCTTAAACTATGACAACTTCTCAAAGGCATGAAGGGTAGCATGGGGTTTGAGTTTGGATTTTGATGAGATTTGAATTCGAGAGACTTAGATGACTCAAGTCATTTTCTTTCAGTTATTTTCTATTTAAGTAAATTGATCCCCACTATCTGTATGTCAACTTAGTTGCTGTTTGGTCTTAACATTTATATCCTATCCCTAAATGTTTTGTTTTCTAGGTAATTATATGAATGGGAATTAGACAGAAAAAAGCTATTTGAGATGTAACTATATTGCCTCAACCATGTAATTTGGTTGTTTCAATGAGATGCCTCCCCATTAGTCTCAGAGAGAACACTGTTTTTCCCTGATGGTGGGTAATACAGAATCAAGGTGTTATCCTAAAAGCAGAGAACAGCTCTCAGAAGACTCTAAACAGAAGAGAATGAATGGGGTGGGGGATAATGAGAACATCATAAAATATGGGGCTACAATTGGGCGGGCTAGTTGGCTCCTTAGCAAACTCCTCCAGTTGCTCTTTGTGACCTTCCTTTTCCTTGCCTTCCTCCCCTCTGCCCACATGTTGTACAATGTGCTTTGACTTGATGTTCTAGAGACTAATGGGGGACATCTCTTTAAATTTGGTTCTAAGTTGGTAGCTATTGGGGGAGAATTAGGAGGTATGGCTTTGTTGTAGTAGCTGGGTCATTGGAGTGGGCTTTTTTTTATTATTTATTTATTTATTTATTTATTTATTTATTTAAGATTTCTGCCTTCTCCCTGCCACCACCTCCCATTTCCCTCCCCCTCCCCCATCAAGTTCCCCTCCCTCATCATCCCTAAGAGTAATCCGGGTTCCCTGCCCTGTGGGAAATCCAAGGACCACCCACCTCCATCCAGGTCTAGTAAGGTGAGCATCCAAACTGCCTAGGCTCCCACAAAGCCAGTACGTGCAGTAGGGAGTGGGCTTTGAGGTTTCAAAACGTTCTTGTTGTTTCTAGTGTATTTTCTGCCTCATGCTTGTTGTTGAAGATGTGTTCTGTTAGCCATTCCTGCTACCATGTCTTTGCTCCACCATTATGGACTCTAACCCCATACAACTTTTAAACCCCAAATAAATTCTTTATTGTATAAGTTGCCTTGGTCATGGTGTATTCTCACAGTAATATGGAAGAAACTACACATAGGAACTAGTATCTATATGTGGTAACCAAAGCTAGGAGGCTCAAAACCACAGTGATGTATTGTCTCACAATTTTCCAGGCTAAAATTCTAAAAGACAAGGTACTGGTATACAATATACTGTCTATGAGGGTTGTGAGGGAAGGATGTGTTTCATACCTCTATTCTTGGCTTCTGTCCCTCGATGTCTTCTCTCTGTGCAGCTTCATATCTTACTCTACCATAATGCCTTTAAACCTATCTCCCACCAAGATTATATGTCAAAGTACTGAGGGTTGGGACTTCAGTATATGAAGAGAGAAAGCACAGTTCAAACTCTGACAATACTCTTTCCTGAACTTGCAAATTCTAATAGTTCTCAGATTGTGGCAATAATCAGGTACTTAGTTATGTATCGCACACCTCTCTACCATCCACAAATTCCCCATGTACTTTCTTCCCTAATCTCTCAGAATGACTTGGAGTTAAGAAGCTGATTTTTCTTAATGAGCAACTATAGTAAATAATGTTATTGGCTAATTACTGCTTGCTATTACTACAGTTACTCAATTAAGAAAAGCCTGCTCCTCTCTGAGCATGGCAGACAATGAAGGCTGATGAGAAGCCAAGGACAATGGCACTAGGTTTCGATCCTAATACATGAACTGGCTTTGTGGGAGCTTAGCCTGTTTAGATGCTCACCTTCCTGGACGTTCATAGAAGACCTTCGTCTTCCCGCAGGGCAGGGAATTTGCACTGCTCTTCAGTATAGAGAGGGAGGGGGAATGGTGTGGGGGGAGGAGAGGAGGAGTGGGGATAGGGGGAGGGGAGTGGGGGGAGGGGGCAATATTTGGGAGGAGGGGAGGGAAATGGGAAACGGGGAGCAGGTGGAAATTTTAATTAAAAAAGAATTTAAAAAAAAAGAAAAGAAAAGAAAAAAAAAAGAAAAGCCTGCTCTAGCATTGCTTAGGCAATTGATGAAATATTTTTAAGAAGATGATGTACTTTTTTTTCTACAAAGTCAAAATATTTGTAGAAGTTGTTCCTACATTCTTTATAAACACTTCTGTTCTATTGTGTTCTTAATTGATTCTGGATTCTGACCATCCTTTTTTTCCTATGGGAGTTCATTCCCTGGCTTCATAGTATCACACTATGCCAGGATAACTCACTGGAGACCAAAAGAGAAATCAGGCTGTTGTCCCACATTCTCTGCCCACTAAATCAATTTTATTTCAAAGAAAGATGGTTATTGTGAAGTTGTCAAACTGAGGTAAATTGAATGGGCAGAATGAAGGCTCCTATTAACAACAGCAGCTATCCCTGTCAGATTCAAGTCTAGCAGACAGTTACAAGCCAATTTGACCATGATGAGTGGGTGGGTGTTTAAAAATAACCAAAGTCAAGAAAGATGACATAGAGACACCCATGTTACTTTGTAAACTGCAAACCAAGAGTGCAACGAGTGTTCCCTGCTTGGTCCTAGGCTGAAGGTGCTCTGACCTTCATAGTCTTAGAGAGGAGGCTCCTGGACAAGACATCATCCCCCCCCCCCCACTCCCCCACCCCCACCCAAGTTACCGTGGATGTTTTCTTTGGCCAGATCTTGGAATGCAAGGTCACAGTAGGGAAGACAGCAGCAAGGTCTGTTAAGAGTTACAAGGCAGAGAAGCAGTTTACAATGCTAATAACCAGGGAAATCAGACAGTAGCTGGTGATGGGAATGTGTTTGTGGAGGAATTCTCTCTGCATGAAAAAGAACATCATGAACATTTTAAGAGTGTTGAATCTAAAATTGTGAAGGTTAGAGGATAGATAATCAGGACAGGGTTAAAGGAAAATGATCTCTCATCTTAAGGGAAGTCAATTTAAATGGGATTTGTGGCCTAACATTTGCATTTGTGTAGGTGCTGTACTGTCCATGCTGGGCCCTCCTAGGAGTCCAGCAACCTAACCCCATGTGTCACAGTCTGGAAAATAGATTAGCTGATAGAACATTAGGCACCCTGTGGATTCCACACCTGAGACCAGGGCAGACTGATACCTTTTCCTGTTTTGACATAGACACATGCCTGTTTCACTTGTGCTTTGTGAATCTCTTGTTGCAACCACCAAATCCACATTCTCTCCCCACTTCTCTGTGAACTACTAAAATGCTGGGTTTCTTTCTTTAGTCCTGTGGCCCAATTAGAGCAACTCATCTACATTGTCAATCTCTATTAAACACAGGCTGCCTGTAGGGCTCATCCGGCACAGGCATGGGAAATGCATGCTACCAAGAAGGGGCTGGTGATCAGATAACTTCCTTTGACCATTAGCCTCGGGTCTGAAAACTCTGAAGCCAAGAAGGGTAAAGTAGTCTCTGTGGATGAGATCCTGGATTGCTCCACACGCCATCCAGACAGCTGCATCTTAATGCAATGCTTTGTCTCACTCCAAAAGGACAAATTTTTTTTTTTTGCTTTTATTTTGTTGTTGTTCTTGTTGTTCCCACAGTAAGGCATGTGGTAGCTTCATCAGTTGCAGTTTCAATGTGTTAAAAAAAAAAAACGTAGAGAAAGGGATTAGGAGAGCAAAGTAGCTTCTTAGCTTTTCTCTGTAGATGGCAGAGTACATCTGAGACTATCTGTCAATCTCTGTCACTCAGGGCAGGAAGAAGAGTGATTAGGGACATTGTAGCAGGAAGGTATTAGTTGACATCTTAACTCTCATCCACACTGGCCTGTTGTAGGCAGAGGCCGCTTGTTTATTTCTGGATGCTTAGCCCTGAAATAATCACACAGAAACTATATTATTGAAACCACTATTTTGCCAATAGCTTAAGCATATTACTAGCTAGCTCTTATACCTTTGGTTAACCCATTTCTATTAATCTGTGTATTGCTACATGGCTGTTGCTTACCAGATAAAGTTCCATCTGGTGCCTGTGTCCAGTGGGGCTATATGGTGTCTCCTTGACTCCACCTCCTTTCTCCCAGAATTCAGTTTAATTTTCCCTGCCTAGCTCTGTTCTGCCCTGCTATAGGCTCAAAGCAGTTTCTTTATTCATTAACCAATGAAAGCAACACATAGACAGAAGAACTTCCCATACCACTGCCCAGCTGGGATTCAGAATTTTACAAGCAGTCTTTTTGATATGCAACACTACACAATTCACCATTTGAATTTTTATTGAATTTATAATTCAGTATTCTGCTTAGTATATTCACACAGTATGAACCAGCACCATTGTCCAACTCCATTGTTTTTACCAGCCAAAAGAATCCCTACAACATTAGTGGCCACTCTTTAACTCAGCTCCACTCATCTTCTGAACCTTTCTGATGGACACAATGTTCTCTAAGATCATCTAGACAGTCTTTCTCTAGGGTTCAGTGGCAATGCTGAGATGTTAGCCTTACCTTCAGCATAGCAGATTAAGAAAAACTTTGGTTGTATTAATGAGTCACAGAGAATTCATGTACACTGTGGTGAAATTTAGAGAGAGATGGCCAGAATGACTCAACATGACTGCTTTCTATTTCAATATGATTGTGCCATGTACTACAATTTATAGTGTAAACAAGCCTTCTGCAAAAGCAAAGTATATCTTGTAACTCATTTAACATGTACAGAAAGAGCCATTAAATTATTTCAGTCCCATTACTCAAAATGTTCAGAAAATTATTCTGTATTACAGTTCATGCAAGATTGGCCTTGCAGCCAAGTATTTCAACATAACTGTTGAATTCACTTGGAGGAATGCCTTAGATTGTTACTTAGGGAAATATATGTGTAGACTTTGTGGAGCCTCTTATGAAACAATTCTTACTTTGTTATAACAGTGTGATCAAATTTTCAATTACATTTCCCAGTACCTCTGTATTTATGAACCTTGTAGATAGATAATCATGAGTGTCAATAGAATTGTTGAATATTTTAATGGTTGATTGTTTTGAAAATGGAAATGATAACTATGGCTTCTTATGCCATTAAGATTTTTCATTCATATGCAGCACCTCAAAACTGTTTAAACTTGTTTGCCATTTTAAGCTTAGCATCACCTTTTCCTTTTGCAAAACCAGTGTGCCTTGACACAAACTGGGCTAGCAAGAACACCAAGAGAGGGAAATTCACTTAGTTTTTATCCTAATGAAGGTGGTGAATTTGTCTTTTCACCATTGGCTGGTGTATTACCTCATAGTCTTGTGCAATTTTTAAAAGAATAGATGTGAAGGAAATGAAGGGAGAGGAGAAGCTGCCCGATGCCCCAGGGCATGAGAAGGTATCAGAGCCTTAGTGTAAACAAAAGTTTTATGAGGTTAGGGAGATTGAAATAGCTGCAAAATTATTTGTAAGATGGGGAAATTAAAGGTGGGAAAGGTATGGAACATTGGCCCTTGGCAGTCAAGCTACCTTGAATTGGAAAAAAATTCTGACAGTTCTTCTCTCTTTACTACACATTACCATTTTTTTCTCTCCAAACTCACCCAGTGTATGTGGACTTTCTAAAGTCTCTAGTAAGAGTGAATTATTATTGTGACAAATGATGTATGTGTGTGTGTGTGGGGGGGGTATTGGTCTCAATAAACCTCTGGGTCCCTAATTCAAGGAATTTCTTTTTCCACCTATCTCTTTAGCATGGATTCAGGTGAGCCTACCTGCCGAGGAGTGGTCCCTTGACCAAGTGATTGACCTGGCCCAAGTAAAGACTCATCTGTTTTTTTTCAGCATCCCAGGGACAATTTTTGAGAAAACACAGATCCCATCTTGAAACCAAAGGATAGATTACTAGATGCTAGACAATCTGCAGTGTGAAGAAGCAACAGCTAGGGGGAAAAAAGTATCAGCTTGCTTAGACATGTAAGGAATAAATTGTTGTGGTTCATTTTCAGTATGAGGTGGTTTTAGAGTTCTTCAGAGTTACAGAAGGCACTAGGCCCCTCCTTCTCCCATAGCTGTGAGCTGGCACCTGCTGGTCTCAAAACTCTAATAGTTGGGATGTTACAGGCAGCATGCTATGTGACTGAGCACATGATCAGAAAAAGTAGCAGTCTCAAGGCCAAATTATTCATTAAATTGTTGCATCCTAAACTAACAGGATGGAGAATTTGGGAATGGGGCAAGGACCAGAAGATGGAAAAAGAGATCAGAAATTCCTCATAATAAGGGGATTTTAAAACACCACACTGTCTTGTATTAATTCAGCACACTAGGCATTTTTGCCTTTTCTCTGTGCTGATGTTCCTTACAGTGTATAGCAAGAACTGCTTCATTTTCACCAGTCTCTCTGGAATTCATTATTGTAGAGGGAGGATCTTGTTTTCAACAGGCAAAAGATGTGGACTATACTGGATTTTGTCTGCCCAGCATCTCCTAGCCTGTTTTTCTCTAAATGAGATAGAATATTTCTTCTCTTCTAGACTTCTTTGTTCTATGCTTATTCTCTGTTCTTATTTCTGCCCCCACTGAGCCCTGGGTACACTTGATTTTGTTTTTACTTTCCAGCTACAATGTTAAAGACAGTCTAAGGGGCAAAAACTAATTTGATCTCCCTTTCTGATCCTTTTAGATGTTATTATTTTCTATGGTCTGTATTATCTAGATTAGAAGTACTAAACGATGATAATGATGATGCTAAGTAAAACACTATTGACTGTAAGTCCATAGAGAGGTGTTGTAAGGAGGACACTTGTTCATTTCCAGCCGACCAGACTCCCAAAATAATCACTCAGAAACTATATTATTTAAATCACTGCTTGGTCAATTACTTAAGCATATTGCTAGGTAGCTCTTATACCTTCGGTTAACCCATTTCCATTATTTTATATTTTACCACGAGGTTTGTGGCCTACAGGCAAGGTTCTGATTGGCATCTGTGTCTTTCTCCTCTGGCAGCTCCATGGTATCTCCTAAATCTGCCTTCTTTCTCCCAGCATTCTGTTTAGGTTTTCCTGCCTACCTCTATTCTGCCCTGCCCAGGCCCAAGACAGTTTTCTTTATCAGCCAATGATATTCACAACATACAGAGGAGAATCCCACATCAGAGAGGATACAGAGGACCTTATGCTTAAAAAAATAAACTTCACAATAGCTACTTGATAGTTTTAACAAGGCATCTTTAGTTGAGTTGTGCTAGATGCTGTAAACATTAATTTGGTTATGTTTTACTCTATATTGTCATTTTTACTATCTGTTGCTTCCATTCACTTAAAATAAAAAAATGCCTGTGGTAGACCATTCTCTAGACTACACAAAGCATAAAAACATAAACTGGTGTAATTATTAGAAAAATAATATCAAAGCCAGGTGGTGCATGCCTTTAATTCCAGCACTCAGGAGGCAAAGGCAGGTGGATCTCTGTGCGTTCGAGGCCAGCTTTGTCTACAAGAGCTAGTTCCAGGACAGGCTCCAAAGCTACAGAAAAACCCTGCCTTGAAAAGCCAAAAAAAAGAAAGAAAGAAAGAAAGAAAGAAAGAAAGAAAGAAAACATAGTACCAATGGTTTATATTAGTCTGTGTTCTTTTTTTAGCCAATAAATTGGTATTATTCATACTTTTCAAAACACTAAGATTTCTAATTTTGTTTCAAAATATACATTCAAGATTAATATAAGTATAGCCACAAGTAATTAAAACCTGTGCTTAGATTCATATTTTACTGTTACAAATTCCTTGCCTAGAATGAAACTTTCTTTCTTGACCTCATTTTTCAAAAAGTAGGGATCAGGAAAGGTTCTGAACCTTTATTAAATAAGTTTACAATCTCTTGATGTGACTGCATGGCTTTTATCACTTTATTGGCTGATGGCATTATATATCATAAGAATAAACATTAATATCCTGCATAGGTCTGCACTAGATCCTCTCCATATATGCTAGAGTTATAAGCTTGGTGTTTTTGTGGAACCCTAATAGTGGGAGTGGGGACATCTCTATCTCTTCTGTATGCTCTTGGGACCCTTTTCCTCCTACTTAGTTTACCTTGTCCAGCCTTGTTATGAGGGTTTTTGTGTGGAGTCTTATTGTATCTTACTATGCCATGTTCAGTTGATAGCCTTGGGATGCCTGCTCTTTTCTAAAGGGAAAGAGAGGATGGATATAGGGGAAGAGAGAAGGTAGACGGGTCTGAGAGGAGTGGACGGAAGGAAGTGAAGGGAAGATGCAGTTGAGATATATTAAAAATAAGAAAAGAAAAGAAGAAAAGGAAAAAATCAGGCATCTGACAACAGCACAGACCAGGGACATCCATGTGGTCTCCAGTGTCAGCACATGCCACAGACCTCAGCATGGTCTTTGGTGGCAATACAGACCAAAATTGATGTCTTCTGGTTGGGGTGTAGGTGTAGAAGAACTCAGTTTTTTTCTTTAAGGGGATAGTCACTGGGATATTAGCCATTAACCAGTGAGGATATGGGCAACAAAAATTTGGACTTTCTGTTTGTTTCTTCCTATTTTTTTTTCTTTTGTTGGGGAGGTCACAAAAGTAGGGAGGCAGATCTGGGAGGCCTGGAAAGGGAATGTGATCAGGGTGAATGATGTTAAATTTCCAAACGAGTAATAACATATTATTTTAGAAAAAATTAATTAAATGCACATTTCTCTTTTAAAAGACACAACAAAACAAAATTATCAAACTGTGTATTTCTGGAATCTGGTTGATTAATATTTTGTGGTATAAAGTTCAGTTGCATTTCGAATAGATTTAAACTTTTTAAAATTGAAAGATCTGGGAAAATAATATTATAAAGTTTCCTCTTGTGTGAATAATGATTTGCATAGGTTTCTGATATGCAATAGTGTGAAAGGGTACAGTTCTTTATTCAGTTTTATCTTAACATGAATCTCATTCTTCTAATTTCCTATATTTCTAAATAGAATTGTATTGATGTATTCACTATAATTTAGACCTAAAAACTGTGAGCCAATAGTCATAACAAATGGTAAGGATTTGGCTGATTCTTTTGTGATAAGTATTTGACATTAGCTATCTCATTTAATAGTTGCAACAGTCCTATAAGGTGGCATATCGTGGTTTCCAGTTCACAGAGGCACTTGAGAGTTCAAGGAATTTAAACAAGGTGAATTAGTAGTAATTATTTGAACTGGGGCCTATCTGACTGGAGAAAAGACTTCTTTCATATAAGCCCAGTGCTTGACTGCATTCAGAAGTCACAGTACCACTGAAGTATTTTTATAGAAAGAAAATTTGGTAATCTAAGTTTATAGAACATTGGCTAGTTCCTACCAGTGTGGACCCTCGGACTTGAAGGGGTGCTGCATGACAATCTAAGATGTGAGCCATCTTAGGTCACATATATCATGCCTAACAGAGAAATAAATGTTAGCTTTTGTTTCCTTTATAGTAACAACATTCCCAGCATTTGATAGAACTTAAATGTGGTTATTACATTTGCCCTGAAAAAATTATAAATAATATATCCAGCATGGCAGAAGAGTCTGCAAGGGAGGTCCTGTAAGATGTAGTTAGCAAGTGATGAAGATGCTTGGTGATGTGGGAAGTATGTTTATTATGCGACCATGAAGCCAGCAGGTACACAAACAGGCCATCTAGTCAGCAACTTGAGCTGCAGTCAGTCTGAATCTCATCGGAACACCTAGTGATCCTCCCTTCCCAGAGAGTGGAGATAAACATGGTATGTACTTCAGGGCCATCTCCCACTTGCCTTCTTCTCTCCTGTGGGAGACTATCATAAGACAGTTTCTATTGCGTTCCAAATTCTCTAGAGGTACAAAGCCTGTCCTCTCCTTGTAGAGTAGAAGAAATGCAGCATAAAATTCTGCTGAGCTCAAATTCAGAAAAGCCCAGCTACAGACTATCCTGTAACTTGCTCTGAAGTTTTCTCAGAGCCACTTGGATTTTAGCATACCTCTTTTGGTGTATAGAACCAAGAATCTAAAAGGGACAGAAAACTTTGGCAGTTCTTCCTATCTTTCATCATGTAAGTAGTAACCAGTCTAAATGTGAAAATATTCTTTGTGGCCTTACTAGGGTGATCAGCCAAGACTCATTCTTGACCTTAACTTGTCTTGTATGAATGCACATTAAAAAATAGTATGTATGTTAAAAATATTCACTGCTGAAATGTATACGTGCCATAGGCAACATATGGCAGCTGAGGCACTGTATAGAGTTGAAACCCTGTCAATGGAGGCTATGAGGCAATTCACCTCCTTCTACTTTGAAATATAAAGAGTCCCTTTATTGGCACCAGAAAGAGCTTAGCATACACATCACATAGAATTTTATAAACAACTGAGCAACACTGCTGTCAGCATTTAGTTGGACATATATAGTCATCTGAATATTTCACTTACATAATCAGAAATAAAATGTAAATTATTTGTGCATCAGCATAAAATAAATCCTACCTGCTATATTGATGCCAGGAAATAGCTCTTATCTGTCTGTAGCCTTTCTCTAGAAACATTCCAAGTTAAAGTACTCAGTTATCAGTGTCTTAGAATTTGCAGATACAACTAAATTATTGGTCCTAACTACCAATGAGTTTAATTTAAGGCGAAATGGCTTTCAGCATACCTGAGTTGTAGTGCCCTTAATAGAACTTAAATACTTCAGTTGTTTCGAGGACTGTTAGGTGGAGATTAATGGGCCAGTTCCACAAAGGAGCTCTTCACTTAATCCTTTAGTAATTAGAAGCTGATCTGGAGAGATGAGTAATGAAGTACCTTCTGATCATGAGGTACTTTGGAGGTATTCACAAAGGTTTCTTCTCTCTAATCAGCTTTGGGGGCTCTTAGAAACTTAAGAAAAGCTAAAAAGGATAACCACAAAATGATGGCTTCTTGGCATGAAATCTGTCTTTCCAATTGAGAATAAAGCTGCCCAGTCTGTTTCCAAACTACAGACAGTGCAATGCTTGGACTAAAAGCTCCTAGAACAGTGCTGTTGAGTATGATGATTGAAGCCTAGAAACCCAATGTTTGACATCCCTACTTGGATGAGGAAATCTCACAAGGCCCACCCCTAGATGAGGACTTGCAGGCAATTAATGACTTCTGAGAGAAGGAGAATCAGTCCTCCTCAAAGATGATTTCCCTATTCAGTTGTCCAATAGCAAGTGATCAGCTCTAAACACATATACAAATAAACATCACTTAAAGGACTCAGCACGTTGTGTGTGTGAGAGGAGTATATGTGTCTGTCTAAGAATACTAATTAAAGAAAAAGAGGTCATAGTTTTTCAAGGCAGTGGAGAAGGAGTTGGAAGGGCTGGTGATATAATGCAGTAACCACATGAAATTCTCAAAGCAGAGTTAATAAAAAAGATTATTATTTCTTGCAAAATTATCCAGGCTTTTTTTTTTTCAAATCTGCACAAATCTAATAGATTTTCTTTCAGGAAGTTCCAGTATTGATGCTTGAGTAGGGACAGGAAGAAGAGGAAGATGAGGAGTAGGAGAAAGAAGAAGAAAAAGGAGAAATAATGGAAGAAGGGGAAGGAGATGAAAACTAAAGGAAAGAAGAGAAGAGGACAGGAGAGACGGAAGAGAAGAAAAAACCCTGAAAGATCTTGAAGCAATCTGCATGGCTTTGGGGCAGTTTATATTTGCATAATAACTGGTAGAAAATTATGCAACCCAAAGAAAAATAGCAGTAAGATGAAAGTCAGATTTGAAATAATGACCATAGAGCAGGAATTTGAACTTATTCTGAATTTATGTAATCAGTTTTAAGAAAATTCAAAGCTCATGTGATGGCATTTAGTATATATCAACAGTCATTCATGTCAGAGTTCATACTACTGACTTTGGCTAATGTAAGCAGGATAGACATAAAGACAGCTATGCTTAGAAAAGGATGAATACAGCCACTGTGTTTTTCAGGCATCCTGGTATACATATAATCAATAGTAACTAAATCTCTGAGACACGTGTTTTTATCCTCACTAAGCAAAAGAGTAAACTGAGGTTCAGGGAACTGAAATAAGGAAGTTGGGTTTCTGAATAAATCCTTAGAAGTACCTATAAAGCTATATTCTCAATAAAATGAAACTTAACTAAATGAACTTGTTTCAAACATGTTCCACTTATCTCTGAGGCTATCTAAGGAAGTCCTGTTTTTATCTATTTTTGCTTGGAATTCCTTGGAAGATTTCATTTGGCATAGGAATGATTTTTCCCTTAAAAGTTTGAAAAACATTGACTTTTCATGGAAGATCAAAAAACATTTTTTCAACAAAGTCAAATACTTGTTTTCATCTTTGTTGCAACTAGTCAACTTGACCACTGTGATATATAAGCAGCTAGAACCAATACATAACAAATGGGGATGGTTGTATGCCAATAAAACTGTACTTTTAAAAACTGAAATCTAATTTCCATATAATTTTCCTGTGCTATGAAATGCTATTTTTTTCTCCCACCCATTTAACAATGTGTTCATGACTCATGCGCAGTACAGAGACATAGAGAGGTCTGGACTAGATAGCCTCTAGGAGAAAACTCTTTATTCTTATGCTAAACCACCAAAATATTTGAAGATACTTATTTTTTGCAATTTGTAGCAAGCCATAAGCTAAACTATTCAATACCATCTTTCCTGTGTCTACTTGCACATAGTAGTTGCAAGATCTGGCATAGACACAGGCTATTGGTCTTGTTTGAGGCACTTGTCCCCACTTGGTAGATTTTGGAGATTCCTATGGAATATAATACAAGTTTTCAAACTAATGACCAATTGTCATGATTCTCAAGCTGAAGATTCCCAGTGAGATAATCATTGAATCAGAAACTTATAATTTAAAATCTCAGAAATCAGATGAAGCTCCTTATAAGATATTGGGGAAAGCCTCAGAACCATTACCCTGGGACACTTGATGTTCTGAAAAATATCACCACTTCTTAATTAGCTACCTATCTTCCTACCAACCAACAAGTTAGTGTTTCATAAAATACAGACCACTAAGTATGACAAATATACAATTTCTCAAGTAATATTTAACTGCTTATATCACATTCCTTCCTGTTTGCTTGTTAAGAAGAAAGGTCCTTTAAGGAATAGAACTATAAGAAGCCAAATTACTATTCTAGAAGATGGTGTACAGGAAGACTCTGATGAGAAGGCATAAGTCTTCAAGTATCCCTTGACTCTTTGGACTATACAATTACTCCCAAAGCCCAGCTGTGGAATGCAACTGAAGCTATCTGGATCTTACTGATTGCCATCAGCTCTGCATACTCAGGATGGCAATGACAATCTAAGTAATCAGACGACCCCAAAATAGTTAAATGGTCCAGAGGCTGTGGCTCTTAACTTTAGCTGAAACTTTAAAACCTGAGTGAACATCCTCACTCAGGGAAGGGGGACTGAGTGAACAGCCCCATTTAGGACTGTAAGAATACCCCACATCCATAAGACAAACAGGTAGAAGACATTGGAAAGCATAGAATAACTTCAAACTTGCAGGATTATCTGAAGGAACAGAATAGTATCAATAGCTGACCATTTTCAAAATTATAAATTAGAGAATATTTCATTTCCATGGTAAAGTCATAGATAATTGTCTGGGAAGTAAAATAACCCAAATTTGTACTTCTACCCAAATTTTCTCATTCTACATGAAGGAAAGTAACCTTAAAAACCATGACCTCATTTGTATATCTACCTTTGAGATACTATTAGACATTTCCTGAATGACCATTGTTTGTCCACAGATTGCTCAGCAAATTCAAATGGTAGAAGTGCAGGAATACAGAAGCTTTCCTTTGTAGTGACTTAATAATATTAATAATTCCTATTATTTTTCTCACCAAGATAACATATTTCCAAAATAATGACTGCCTAGATCCATAGTATGATTTTGTGGAGCATTTTCACCATTAGCTCCAGTTGTGATTCCAGTGCTCACAACCAAAGTCTGTGCCCACTGGAAACTGAGTGATGCACATGTGGATCAGAGATCATAATGATTCCACCAAATGTCAGAGCCTATGATTAGCCAGTAGTCATTTCATGTTAATATCATTTGTGAGCTCATTTTGTTCTTATTGCTGATATGATTTCATGTACCATACTTTATAATTTGTGTCCTCTAGGAAAACATGTACTCCTAAATTGTGTCTGCAGATGGTTTGGGTCCCAAATTTGTCTTCATGACTTCTACTTGTATAGTCATAAGCACATTTTATAACATCTATAAAGCTCATTTAGGAAGCATTGCTAGCAACAGCTTTCCATCACAGACTCCTTGTGGGTGTTAAATTCTGTGACCCAGATCAGATACTTAGCACTTTACTTGAGTCAGAAAATTAGTGGTTACTACAAATGGATGGATCTTGTGTCATTTATTGTGCTGATCATTTTGACACATACTAACATATACACATGAACACACAGAGAAGAACATTTTACAATTGGAAACACAGATAGTTTAAAAATATTTTGATTCTGTAACTTGTAAAAATGATCCAATATACAGGTTTCATTTACTGGGATGCATGGTAAAGAAATACCAGTTTAGAACTACAAACTCAAAACTTCAAAAGAAATATCAAGATACATATTTTTTTCTTCTAAGATCTTTAAAACAGCTATTAGTTGTTTGCAATACAGTCATAAACCCTGCAAAATTAGTTTATCTAAAACCAACTCAAATAATTGTCCTCATCAATCATCCTTTATATGAGTTGTTGTTTTGACCTTAACATCTGCTTTCTGGGCTTATGTGGTTGAGTATGGGAGTGGGGGAGTTATGCTTTCTTTGGAGAATTATTGCTTTCTCACTGTGACATGAAGCCCTTTGCAACACTTGAACAAGATCCCTAAAACAGCATTCCATGCTAAATCAAACTAGAAGCTGCATTTCCCTCTCTCTCTTCCTTCTTATAGATACATAATACAGATGTGAATTCAGAAATGGTAGTTTAAGCATGGATCTAGTACTATCTGTGTGACCTTGAGTAAATAGTTCACCTATCTGAAACTTTCCTTCCTTGTATACAAAATGAAGTTGGTGGACTCTATCCTCTTTGGAAAGATGCTCTAAAGAAGATGGAAATGAATCAAGTGTGCCCTGTCACCCATATGAGAGTTAAGGACTGGTGGTAATGAGGGAAGCTCTACTGTGGCAAACTGTGCTGCCATCAGACACAGTTTAGGGAACTGACAGAGGAAACATTCTTTGTAAAGATTATTCTTTCTAGAAAACTTTTATAGAATAAATAAAGTCTGAGTGAGCCATGCAAGGGCATAGTATATTATTTCCAGAGTTGAGGAATAGAATTTTGGATTTAGAGTTAAACTTGATGCTAACCCAGGAAGAAAGAAGAAAAGGAAAGAAAAGGAAAGAAAAGAAAAGAAAAGAACAGAGCATCATGCCTGAGAGATTGGTTCAGAATGGTTGAGAATCCCTCCACTTGCATTCTAATGAGGTCTAAACTCATAATTAATCAATTAAAAGATGAATACAAATTGGTCTTTAAAGCCTGTGTAGCTGGAACTTTAAGGAAATAAGTTTCTCTTCCTGTTATAACTCCAACCTGGATTGTAGAGAGAGATAGCACACAAATTAATACTTCTGTCAAAACTAAAGACGTAAAGACGTTGTGTGGCCACCAAAGAGTCTTGAAAATTCCCATTAATTACCAAAGTCTATACCTCTCATATTTTTCAGATACCTTGCTTTGGGAAAAAACAATTTCTTTTTTTTTTTCTTTTCTTTTTTTTTTTTTTTTTTTTGGTTTTTCGAGACAGGGTTTCTCTGTGGGTTTGGAGCCTGTCCTGGAACTAGCTCTTGTAGACCAGGCTGGTCTCGAACTCACAGAGATCCGCCTGCCTCTTCCTCCCGAGTGCTGGGATTAAAGGCGTGCACCACCACCACCCGGCAGGAAAAAACAATTTTTTATACACAACATGAGTTTAAATCTTGTGGATCAAATTTTACAGCAAGAGATGGATCATATATCAAAAGGTTAATGACTAGCCATTTCTTGCTCTGTTCTTTTGTTGTCAGTGGACTACCCAGCACATTCAAACTTTCTCATACAGAGAGCCCCAGAAGTCTAACCCAAGAGCCCCCACAACATCCTAGCACTGTTAATCATGCCTGGCTTCCTGCTTGGAAGAGTCAGAAAAACATCCTATAGAGATGCAATCCCCCATCACCCGATAATGATTGACTAGAACATTTATTATACTTTTAATAGTCAAAATATATAAACTCCCACCATCTCTGGAGATGACGAAATCATCTATTCCTCCCCTGATTTAGGGTAAGATAGAGAGAGAAGATATGTATGCAGTGTATGACATAACTAAAAGAACTCAGATATCCAATTAGCTGAAAAAATCTTGGTTCCCTCTGCACTTTCTACAGAATTGCAGCTGTGAGATTATAGTAACAATAGTTTTATTCTTATTGCAAGATGGATCTGAGAATAATTTAGACAAGATTTTTTTGTAACACAAATACCACTCTGATTTCTTCCAGGATGCTGGAGGATGACCTGAAGCTGAGCAGTGATGAAGATGATCTTGAGCCTGTCAAGACCTTGACCACTCAATGCACAGCCAACGAGCTCTATCAGGTAGGAGGAGCTTAGAGCTTTTCATTAGGCCTAAAATGGGGAACCACAAGGGAATATGTTGACTTTCATAAACACAACCTCTTCCATTTATAAGAAGAGAAAGAAACAAAGGTGATCAGTGTTTGAGAACAGGTGAAATCAACTGCCACTTTCATTAAAGTTATGCTAAAGTAGATGTGTTCTTCAAATCCAATTTCACTTCCTTCCGTCTCTCTCTATTTTCTATACACAAATACTGTTTATCAATGAGCAATAGAGAGTATCATCTCTATGTGTTTTGAACTACTTGCTGTATTTGGGTGTCATGTCATATTCATTGGATGACTCCAGTGTGAAACTTAGCATTTAAAGTCATTATTTTTGGTGTAAATATGACTGCTCCATTTTCTTCTCCAAGATGGGAATGAATGCTGCAGCAACATGCATTTAGCAAGAGCTTTCGGTTGTCCTTCATTTCTTCTGTTCTATACTACAAGTATTTCCAATACTATCTCCCCAGATAAGAGGACTATAATCTTTTTTATATGTTATTTCAGGTGAGACTGAATTTCTTGGTTTTAGCAAGTAAAATAACATTCTAAGTTCCAGCAATGGTGTATAATATAAATGATTCCTGTACAGTTTCTAAAGGGTTAGTTCTTCTGGTTGTTATGCCACCAAATATGGAGTACAGAAGGCAGTTTTAATGACAGAAAATAATGCATAATTGCGAGTTTAGTGGCCTATCAGGAACAAAATGCAAGGAAACTACTACCTGTGACTCACAAACTGACAGCTGTTTCCAAGGTGCTTGCTGTGCATTTTCCAAGTGCAAGCAGTCCTCCTTGTTGTGTGAGCTTCATAACAAATGTCAAACACACACTTCATTTCCAATGTCTGTCATTTCTGCTTTCTGCATTTACTATGCCAATAACAAAAGCATCACATTTGTAAACAAATCAAAAACAAAGCAAAACTTCTACATCATTGAGTTTGACAGCTGCAACCTTAAATTTTAATGGAAATGTTTAGATGAGAATGTAGCAATAACTGAGAGTAAATTTTGCACATTTATTTCCTCTCTACGAAAATATATAAATACACTCTGCCTTGTAAGTCATAGGATCATTTTTTGTGTTATGTTAAGAAGTGGCATCAGTCCTATTGATATGCATCATCTGAGTTTTTGAGCTAACTTTGCTGACATTATATCAAGTGATGATACAGAATGATAAGTTGGAAGTACCTAGAACCTGCTGCCTTCTGACCAGACATAGCTAAACTTCTTCCATTTGATAGAGAATCTGAAATGATAGAATCACAATACAGCAAAATAATATAGTTGAGTTCATGAAGTAGAAGTGTTCACAAGGCTGCAGGTATTCACAGGAGTTTTGAGGAGAAGTTAAGAGACTTGGAAGGTTATAGTCATTTAGTAGTAATAACGACATTTGGTGACCTGTGGATTTATAAGGCTTAGCATTCTTTTTCAAGAATATATGATTTAAAACTGTTTTCCTTTTTATTACTAAACATTACACAGCACAAATTATTTATAAACTCACAGCTTAGTGACATTCAGTATATTGGCAAACTTGTACATCTATCATCAATCCCAAAATATTTTCATTATCCCAAATGAAAACTCTACACCTTTGAAATATGCTCAATTCTCCTTTCTTTTAATCCCTGAGGATACTTCACTAATCTATTTTTTTTGTCCTCATGGATTTGCCTATCCCTATAATGGAATGCTATGGCATTGGATCTTTTTAATGTCTGACTTCACTTACCACAATGATTTCTTTCTAAGTTATTTCAGGTTGTACCATATAGTAACACTTCATTCAGTTATATGGCAAAATAATACTCCATTGTTTGGATGAAGCACATTTTGCTTATATACTTATCTCTTGATGATATTTCAGTCATACCTGCCTTTTGGCTACTATTTTGTTCTGTTGTGAGTACTTAAGGGCAAATATTTTTATGGACATTTATATTGACTCCTTTTAGCATGGTAAAAGAAACATAATCATTGGGTGATGGAGAACCTTGTTAGCCAATTATTTTTGAGAGGTGAGTTTTAGTTAAGGCTTCCTGGGACAGAGAGAAAAACTTGTGTGGCCAGGTGCTCTCTCTCTGCACCATTTCCCCTAGGACACTGCTGTGCTTCGACTTCTCATTTCATGTTTTTTTACTTTTCCCCTTATAATAAATAAAAAATATAATTGTTTTATCTTTAGCTAGACTGGTTATTTTAACAACCGAGTCTTCTTTATGTTTGTCTTATTAAGGAACCACAGACATTGTTTTCATCTGACTAATACAGGGTCATGTAAATGATATGGCATTATTAATTTGTCTCATTATTGGCACCACTCTATCTCCAGCAACATAAAGAAAATACATAATACATACACAGAAAGAAAATGAAAATACAAGTGTTTTTTTCATATTCCTATTGCAGTTCACTTCTTAATAAGGACTTTGAGAGATGACATGAATTTGTCATGCTAAGACCATTGATGAATAAGTATGGAGATAGTCTTATATTCAAACAGATATGGGTTTTAATGCTAGTGTTACCACTTTCAAACTGAATGAGTTTCAGCAAAATATCTAGTTTCTATAAAGTAACGATAACAGTAGCACCTACTCATTGAGTCATAGTTGATTCAATGAAGAAGTGGACCAATACATATCAAAGGACTTGACACACTAAAGCTTTAGGGCATAGCAGCTGCTCATCACTTTATAATAACATTCATCGTTGTTATGGCTATGTCTGAGGATATAAAAAGTCTAGTATTTTTTTTAAAATACTAGGTCTATCTACTTTCCCTTTTACTGTGAATAATGGGAAGCTAAGGAGAACTACTGAATTAGGTACATAAGAATAGTCAGCATGTGGCAAACTTGAATGAGAAGAATCTGTCTTTTCTTCATATTTATTAGCTGTGTGAAATTAAAAGTATAATCATTAAGTCTATAGTTTCTGGACTGGATAAGCCTGGTAATAAGACCTACTTCATACATACTAATTATATCACACTTGGGGAAATTGCCAAACATCCTTAAGTCTCAGATTTTTCATTAGTAAATTAGAATTAAACAATCTTGTCTAATTCATAGGAGTGTTGTGAGGGGAAATTAGCTATGAGAAAGTATGTGGAAAACTCTAAGTATGACAAATATGTGGTTATTCTTCCTCATAGCATGTTGGCTACAGTTCCCTCTTAGATATACAAAAGAATAGACATTACTCTTCATTTTGGCTTAGGTGTTCATAGGATTTGCTAAGAACTAGACTGAATGTTCTAAGTAGCATTTAAAGGTATCTGTCAGGTGTGGATGACCTTAACTCCCCTAGGCCCTGGCAACTGTTAAGCCAGCATCTCCAGGAATAAAGGCTAGGTCATCAATGGCACTGAATCAATGCTTTGTATTTAGTTTTTGTGTGAACATTTCTGTTGCAATACAGTGTTTAAAAGAAAGAAAATAACCAGGTGTCTATCAATGGAAGGTTTTTGATTGGGGGTGTAACATGATGTCCATCACAAGCTGACTGAAGTTTTACTTGTCATCTGTAATTTTTCACATTTTAGATATATTTCCATCTCTGGCCTTCCCCTTAAAAAACTTATTGAATTACCATTTTCAAGTCAGTCATTCAGGGCAAGCAGTAGTTCACTGGGGTTCAGTCAGGGAGTAACTGGATTCAAAAGGATGGACTCCTTAGGAATAGGGTATATCATTTTCTCTGCATAATCCTGCCTCATGTGATTGAATCTACTGCTTCCGGGTTGGTTTTTTTTTTTTGTTTTGTTTTGTTTTGTTTTGGTTTTTTTTTGTCAAATTTTTTCTTCTCATGTTTCTTGGGATTAAAGGAACCCCTGAAAATGAGGAGTTAAACCTGGAATCAATTTTCATTTACAGCTGAGAAGCAGTTATTGATGCTGTGCTTGCAGTTCAATAAAAGATCTAAAGATATAGACTTTGTGCTTCTCTTTCAATAGAAGTAGGCTAATCAGTCTCAACTGTTTTTTAACAGCAGAATTATGTTGACAGGATTATTAAAATTGCTGTCTTTAAATTTTTAAGCACTCTAGAATTTGTTCAGTTCCAAAGATTTCAAATGTATAGTGACCAGCCTCTAAAAGTTATCCAGTGCATGTAAACACCTGCTTATTATTTCACCAAATGATAGCAGAGTATTTGACTGACATAGCTCCAAGCTTATAGTCTGCTATCTTCTGGAGACAGGATGTTTTGTGATGCTCAGTATCTAAAGCCTTCTCAGATAAAGACATTTATATATTAAAAAAATGTTTATATTAATGTGTTTAAATTTCTTAAAAAAAGTCAATCTAAAATTTCTTTTAAAGCAACAAACTCTAATGTCTTGTTTCTAGATACATTATCTAAGTAGTTCAAATGTAACCAAATTTGTTTTGCCACATAAAGATTAGTCTGACACCCTCTGAAACATGCACCTAATTCAAAGCATGTTGGTGGAGACTTTGAATAGTTTTGAAATAGATGCCAATGCCAAAGCTGTATCTCAAACATATTACTTATAGAAAAAATGTTTTCTTAGCTCTTGCCTTCCAATTCATTATTTTAATTCATGTTTTCTCTGTAGATTTAGAACAACCTCAATTCTGAAAGTTTGTTCTAAAAAAAACCTTTTTGTTTTAAATAAAACGAAAACCTTTTTCTTGTTTTTTTGGTTTAAACCTTTTTGTTGTTCTAAAAAAGTTTGTTTCCAATCCTGAGTCTTAATTTTGGATTTCTATCTGAACCATTTGTTTTTTGTTGGTGGGCTACCTTCTGGCTAAGTTGCTATTTAATAATTTCAAATGACACAAAATTCCTATCAGTGGAAATTCTGGGCATTCTGACAGATTTTGGATTAGCTGCTTATACCTATACTGAACTTCCCAAATACATTAGCCAACTTAAACTGAAAACCTGTTTTTATGTAGAAAAATTGCTAGTGGAAACAATGCAATGAATTTTCCTCATGCTATCTGCTGGTTTTTTTAGAGTTGCTATGCTGTTGTGAGTACATTAGTTGTGACAACAGATACTCTTCCCTGCTGTAATCATTCCTGTTTTGTGGTCACAGTTCTCCCTCATCATGCTGAACAAGTTGTTGCCTCCCTAAGGTTTCAGCACATTTCCATTTACTTTGTTATCAGCAGAAATGCTAGGGAAGGCCTCTTTGGTAATGACATCAATATGGCACCCACAGCAAGAGAGGTCAGCCTGTCAGAACTAGAGAAGCAGCAGATGGATTAGGTTGAAACTGGCTTCAAAATAACTTTAATAGAGTCTTTTAATGTAAACAGTTTATCTGTCATTGTCTTTCATTGAAATCCCCCACAAAATGAGTTGGGGCTGTTGAGGTTACAGAAGATAACTGAATAAAATCCATACATTGTCATACTCAGACCACCCAGCAATTAGAAAAAGAGAGGGTATTTTAATTTATTCATTAAAGACAAGAGAGTAAATAGGATAACATATAAGGTTAATAGAATAACATTGGCCTTCATATTCCCAAGACTGTATTTTCCATTTGACTGTATTAGCATAGACTAGATTAATAAAAAACTGCGTAAGGCTTGTATGATATGATTTTTAATATGCTTCTGGCAAGTCTGTGACTATTCAGAAACCCATGTGCTGAAATTTTTATTGTAATTATGTTTTTTTCCACTTTTAGTACCAAATATTTTGGTTTGAAATCTCTCTATAATGGAATGCCTTGAGCATGCAAAGATGTACAAAAGCACAACGATTTTGCATGGCGTGTTTGTCACATGGTCAGTAGTGACCACGTACTAGTTAATGTTCGTGATACTTCATAAATTATCCATTTGTGGACTTTCTAATTGCAACTCCAATGTCTCTTTTGCTAAGATTGATACTTTTTTTCTTAGTGAAGTCAAATCAGACATTTGTAATGATAAAGTCCTTGCCTTAGATCCAAATAGAAAAAATAACATTTTTAAATGTTTGAATAGATAACATTCATGTATGACAAAATGATCATAGACTTTCTATCCACAAAGAGAAAACAGAACATATTTGCCAGTGTAAAGATTATGGCAGTAGAAGCAGCAGCCATGTCTGAGAAGCTATAGATCATTATATGCACATCTAAATTGAAGTGTCAGTAGAAAGGGGAATGACCATATTGCTCTTGTCATTGACCCTGAGAAGTGACCAAAGAGCAATGTCCCTGTCTCTGCTTTTACCATACTCCCTGTTTTATTCAATTGTGTTACTTTTCTTAAATCCATTTATCTTCCCAACTTCTGCCTTAATGGATGGGTGAAGCCTGGAGGTTCTGTCTTGTGGTCATTAGTAAGCAAACTCTGGAAAAATGTAGCATGTGTGCCTGAGTTTATGAGAAGTTTCCAAGCTTTGATTTTAATCAGAATTCTAGACTATAATAAGAAATATGAATATCTCTCATAAGTGCTGTTAATAAAATATTTCCAAATTAAAAGTATAAAATGTTTAAATTGATATGCTGGCTTTGAAAGAAAAGTAACTGAAACTTTGGTCTAGGTTTCAAACATGCTCGTACCCTATACCCTTACCACGTATTGACCATGTGCTAGAAAAGCCACTAGACAATCTTTAGGCACCATGGATCAAGTTCTGAAGGAAACAAAGAGTTTATCTCATTCCTGGGCTTCCATGTTTACTTTTCCATATATAGCAAGAATAATGAGCATAAAGCATAAGGAATGTAAGTATAATAAAAGAGTTATACAAGTTCCAGATAGCTACAAATCTAACATTATTCATTCAGAATACAAGTGGCTTGGTATTTTTTTTTAAAAAGCAAGATTTGCCAAATGTATACAGCCATACTATCTATATCTCAAAAAATATATTTAAAATGAGTTTTTAGACTGTTTTACTAAAAATGTATAAATATGCTCAAGATAATTATTTTGATAATGGAGGTAGACAAGTTTCATATTTAGTCTTGAGTCATGGATATGTATATTAAAATATAGGATGTTGGAGCTGAAAATGACAAAAAATATATTTCACTTCAGTTACCTCATTTTGCCACTATGGAAACTGAGTATAATTCCCTCAGTATTCACCATCTGGATTAAAAATTGATGTGCCCTCTTCATCCTGAGCATAATATGCTGGGAAGGGACAGAAAAACTGATAACATTAGTTTGCTAATGATAAAGTTATTTGATCAACAGCAAGTGCACTGATACACGCTTTGGAAAATAAGAAACACTGAGTATCTGCTGACTATGAAAAGTATAATGCCCATTTTTTTCTTCTTACATGTGATAGGGTGAGAGTTTCTGTTATTGTATTGACTGTCTTCTATGAAAAGACCACATGCCATTGTATGAGTATTTTTAGTGTGAGACTAAGAATGCTCAAATTGATTGGGAGAAAGAAAACTATAGTTTTTAAATCCACAAACAGCAGGAAAATAGTGACCAAGAACTACTTTCATTGGCCCTTCTAATAGGAAAATGAACATGTCTAGATCATACTGAGATGTTCTTTCCTAGTGAATCCGTACTTTCATAGAGGAAAATCACTATCAAAAGGTTGCTTTTATGGGTGAGACATGCTTCTTCACCAATAACAATATATATTCCACTTAGTTAAAATAAGCTAAAACTTAAGCTCTAGAAGAAATCATCAGCTGACAAATGACACTTAGAAAGAACTGTGTATCCTTCACAAGAGATGGTATAAGGGAGAAACCTTTAAGAAAGCATATACTTCAGAATCCTATTGTCATCTTTGAACAGGCACTAGAAAAACTGGTTGTCACATTAATAAACATATACATAAAAATCACTGGAAACTGCCACACGGCAGCTGTTCAGTCAGAGTCTTAGTAAGCATCAGGGTAGATGAGGTTGATATGTGCTTTTCTGAGAAATGAGTTTCTAGAATCATGATATTTTTGTTTTTTAGTGGCTTGCCTCTTCAGCTATAATTAGAACTCGTAGATTTGCTTATATTTAGTACTATGCTACAGCCCATTCCACATTTTGAAAAGGGAAATAATGTGATCAAATTGGAATCTCAAAGGATTTCTCTAGCAAAGGGAATAAAGCAGGGTAGAAATAAAGAAACAATGGAACAGTAAAAAGGCAGGACCCACAGGCTAATAAGAGGTAATAAGCATCAAGCTTGGAAGTAATGCCAGAAGAGTAAGGAAAATAATTCTGACACCAAGTGGAATAGAAGTACTAGTGAGAGCCCCTCCTATTTGCAATGAGAGTAAATGTCATCTTCTTAACAGAAGGAAGGACCCGCATATACATGTGCCTAGAACTAATCTCTCCTACCAGAGTCTTCCATTTCTACCTGTATGGAGCCTATATTCCTTCAGGACACTCTGTCATGCTCAGATTTAATAGCCATGCCTCTCAAACTGCCAAGGTCCTTGATTCGTTTCTGTGGTAAATGTTTATTGACTATCGGATACAAGTCATGATTCTTTAAATCAAAAACAAATTTACCCTAATCTCTCCTGTCAAAATTCTATTCCTGCCTCCTATATGTATAGTATAACTTCTGTGTACTATTCCGGGTATCACTAAAAATAAAATGATAAGTGACATCTTCCTAGTCCTTGGATGTAAAATCAGAAATATAGCTGTTGACCAAGGTTTCTGTCTCACCAGGTCCCTCGGTCGTTCAGTCCCAAAGATATTCACAGAGGTCTACATTAATTATAAACTGGTTGGCCTATTAGTTCAGGCTTCTTATTATTTCTTACAGCTTAAATTAAGCCATAATTCTTGTCTGTGTTAGCTACATGTCTTGGTACCTTTATCAGCAAGGCATTCTCATCTTGCATCTTCCGCATCTGGGTAATAACTGCAAACTGCATCTTTCCTCTTCCCAGAACTGTCATGTTCTTATCTCCCTGCCTCTACTTCCTGCCTGGCTACTGACCAATCAGAATCTTATTAAAATACAAGTGACAAATCTTAACAAAGTACAAAATCATTGTCCCACAGCAAAGAACCAGGAATCTAGGTTCTATACAACTTAAGTGACATTTTTTCTTAATCTTTCCTCTTGGTTGTGTATACTTTATGCTAGCTGAAACCTCAGTCTCCAGGATACAATGTCTTTTCTCATTTTACTCATCCAAGTGAAATGTGTGTAAATACTGTAATTAAGAAATTTATTTTTATGCCTCACACTGGTAACAAAAGCCTTTAATCTCAGCACTTGGAGGGAAGAGGCAGGTGGATCTCTATGAGATCAAGGCCAACCTTGCCTACAAAGTGAGTTCTAGGACAGAGAAACCATGTTTTGAAAAAACACACAAAAAAAATCATTATTATATTTGGACAAGTGCTTAGTATATATTTTTTAGTTGATTTAGCTAGTTCTGCAGGCATTGATTTGAAGCTACTTGAATACCTTGATGATGAGGCTGTCAATAGAGAAGTTTTTTTTATGAACTAAGGTAATCAATAAAATTTACCAGTGCATGTCATTAGGTTGGTACATAGCTGAGTCATGTAGCACAACTATGTGAATAGTTAAAAATAAAAGAGAAATGTGTGGCAATAAAGAATAAAAATCAATACAATAATTGATCTTCTGTCTTAGTGCTGCATTGCCTAATGTGCAGTTATTTGAAATTATCTGAATGATTGAATTTTTCCTTTTTACCAAGAAGCATAAAGATTCAACTTAGCACACATGTGTGTAGAATGAGAGAAAAATATATAAGTGGGAAATTAAAAGTTACGCACAGAAATACTAATAAAATAATATTTTAGGTTTGACTGACAGTATTATTATTTATTACAGAAAAAAAGCAGTACCTGAATACATACCCTTGCAAAATGTGTCCACTGGTACAATATCTCCAGGCCATCTGAGTGCTCTCTTTGACAACCTCAACATAAAGAAAACATATAGCATTACATTTGTTTTCTATAAATCATAGATGGATAATGTTTAACTCTGGATGTAACTATTGAAGCCTTCCTTGTAGTAGGGAGCTGCGGGCCTCTTCCCATAGCCCGGCTCCCACATGGTTAGCTTTATACCCGAAATAACAACACACAGATTGTATTCTTTTAAACACTGCTTGGCCCATTTCTATTCATGTGTGTAGCACCTTACCAGGAAGATTCTAGCCTACGTCCATCCTGGGTCGGAGCTTCATCGCGTCTGGCCGGGAGAGGGGAGCATGGCGTCTGTCTCTGAGAGGAGCTGCCCTGCATCTGAGCTCACTTCCTCTTCCTCCCAGCATTCTATTCTGTTTACTCCACCCACCTATGTTTTAACCTATGAGGGCCAAGCAGTTTCTTTATTACTTAACCAATGAAATCAACAGATTGATATATGACACTCCCACATCACTTCCTTCTGAAAAATTCCCCTACCCCAATTCTCTAGGTTTTCTCTGGTTTAATGGACAAGAACAGTAATTCATCAGAGCCACAGAGTCAAAATTACCATAAAGAATATTGGTAAACAACATTACAGAGAAGATGGCTAACAAATTTTCTAAGTTGCTTATATGTAGCATTTTCTTCCTCAAAATGTTATATATGCTCTAGTAGATGGAGTTCAGTAGGTAGTCACTGACTGTAATTCATTTTTTTCCTTTCTATTATGAGCACTCTACATTATGTGCTTCTTGTGATGCAGTATGAGCCATTTTAGCTTCAGTACAATACTTGGATTCTCTGTATAAAAAGAAGAGTAAGTTTTTAGTTTTAAGAAGGCAAATTTAATGAACTAGCAGTTAGGAGCCTGTCCACATCATCCATCCTGAAGAAATCAATTGATTGCTTAGCAGGATACTTTGGATAGTACAATGCTGGTAATAAGATATGACTCAGCTCATAAACACTCCTTAGAATAATAGAAGTGACTTCTCCCTGGAATATAGTTCTTTTTCAATGTTCTTGGCATAGAGCATTGGTGAGAAAGTTAAGAGCATCCCTATAGTGTAAGTTGCAGAATGAGGGATTTCTGAAGAATGGATAACCTGAAAATGAGGGCTCAGCAAGCTGGGTATGGCAGCACACACCTGTGATTGCAGCATTTGGATGACAGAAGCAGAGAGATCACTTGTTTGATGCTAGACTGGGCTTTGTAGCAAGAGTCAAAAATCAAGAAGGATCAATCGATAATCTTAGGCTTCACACAGAGAGAGGAGGGGCAGAAAGGAAGGAAAAGGAAAGGAGAGAGAGATTTCAGTGGTATGTAGACTTACTTGTGACCCATACACCTACCTCCAGGTCCCAGAGTGTTCTACCAGTAAGCTCCAAGAATCCTAGAAGATTCATAACTATGAAATGGTAGAAGGCCTTCACCTGCTTCATTATGTCTCCTCAGTTCTTCAGAGTCTTCTGTTAATAATGTTTTCTAGACAGGGGTGTTATTTTCACCTCAAAGATATTCTTGATATGAGAAAGCAGGATAGTGGTATTTCTTATCCTTATTGCAGTAACTACATATGTTTGGTACAGCGACCTGACCACTACTTAGTAAATACACAAACAATCTTACCACGAAACTCAATACACTAACACCTTTATGTAAAGCACTCACAAATGGTGTGCATGCCTTTACTCTGCATACCGAAGTTCTGAGCATAGCCATCAATGTGGAATGCTAACAATGGCCACTGACATATAAAGGGCAGGTATGATTGTCTTGATTTTCTTTTTCTTTTTTCTTTTTTTTTTGGTTTTTCGAGACAGAGTTTCTCTGTGGTTTTGGAGCCTGTCCTGGAACTAGCTCTTGTAGACCAGGCTGGTCTCGAACTCACAGAGATCCGCCTGCCTCTGCCTCCCGAGTGCTGGGATTAAAGGCGTGCGCCACCACCGCCCAGCGATTTTCTTTTATTTTATTAAAAATTTCCACCTCTTCCCATCCCCCTCCCCCACTCCTCCTTCCCCTCCCTCTCCAGTCCAAAGAGCAGTCAGGGTTCCTTGCCCTGTGGGAAGTCCAAGGTCCTCCCCTCTCCATCCAGGTCTAGGAATGTGAGCATCCAAACAGACTAGGCTCCCACAAAGCCAGTACATGCAGTGGGATCAAAACCTAGTGCCATTGTCCTTGGCTTCTCAGTCAGCCCTCATTGTCAGCCACATTAAGAGAGTCTGAGGTAACCTAGACCCAAAAAGATGAATATGGTATGTGCTCACTCATAAGTGGATTCTAGCCATAAATAAAGGACATTAAGTCTATAGTTCGTGATCCTAGAGAAGCTAAATAAGAAGGTGAACCCAAAGAAAAACATATAGTTATCCTGGATATTGGAAGTAGACAAGATTGACAAGCAAAAATTGGAAGCATGGGGGTGAGGGTGGGCTGGGAGTAAGGGGAGATGGGGAGAGAGAAGGGAGAAGGGGAATATTGGGGAGAGCTTGGGGGAATGGAATGGTTGGGATGGAGGAAGGGTGGATATGGGAGCAGGGAAGTAGATATCTTAATTAAGGGAGCCATTTTAGGGTTGGCAAGAGACTTGACTCTAGAGGGGTTCCCAGGTGTCCAGGGAGATGTCCCCAGCTTGTTCTGTGGGCAGCTGAGGAGAGGGCGCCTGAACTGGCCTTATCCTATAGCCACACTGATGAATATCTTGCATATCACCACAGAACCTTCATCTGGCGGTGGATGGAGCTAGAGACAGAGACCCACTTTGGAGCACTGGACTGAGATCCCAAGGTCCAAATGAGGAGCAGAAGGAGGGAGAACATGAGCAAGGAAGTCAGGACCACGAGGGGTACACACACCCAGAGATGGTGGGGCTGATTTAATGGGAGCTCACCAAGGCCAGCTGGACTGGGACTGATAGAGCATGTGATTGTCTTCATTTTCAAAATGAGAAAAATGGGACTTAGAGATTTTAGTCTCTTGCTAGTACCATAAGTAGCAAAACCAAAACCACAACCCAGCTTATTAATATTACAGTACCTTGCTCTTGTACTAACAGGTAGGTCCAAGCTATGATCCACTGGCTGCAGGTAGTCCAAGGTGGCTATGAATGAAGCCTAACTCATTTGTATATGGGAGAATGTCAAAAGATGAGCAATTTTGTACAGCTTGCTAACTCTCACCATGTTTTACTTGAAAATAATCCTTAAAATTTTCTTTCAGTATTCTTCCTTACATGAGAATATCTTCCTTGGTGAGATACATATTATACAACAGAAATATGATGCAAAATAGGAAAATGTATGTTTTTTAAAGCATACAGACATTATAAATTAAAGCAACATAACTGTTAACTGTCAGCTATCCATTTTTTTCCAATCAATTTGAATTATCTTAATGCATAGTTTTAAACTTAAATGTAGCTATGACTTAATGCTTGCTGAATTATCTTAATGCATATTTTTAAACTTAAACGTAGCTATGACTTAATGTTTGCTGAATTACACTGTGTCCTTTCCTTTTAATTTACCTTTGGCATCATGTCTCTCATCCTTCCCCATGTATCTGGAATGTGAGATTGTCTTCTTACATTTGCTCATCTCAAAGGAGAAAATTTTCTCCTTGTAAATTTTGTAGAGTAATTCTTTTATGCCTTAAAGGCACATATAATTTGCATCCAAAAAAATCTGCTTAAGTTTTTCTTCTACATTTCCTTAGTATTACAATCCTTCATCACACGCCTATAACAAAGTTGCATTACAGCAAATGTAGAGAATATAAAGTGAGAGCCATGTCTCATCTGATATAGGTTCCCTGTCACATTTAGTTTAGAAATTCCCCCATGAGGTCACAAAGGATGACATGAGTATATTTGCCTATAACTGTGAGACATTTAAATGTCTGTAAGTTCATTTCTAAAGGAAAACAGAACCTCTAAGAATAGACATTTCCAATTGATAGCCAAACAATCTAGGAAAAAAATATTATTTGAATGAAGTAATATTCTTACAATACTGTACACAATGGCATATAAGGCTTCTGATCAGCAAAAAAAAAAAAACAACAACAACAAAAAAAAACTGGCTATTATTGACAGTTTTGAAACAATAAAGAAAAGACATTTTCAAAAAACTGTGTCTCTGAATCAAAGCTGAGTTTAGCATTGTCAGCTTGATTTCTGCCTTCTACATCTTCTGCCAGTGCTATGTTCACTTTATCACATCAAGCAAGAGAAACTGCTGGAACAGTGTTTACTACATGATGATAACTTACAGCTTCTAGAACAGACTTGCTTGCATTTTAATTGTAAAAAAATGAATTAATATGATTTCCACAGTGATGCATTTTCAGCTGACTACCATACCTTATTCCTTACCAGACAATTCTGAGGGGAAAACTGGAGAAAGCAGGAGGAGGGAGGTACAACAGAGAGTGAGAGGGAAAGAAGGGAAAAAGCAAGGACAGGAGAGGGGGGAGGTAGAGAGAAATCACAAAGGAAGGGGACTGGGGTGGGGGGAAGGAAGGGAAAGGAAGAGGAAGGGAAGGGAAGGGGAAAGGAAAGGGAAGGGGAGGGGAGGAGAGGGGAGGGGAGGGGAGGGGAGGGGAGGGGAGGGGAGGGGAGGGGAGGGGAGGGGAGGGAAGGGAAGGGAAGGGAAGGGAAGGGAAGGGAAGGGAAGGGAAGGGAAGAAGAAAGGGAATTTACAGCAGAGGGGACTGTGCATGCCAATGCAGACTAAGTAAGTGTCAGTACCATAGGAAAGGTCAGTGATATGCATCTTTCTCCTCCTTTGTCTATCTGATCTGGAAGAATCCATGGTAATCAGTGTTAGCACCTTTTATCTACATGGACTGCATAGGAATGGTGTCACAAGTCCTAGATCTACAGAGAGGTGATTAGGAGAAGCCAGACACATAGTTCTTGTTTCCTTGTTTTTACCTGTTGCTTCATTTTTTTTTTTTTTTTTTTTTTTTTTTTTTCCCGAGGCAGGGTTTCTCTGTGGCTTTGGAGCCTGTCCTGGAACTAGCTCTGTAGACCAGGCTGGTCTCGAACTCACAGAGATCCGCCTGCCTCTGCCTCCTGAGTGCTGGGATTAAAGGCGGCTTCATTTTCTAACTGTGTTCTTATTCTAGAACTTGCTGAAATTCAAATTCAGGCACAGGTGGTGAGAAAATGAATTTTCCCTATTAAGGCAAAGTAAGTGTCCAATATTAGCAGATGTTTATCTAATGACAGATCCCAAGACTTAATAAGTAAGACAAGCTTAGATTGTTTGAAAGTTGGAAACTGTATACGGCTATTGAATGCATGGATTTGACATAGCTGAGTTCAACATATTGAATCTCACTGATGATTAGCTACAATGTCAAGTGCGGTGGGAGAGCAGCACTGTTGGAAATGATTGCCTCGGTATTCTAATTTACAGCACTGTTCTCCTCCCCTTAGACTCTGCCCACTTCAAGATTCACAAACAAGGTCCCCTAATGGATATTGTTTTAAAGTGTCTGAACAAGCCTGAAGGTGGTCAGACTGCTGCTTCATTGCTCTCCATATTAAATGCTATTCTGATAGCCTGAGAAAATCTAGCAGAGTGCAAGTTTGTTTCTGATTACATAATTATGCCACAGATATATGAAAAAAAATCATCATTCAAGCCCTCCAGGTGCTTAAACAGTTTGATAGACTGTAGCCATTCTGCCATCAGCGCCCCCAGCTGTGTTGCTTAGCAACATTTTAATACCAGAACAATCGAAGAAGATGAAATCCCTGTGGAGAGGGAAACAGAAATAAGAGGGCTGTTGACAGATGATCAGAGTTGTTTCTTCCAGTACACTGTGAAGATCACTAGCTCTTTTCATGAATGATAAATGGACTGTACACAGATCAATGGGTTCAGCAATAAACTGGAACCAGTCTCCATGTCTAAGGTGACTCAGGCCACGTGGCCCAGAAATGTCCTCATTTTGAGATTTGGTTTATATTTTCCTAAAGGTTCCAGGGGAGGAAATTAATCTCAGGATATGGGCATTCCTTGTGCTTTTGTAATGTCTGTTACTCAAAGGAATTTGGGGTAACTTTTTGTCCTTTTCCTCATGGTGTAGGTTGTGGTTAGGTGTTGGGAAGAATGTTAATATTAATGATCCCCTGCCATGGAGCCACCATGTTTTACAGCCCCCTCTCAATGCTGTCATTTCAATCCAACCAGGCCCACATTGTGTAAAGTTAGATTTAATGGTAGGGAAGGGATGTTCGGCTTGTGCACCCAAGAGCCACTTTCATGGCTCCTGCTGAACTTTGCCAGGTGCTCTAACAATGCCTGCCTATGCTTGGACAAGTAAACACCTTCCCTGAGGAAGAAAATTGGTTTCTATATTATTGCTTATCCATGGGAGCTGGTTTCAGTTCTTTCCTAAAGTTTCTACAAAGCATTTGCTTACTTTCTATTGCTTGATGTTTTGGTTACTAGTTGCAAAGATTATGCCTGTTAATATTGTCTAATTGCATTTTTCTCTCTATTTGCAGGCTGTTGAAAAGGCAAAACCTAAGAATAATCCTGTGAAGTAAGTTATTTTTAGTTGTTTAAGTTGTTAATTTTAATGAACTCTGTGTATGGGGGAAATTGAGGTTATAAAAGATGTGTAGTTTGCATTTATCTCTATTCATGACAATTTAAAGACAAAACAGAACACAGGGGACAAATACCCTCTAATGAACAACGACCAGCTTCTAGTTTTCCATGCGTCCCTGATGAGGAAATGCCCCAAGTTTATATAGTTTACATAAATTAATATGTGCCATCATGAATAGCTGACAAACACTATTATAATCATATTCAATGCATACTACTTCAAGCCTTTGAGTTTTTTCTTATGCTGAAAATATTACATTTTTAATTGCAAACCCTGAACCTATGACAGAGACATAAATGTCTGAACATGTGTCAAGTGATCTTCAGCCACGTGGGAGGTTTGCACCTTGCCATCAAGGCTTCAGTACTCTGTTAATAAAAAGCTCATAAAAATGCATTTAACTGAATGAGGGGTGCTAACAAAGAACAGTTACTAAGCCATTTTTGTAAGACACAAAAATCGTAAACAAGCCACACGGTGTTATTTTAAATACAGGATACATTAGGCATCCTGTCTTTTCTAGAAGGGAGATTTTTAAATGAAAAGGAATGGCTGTCTTGTCTTTTGGGTTTGTGACTCCTGATTGCAATGTTATGATATATACCATTTTTATCAGCGACATGGCCAAGGAAGGACTTGATCTATTTACTCAGTTATTATAGGTCTTGGAATATCACATGTCTAGACAGGATGTGTTAATTTATGCCAGAAAACTTACATTATAGTTAGTACAAAATACAGAAATGGGAAGTGCATTGATTTTTTTTATAGTTCTTGGAGAATGGATCAGCTATGTCAAGAATAAGAAAGTTGTTTCTGTAGTGTGAGAGAACTAGCTTTTCCAGAACATACAGGTGGTATTTAGCATATCATTAAATATAAACTCTGATACATTTTCTAAAGGCACTGTATACTATCCTTGCATGTTTTAATGTTTTTAGTCAACAGAATCTTCTCTGTCCATAGCTCTTGCAGGGCCCTCTACAGTTGGGATGTGGGAAAGCCAGTTTAGTTGCTGAGTTTTAATCTTGTCTGGTTGAGGTTAGACTCATCTCTGAACCCTGGCTTCTTTTCCATCTGTTTACACTGACAGCTCTTCCACTGTGAGCCTGTATCTGGACAGTTCTGAGGATTAGAGGATGATGCTCATGAGGGCAGGGCTAGGGCTTAATCCCTGGGTGGTCCATTAGTGATGTTCTTTCCCACAGTCAGACTACACTGCTCTGTCCAGTTTGGTTGCATACACATATGTGGTTCAGGTCATAAGGGGTAGGGCAAAGAATAGGAGAGTATAAATCTCGCCCTTAATGTGGCAACTTGCTCCCCAAGTTCAGCTATTCCTATAGGAAATTAGTTCAAGCTTCATCATTACATGTACAGGACAGCACATTGTCTCTGTGTGGGGCTGGCTACATGACATTTTATTCTAATAACCTGAAAATGAGGTCAGTTCTCTGTCTGGTCATTGCAAAAAATTGTCCCTTCCTTTTTAAAGATGTATTCCTCCCCCCTTTTTCTGAGATTTATTTCATTTATTAGATATGCGGTGTTCGGCTTGCATGTATATACCCCTGCATACCAGAAGAGGGTTCCAGGTCTCATTATAGATGGTGGTAAGTCACCATGTGGTTGCTGGGAATTGACTCAGGACCTCTGGAAGAATAGTTAGTGCTTTTAACCTCTGAGCCATCTCTCCAGCCCAATTTGACCCTTCTTGAAATTATACATTTTTGTGGATTTTCATTAATTCACAATGCAGAGTCTACCTAATATTTGACTCTTTAAACTGTTTAAATGAGATAGAGAATGTGAAGAGCAGATGTTAAAACATGGAGTAGACATTTACTGAGCCATTACTGGGTGCTCAGGATTTCCTGGGACTGATATGTCAACTAGTTCTTATTACAAACAAAGCCACTCACTCTTCACTCACTCTCTTTGACCATCCAATGAGTAGGTGATCCATAATAGGCCAATAACACCTAATAAGCAATGAATATTCACCTACAAATACTGCTAGTCTTTCACATTTCAAAGATCACATGAGTTTTCTGAAATTATGTTATCTTTAGATCTAGTTAAGGCTACATGACAATTGCTAGGGTGGTAATAAATTATTGACTAGGTCCACTAACTTTGCTCAATTTCCTCTTTACATTTCTCAGCCACTCATTCAATTTAGTTTCATCACTTTCCGGGGTATAAGTTCCTTTCATCACTATGGTAAACATTAGTAGATATTCTATATAAAAGAAGATACATATATACATGTTTAAGGAATGTAAACACATAATATCGCCATATATATTAACGACCTTAACTTGATCATTAAATATTACTTCTAGGGTAAGACTCCATTGACGGTTCCTAAAATCAACAATCATGGCAAGAGATGCCTGGGTGATTTCTCTGTATAATGGAAGTACCGTGGCAACAAAACTTGATAGGTGCAGTAAAATCAGAGCTCTGTAATGTGCTAGGGAAGAGCCTTTCACTTGTATATTAAAGTGCTGTAGCAATCATCCCCAAGGTTGTCATTGTAACAACAACTGAGAGATGTACAGATTTCTCCTACCATATGTGTGACCTATCACATACATTTTTGAAAAAAAGAAAATCTACATTTCTGGTATTAAGACATATATGATAGTATACTTCTGGAAATGTGAATTGCTTTTGGTTAAACTCCATGCACTAATAAGCAGACTTGAATCTAACTGAGGTTGACATCTGTTGAGGGATAAAAAGAGAGAGGAAAACATAAAATTCTCTCCTGCATTTACACTTTAGCAGCATTGCAGAACATGGTGGCTGTCATTCACAAATCATAGTCAGAATCAACTGGGATGATGAAATTACAGTTTTATTTGGGAACTGATATGTCATGTAGATATGGTGGCTTCATTATTGAAAATGGCAAATGGCCAGGAAGATTTTCCTGATCATTGTTTGCATATTACTCATTAATTTCTACAATGGATATTTTTCTTTAAGACCTACAGAGTTCCAAGAAATGTGGCAGATGCTGAGATCTAAAAGAAAATCTGACACCATGCTTACCCTTGAGGAACAGAGCCTCCAGTAGCAGTGATAAAAATCCTATTGTAAAGAACTAAATAGAAGAGAGAGTGTGTATGTGATGGACATCTCTGATGTGCAGGAAGTGATAAATCAAGGAAAAAGCTTTCAGGAGATCTAGTATTGTTGGAGTCAGGGGTGGAAAGGGTGAAGTAGAAACATTTGCATCAAGAGTGTAAATACTACTGGTTTAAGATACTGGCCTGAGGTGCGGCAAAAGGCACAAAGAGTTCCGCTGCCTGGTGAAATGTCGACAGTGAAGGGCAGATTTGAAAACTGAAGTGAGAGAAATTAGCATGGTAAAGACAAACAACACTGAAGAGCTCTTATCTTGTGATGAACATGAACCATCAATTAGTACTTTAGTCATTTAGACACTGACCTTTGGGTTCAAGTCTTAGGGCTGACATTAGCTTAACATATAAAACCGAACTTGTCCTTCCTTGCTCCAAATCTCAGCAAGGTTATTCATATGGTACTTCATATTTTAATAAAAACAAAAGCTTAAAACCTTGTTTCATAAGTATGCTCATTCTAGATCATTTTAATCCAGTTTGAAGTACCATGTGCATGCTAAAAACACTATATATATATATGTGTGTGTGTGTGTGTGTGTGCGCGTGTGTGTGTATCAACTGTTATTAAATAGATACACACACACAGACTCACATCCTCATCCATCATTTCTAAAGTTTACATTTGAGAATTGGAAAACAAGAATGCATATAATTATACTTTTAAAGAGGTCTATTTGGTTTGTGTGCACACACATGAGTATATTTCCCATTCATCATTTCTACATTCTATATTTGAGAATTGAAGAACAAGAACCCATATAATTATATGTTTAAAGAGGTCTATTCTGTTGGAGATAAGTGTGACTCTAAGCATGTTGGGCTGATACTCTAAAATGATTCCTTATGTAAGTTTTCAGAGATTCACTTTGAATGTTCTTGCATATATGCATATCACAGATATGAAGAATGGGAGTGAATACATCAGTCTCATTCATAGTGATCAGACAATGGGTTATCAACTGGGTTCTGACAAACATTAATCTTGTGGGTTTGTCTTCTTTAGAACAAAAAGATTACAGCACTATGGAGGTTTAGCACATAGATGGGCATTACTGTGCATATTCACACAATGTATGATCAGAGAAGTCCTGTAGACAGTTCTTTTGAGATTTGTTTCACAAAGAGTTTCCAAAATGTGTTTGGCCAAAGAACATACTTACTTGGGATAATATATCATGGGATATTGAATGGGAAAATTAAGTCTGTATTTCAAAAGCCTTGTCTCTATAGGTAGTTTGAAAAACCCAGTGCTCTAACAAATCTTATCTAGTCTCTAGTGAGAATACCTGAAGTAAGCATAATATCTTCAAAGGTCCTGTGGAAAGTACAGAAAACCATAATCATGAAACCATAAAATATCTTCTGTATTTCTTTTAAAGTCACATTCTAAATAATTTCCTGAATTACAAACTTCCACCGGCACATCCCCCACTGAGAATAAGGAACATGTAGGCATCATTCCCTCTGAATGGCATAGGCAATTACCTGCAATCTCCAATGTGTCACACCAGGGAGGCAGGCTGTGTACCCTGTCCACTCATACCTTAACAGTGAAACCCCCACAGCATTGATCTTTATAAATCTCTAGTCAATCTCCAATCAGCTCTGGTTAAAGTCAATTAATGAGAAGATAGCAAAAATTATTTCTCTAAACAGCTATATAAAATAAATGGTCTTTATGCTGTATGGATAGCTACAATTGGATGCAAAGGATTTCAGAACTTTTCCTCACAGTTAGAAAAAGTTGATCAAGTTTCCAGGAACTCCTCCCTCCAATATTTGAGTAAAATTGTAAAATCTCAGAGGAGATAACTGAGAGCCAGAGAAATGATTGTTGAAAACCCCTGATAATCTGGTAAAACTTGATGGTTATCAATCTGCTTATCATTTTACCATTACAAATCTTAAAAATATCTTAGTTACTATTATCTTGACATCTTTAACCTTGAAAGGAAAGGGAAGAAATTAGAGATATTTTTGAAAAAATTAATGTAAATATGTTTATGTATAGAGTTGGGCAGACAGTATCTGACCCCAAAGAGGTTAAGATAGCAAAGGAGACATGATATGATATGATATCTTAGATGTTAAGCTGTTTCATTCTGAAGCACAAAATAAAGAGTTGGTGCTTTTAACAAGAGTGGCCTTGAAGTCTTTTTTTTTTATTTTTATTATTTAATTAAAAATTTCCACCTCCTCCCCTCCTCCCATTTCCCTCCCGCTCCCCCATCCCCCTTCCCCTCCCTCTCCAGTCCAAAGAGCAGTGGGGGTTCCCTGTAAATCAAAACAACTTTGAGATACCACCTTGAAGTCTTCAAAAAGTAACCTAGGCAATTGTTATCACCAGGCCCATACAGCAGAGGTATTATATCTACAGTAATACTAGCAGTACACTAACAAAGTCAAAAAAGGCAAGCACAGCTAAAAGGTTTATTTAGGTTTTTCCTTGGTTATAATAAATCCTGATTTGATGGGGAAGCTCAGCCAATCACATCTGGCTAGGGTGTGGCCACCTGGAGCCAGGTAGATAAACCTGGAGATCCAGGTGCACTCGCTCTTGGTGTTCACCTGACCCGTTTAGACATTGGAACTTTTACTCCGGTCGAGTGAGTTTCCCTGTTTTCAGTTATTAAATTATATCTGTTGTTTTGAGCTGATCTAGTTATTTTAGCATACCTATTGAATACACCTTCACTGATTCATATACTAGTTTATTGCCATACTTGTTAGTGTTTTCTGCACAGACAGAAATCAACAGTTCCTTGTACTGTTATTCACATAAGTCAGTTCTAGTTTGGGTGTGCATCAGTTACACTGAGGATTATACTTTAACATTGCCATTTTGCCATCTTCTCTTTTACAATGTATTTTATTTATTTGTGTGTTCCTGCATGATCATATGCTCATGCGTGTGTGCCTATAAAAGCAGACAAAGGAAGAGGGCATTGTTTCCCATGTTGCTGTTGTTAAAGACACATATGTCATATCTGGCTTGTTACATGAGTGCTGGGATCTGAACTCCACTTCTCATGGTTGTGAAGCAAACACTCATAACTGCAGAGCTGTCTCTCCAGATCCCGTTCAGTAACCTTTGAGAAAACTGTCAAAAATCCAGAGTTATATAGCTGATCGGTTAAAAACTCAGGCAAGCCACATACCTTTGTTCTTTTAACAAATGTTAATTATGTAGCTATCATATGCCTAACTCAATTTCTAGAGGGATAAGTCAGACGAGATCATGGCCCAGGCAATCCTCACCCTCTGGTAGGAAAATTCACAAATCATTCCATTGAAATGTAAACACGTTGGGTTTGTGATTGAAGTTCATGCAGCATCCTGTGGGGATACAGATGAAGGACTGAGAAAGTGCTTGGAAGCAGCTCTCCGTGTCACAGCAGGAATCCCCTGATAAACTGTGGGAGTACAAGCCATTCAAGACAGCCGAATAAAGCTTTCAAAAAGCACTAAAGGAAGAAAGCAGGTGCTGTGCTGCAAGCAATGTCTGGTACTCAGAGGCTGCTTATGAGAGAGGCTATTTTCTACAGCTGAAGAAGAAAACACTGTGAGTTAGAGGAAAGAAAAAAATAAGAGTAGTTGCAAGTGCCAAGGTACTGGAACCCCAAAATGTGCACCCTACTTTTGATGTTTAAGTGAAGAACAGTGAAATGTGGAGAACTAAGATCTGAAGAAGATTAATTTATTGTACAGAGTTATAGGTTAGAGTTAAGGAGGAGTTATAAGGTACCCCTTTTAAATGGCTTCCAAAGAAATAGACATCAAGTCTGATTTTATCTGACTAATCCTCTGCAGACTTTTGGGTAAATGTCAGCTGATGTAGGAGTTTCCCAAGCATCCAGATGATCTCTTGCAGCTTCATGTAGTCTTGAATGTTTTCTAACATTTAATCTCTTGGTATCTCTCCATACATTTCCTTCCATATTACTCAAATATGATATAAGTCATGACATATAACATTAATATTTCAGGTTTAGAAAACATTTTTTTCATAGACAAAATTTTTTGGAGTATATTTTCATCAGAAAAAAAAACCCATAAGCATAGTAGGGCTATTTTATTCCTATGGAAATGATGCATGTCTCTATGATAGCTATGCATAAGGCTCCAAACAGTAAATTAGTCATCCAACAACCACAAAGTGTGCATAAAGTCAAAATACTGAAGTAGTAACTTCTTATGCAGTTGCTTACTCTTTGTAGGACTAAGAACTAAAGACATGACTCATTTTAGCTAGAAACTAAAATAGGAAACAAAAAGTTTTTGCTTTCTTAAAATTCTGACCTAAACTAATAACAGTTATTTACAAACCCAATATTTGGAGTAAAAAAGTAAATAATTCTTTCACAGGAAAGCATTTTGTTTGAAGAATTTATAATGGTGGCATACTGCATGTCATTACAATTCAATGTTTACATAAATGTTTATATAGATAGTGACAAATATAAGAATTTTGCTGAGGATGAGAAAGGAAGAGACAACCATGACTAAAAGAAAATTTCAGGGATTTATTTGGGTATCTGTGTCTGTGTGTGTTGTGTGTTTATGTGTTATGCATGCTTATGTGATGTAAGTCCACATGTTTATGAGTGAGAATATGTGTGTAGGTGTATGTGCAAATGTGTGCAGGGGCATGTGGAGACCAGAAGTTGACATTATGTATCTTCTTCAATCACTTTTTAAATTTGTGCCAGCCTTTCTCACTTGATCTCAAAGCTTGCTGATTTGACTTTTCTAACAAACCAGCTTGGCATGGGACCCTCTGTCCCCACCTCCTAAGCCCTGGAATTATAAGCAAGCTGCCATGCCTACCTGGCTGCCATGCTGGTGAAGAGGATTCAAACTCCAGTCTTCACATTTATGCAGAAAATAAGTCTTCTCCCCAGCCTTTTGAAACCTTTCTCTCAGTTCTCACCCTTACCAAAATTTTAAGTATTTTTGCTTCTTCTCTGTACCATGTTCTTACAAGTAGATTCTGCATACTTTGAAGAATATTTCAGAAAATTTTAGTGGGTTTCTTTGCTTATCTTTGAGCAGGTTCATAATGCACGTGACAATACTCTACATTAAAGTACTATGACATTTATGGCAGTCATGGAATTCATTCATACCATTTCTGTTTTTGCATGATCGTGCACTACAACATGAGTTCCTGGAAACCTGTGGGTAGTGCATCTCTATGTAGAAACATGCATTATGCATCTCTTCTCTACTACCTTGAGATGTTTGTTACTTCCAACTTGAATTAGATTAAAATTGAATTTACACAGTGTTGTAGAGTTCCAGTCATGCAGTTGATTAACATGTGGTACTTAAACAATGATGCTTGTAATGTACTTGCTTTAGGTATATGTATATGTACTTCACACACACACAATATAATCATATATAGTTTAAAACCTACCTATTTTCAAGAAGAGATTTAATGTGATTAGAACAAGTTTGTAGACATTTTAAAGGGGAACAGAACTATCACTTCTAAGCACTGTAGAATGATCTGTTCATATAGTGTTTTAAATATAGCATGGTATCTGTTTTCAATTAACCCCCAAACGAGAGCTGCTTTGCAGCGACAGAGCAGAGAGTAACTGTGCCCTCCCTGCAGTGATATTGTTCTGGTACAGATCCTGCTGATGGAGCCCCATGGAAAGTACAATCAAACCGTGTCTGATAATTTTCTCCTGGTCTTTGACAATAGGTGATAGATTTAGGATATGGCTTCAACATTTGAAAACTGTCCAAGATGGCAAATCAGAACAATGGACATTGAAATGTGTGATCAGAGTAATAATGTGGTTATTAGTTCAAAATAAGAGTGATGCTATCCTGCTGTCTGAAAAAATACCTGAAAAGGGAATTTTCTGAGGGCATTAAGCTTGAGCAAGAGCATTGTTAAAATAGTCCCTCCAACATAAATGGTGCTAGATAACTAGTTGTTTTGAAAATATCACAACCTAAAGAAACTTCAGAATTTCTTGTGTTAAGGTTCCAGAAGAAGATGTATCCATAGGAATTGCATGCTAACAGGAGTAAGAAGCAGAGGCAGAAAACGACAGTGGAGCAAGGCATACACTCTTAAAGCCTTCAACAGTGACATGCTTCCTCCAACAAGGCTCCTGTCCTAAAAGTTTCAAAAGCTCCCCAAACAGCACTACCTACTAGGGACTCAGAATTCAAGTATGTGCGTCTATGGGAGACATCCTTAATTTAAACTGTTATACTCTCCTTCCACAAAACTTCAAGTGCCGTACAAGTAATTACTTTTCATTACTTCTGTAAGCATTTTTAAGTGATCCTTTTGCTCTGTCCCCACTTTCTCACTGTGGAGGATGGAGGTTCCACATGGGCAATTTCAGTTTTGTTTGATATCATTAGGCATTTCCAAGAAAGCCAAGGCAAATTTTTATCACACAGGATAAGAAAACAAAAGGGAAATCATGAAGATATAGAGGATACATGATATATACTATTTTTGAAAGGCCATCTTTATGTTCAGAAATGAACAGGACATAAAACATAAATCAGCCAAGTCCAACACAGAAACACTCATGCCTTTTTTCTGAGAGTTGAGAAGCATATTTGTTCTTCCCTATTTTCTTCGTCTTAACTTACTATCACAGTGGGAAGAGACATTTGGTAATGTTTTTCTTTGGCTTATAGTCACAGAAGTTATATGACACCAAGTAACTAGTGCAATTGGAGTTGCTATTAATCCTGACTTGACACATCAGGTCATAGATGTATTTAGTTGCATGGGTTTAAGAAATAACACTGTAGAATTATACAACTAAAGAAGATTTCTTTAATTTTCCATAAATAATGTAAGCAATTCAAGGCTTTGGTCATATATCAATGATGGGGCAAAATGTCTGCACTTAACACTAAGGTATACAAAGGATACTAACAAGCAAGACTATATTTCAGAAAATAAACCTACAAAGTAAAGTTTGCTTCATGCAGAATTTTAGAGTTGGATTACATGATTTATTTCCTCAAGGATTGCCATTATGCTTGAAATAATGAAAGTTGATTTTATTGAAAAATTACCTCTGGGTGAGGAACATAACTTCAGAGAAAACTTTGTATGGGGATGAACTCATTTCTGGTGTCAGTAACATATTACTCAAGCTAGAAGTGTTTGGGTTCCCAATCTTTCTGTTCATTCAGGCAGCTCATTCAATAGTATTTCTTCAAGTAAGGTGTTAAAAACTAGTCACATCAGGGAAATTTACTTTGATTGTTGACCTACTAAACAATAAGTCCTCCAAACAACTCAAAGTGTAGCTCTAATCATGAGCATTAAATATTTTATTATAATGATAGGGCTCACTAACTTTTACTCCAAATGCTTAGCATAAGACTACATTTTTACATAATGACCTACTACTCTAAATGATCTCAAATGACAGGAGGACATTTTGGTAAGAGATCAAGAGAGGATAGGATGGAAGGTCATATCTAGTGATGAAGACCTCACTCTAACGTAGGCAGGGATCACCCATCAATCATTGTCTGCCAACTGGGATTTGTTTTATGTTGGTTTTCTTCTTTAGACCAGTCTTTGTATACAGCCTAAACCATATAAACATTTTGACTATCTAGACTCAGTCTCCTAAATGCCAGTGCCACAAAGCCCAGATTATATTGGAGCTTTTATTATAAAAGGAATCCAGAGTGACACTGTATATCACATCCCGTCAAGAGGCCAAAATTAAGAAGTGTACTCCACCTGTAAAAATCCAGGTGTAAACATAGATTATCTAAAGGGAATATATTGAGCCTCTTCAAGGGGAGGCAAGATGGGAAGGAGAGAAGTGATAAAGAAACTTCATATCGGGGCAGGGGGGTTGATAATCTTTGGGTAACATTAGCTCTAGTAGCTAAAGAATGGGTAGTCAAAAGATGATTCATTTTACAAACTTGGAAGAATCATCTGCCAAGGGAACCAGAAGCCATAGTTTTGTGGATAAGAGAGAAAAATACTGCAGAACCCATAGAAACATAAATTGAATCTAGTCCTTGAGCTTCTCATACAAAGGGTGCAATAAGAGGATAAAAATACCCTATTGAATTCCTGTTTTTTTTGTTTTTGTTTTTTTTAAAAAAAAAACTACTCTCTGCTTATGGCATTCAGAGCCTAAGAAAATATATTCAGAGATGATGTGACTGATGCCTATTGCTAGGCTTGTAGTAGTTCATTCAGCTGTTGATGTAAACGCCAAACTGTCAGTCTATAGTGACTGGCTTGTACTCTTACACTATGAACTTCATGTCTAGATTACTAACATTATTGACTTTAAGCAACAGAGAGAGAGTAAAAACAATTCCCAAAATCCAGCAGTTGCACAAAGGTTTTTACCTACTGTTATAAGTGACATATGGCTTAATAATTGGGTTGCAAGCAATCAAGAATCTACAGCTCAGTCCCCAGTGGCTATAGCAGAGATGATTAGATATATTGAGTTATTTGTGTCATTTCAAAAAAGAAAACTCTCATACATATTGGTGTTAGCTTCCTCTCTCACTTCATTTCAATTTTCAATAACCAGTGTCACTACATGTAACTGTTTCTTCAGAATGAAACTTCATGTCAAATTGAATTTGTCTTTCAAGTGAAAACATAATGTGAAACACTCAGAAATCCAATCCTTGAAGTACATTTTCTTCTAGAAAAATTGCACATACGTATAGTTCTTTTAAAAAAGAATAATATGGTGAAAGAGTAATAAAGACAAAATTGCTACATTTGAAAGTTTGTGGTTTTGTCTTTGATGTTATACAGGTCCACAGAAAGAAATTCTTCAGTAATCAACATAATTTAATTAATGAAGATACCACATGTAGAGAGAATGATTTTCAAGGAATTAAAAAATACCAAATACCCTTCAGATGAAACAATTTGATACATTCTAATCCCTTTGATGATCAAGTAGCCTATACAAAATTATCAATGTGATGATAAATTCTCATTTTGCTATTTGTGCAAAATATTGGGTGCTCAAAAGTTCTAAGGATTTAGACACAATCATGTTAAACCTAATTCTTAAAAGTATCCAGTTGTGTTCCTTTATTTGGTATGTAGGTAGTAAATCATCTCTTTGGTAATTCACCCACATGAAAAATGATTGAATCAGGAGGATTTTTCAACATACTGTTGAAAGCATAAGTTCTCTAGTGCTTTTCACTAGTATACAGTACAGAAATGCAGGTTTATTGATGCTTACAGCTCTAAGAAGCTAAGTAACAAGGAGTTCAAGAGGTGACACATGCCTTCCTGGGAAGGGGGCAAATAGAATAGATATCATGGGTGGACTGGGATCAGGTGGGGCATGGGGATGGGAACAGGAGGTCTTGTGTTGGGGGAGGACAGAGGAAGAAAGTAGTAGGAGAGATGACTGGAATGGGGGAGGGGCATTTTGGAAGTGAGGTAGAAACCTAAGGCAATAGAAACATCCTAGAATCTACGACAGTAACCCTAGCGAAGACTCTTAGTAGTGGAAGATATGGAGTCTGAACTGGCCATCTTCTATAACTAGGCAAGACTTTTAGTGGAGGAACTGGAACACCAATCAGTCACAAAGCCTTTGTCCTACAATCTGGCCTGCGTGGAGATGTGCTGGGGTAATGGTGGTGCAGAAATTGTGGGAGTGGCCAACCAATGTCTGATTTAACTTGAGGCCCATGCCACAAGAGGGGGCTCATGCCTGAAACTGCTTAGATGGCCAGAAACCAGAGACATAGGGTGGAACCAAATATGACTGGCAAAAAAGAAGATAAGAAAAGAAAAATAAAAATAATTGAAATGACTCCTAATGATTCTGCTATACTTGTAGACTGGAGTATAGCATAATCATCACCAGAGAGAGGTTTCATTTTGCAACTCATAGGAGCAAATGTGGAGACCCACAACCAAACACTAGGTGGAGTTTAGGGAAGCCCACAGATGAGGAGGAGGAAGAGTTATAGGAGCCTGACCAGTCAAGGATGCCAGAAGATTGCAACATGATTAATAAAAACCCAGAGACAGATATTGGGGTTCAACCTGAAGATCAGAAAAGTAAAGCAGTGTACCACTGGCTCAGCATTGCCTCAGTCTGAAAATGGTGATTCTGCCTCGAGGAATCCTCAGAATGAGACTGTGTCTGAGAGCTGTCTTCTCCCATTTTATATTCCTCTCTATGGCTGGAATTAAAGGCATGCACCACCACCGCCTGGTTTCTATGGCAAACTAGTGTGGCTACTGGGATTATAGGTGTGTGTCACCACTGCCTGGTCTGTAAAGCTAACCAGTAGGGTTGTTTTACTCTCTGATCTTCAGGCAAGCTTTGTTTATTAAAATACAAATGAAGTATCACTACAGAACATGGCCCACAGAATCAACTAAGCAGGGCTCATAGGGGCCCACAGAGACTGAAGTGACAATCAGGGAGCCTGTATGTGCCTTACCTAGGTTCTCTGCATATATGATATGGTTGTATAGCTTGGGCCTCTTGTGGCATTCCTAACAGTGGGAGTGGGGATGTCTCTGACTCTTTCATATACTCTTGGTATCCTTTTCCTACTACTGGGTTACCTTATTCAGCCTTATATGAGGGTATGTGCCTACTCTTATTTCATCTTGTTACGTCATGTTTGGCTGATGTCTCTGCGAGGCCTCCTATTTTCTGAAGAGAAAGAGAGGAGGTATGGATCTGGGGCATGAAGATGAGGAAGGCAGTGGGAAGGGACGATGGAAGGGCAACTGCATCTGTGTTGTTTTAAAATTTTGTTAAGAAAGATAAAGGACTCGGACAATGTTAATCATGGCTATCTTTTAATTAAGTGAATTTTATTAGTGAATTCAGTCTTTCAGCCTGTATCATCTACAAATAATGCTTGGAAGTATGTTAGTAGTTAACAAACGTTTATTTTTAGAAGATAAAAAATGCAGTGTGTGTGTGTGTGTGTGTGCATATGTGTGTGTGTGTGTGTGTAGGAATTGTGTGTGTGTCTCTGTGTGCCATTAAAACATAGGTTGGTTATAAGAAGGTAAAGTGAGCTATTAAGATGAAGCATTTTGGCTTACTTAGGTGAATACATTAGTATTAATGTCTATCCCTATAGACATACTTTAGTGTCTATCCCTATCTCAAAATCTTATTCACTACAAGCATAGTTTTAAAACAACTTAACTCAGAAAAACATTACATGTCATACAATTCACAGATTTGAAATATACAATTCAACAGCATATAGTATATTCATGGATTATGGCAATGATCACAATTGTTTTTAGAACACCCATCAATCCCAGAGGGAAAAGTCACTCTTCTCTAGCATGCTCTGTCTACTAATGTACTTGCTATCTATATAGAATTGGCTTTTCTGGGTATGTCACAGGACTGGAATCATATAACATGTAATGCATGCCTTATTTCACTTGGCAAGTTATTTTCATGTTTTAGCATGAGTGATAAATACTAGTCAGTTCTAACAAAAATTCGTGGGGCAGAAGGCTTTACTTCACTATATTTCAGCTGTATAAGGAGCAAAACTTTGATAGCATTTTAAGTATATTGAAAAATATTAAAACAAGTAATGGTAACCTGATATATTTTGATGCTTAAAATAGCTATATTGTATTCTTCATTGTCAAAAGCATCTGGTGTATTTCATCACATCTTAGTAAGATAGTGTTAAGTATGAATGGTGCTTTTTATTTTGCTGATTGTTCCTCTTACTTGCATGATAAAAGGCGTGGGGGCTATCATACCACATATCTAAGGCTTCAAACTCTTTGTTCTTACATCTTGGCAGCTTCCTATAATTTTACAAAATATTTTAGTATGGCAAAGTCATTTCAATTACATAGTCATTATAAGTTTTGCCAAGGTTGAATATGGATCGTTTTGTGTTCATTAGAGCACAAAATTAGAATTTTCATTGCAGTAACTGTAAACACTGTTGGCTCAAAGGATTCAGGCAATTTCTCATAAAATCTTGCATAACTGATAATGGATAGTTCCCCTGTTTTCCAGCATATTTTAATTTTGGGAAGCTATTTCTATTTCCTCTTTATTGGTATATTTCTTTTGGCCCAGAAGATGAATCAGTGATTTTTTTTTTCAAATTGATGGCATTGTGTACAGTATATGAACTAGTGGGCACAGATTAGTACCCTCTCCATAGCCAGGAGAACTAGAATAAAGTATTGCTTCATTTTCCTCAATTTTAGCCCAAAGTTTGGCAGTTAGACCTGAACATGTCTGGAAAAACCATCTGGCACACCTACATCTGTTCTCACATTTGCCAGTCAGTATTTATCAAAAATCAATGGCTCAAAAACATGAAGATCTTGAGAGGTGCTAATTTGTGGATAAAAAATAATTCAAATTCAGCACCATTTGGTCCTCATGGAGCATGGCTTAGTTTTTGGAAATTCAATGTATCTGTTTCATCTTGATCTCTCTTATCTTCTCTGTTAAAGAAAAGCAAAGCATGGAAATTTCTTTTTCCTACCTTTTCATTTTCAAACGTTAGAATATTGCCAAGAGGATTTAGATACCCAGTGCTGTTTATTAACAGCACTCACACATCTCTGCTCTCTTCTCAGTTACCAGGATGTCCTCAGCAAACAAAAGCATATAAGTCTATTTGCCACCTCTCATCCCTTTTCTCCAGCCTTCTGCCCGACACTCAAAGTCATCACAAATAAAAAATCCCTCCAATCCCTATCCCTCCCTGCCAGCAAAGAGGAAATGGCATTCATTATTCATTTCAATGTTTTCTCCTTGCCAAAGTATATTCTCTTGGTTCCAACTCAGAGCAGCTCATTGGCTTGCAGGGGTTCAACATCCATGGGTGGAGGAACATGTTTATTATGGGAAGCACAGATTTTACTGACAGGTTTTAGAAACTATAACAAGCAATTGGCTGGCATTGTTCAAGCGTTAATTTCCTTTGGCTAATGCTGACTTCATTGTTATACAGGTACCATGGATAATGCACATAGACATTTCTGAGACAATAAACACATTTATCATTCACATACTAAAACCTTTGGGGAAACTTATGCCTCAAAATTATTAAGATGAACTAAATCTATACTATTATTATCAAATTGTAGAGATAGAATTATTACATTTTGATACCATTAGAATATTTCTACCAGAATTTGTACATTTAGATCTAAAGAAGGTTTAATTTTATATTACCTAATCCTGGCACAAGGAGTTTAATTCTTTAAATTAGTAAAAGATGGTTTCTGCCAATAAAATCATCCCACAGTGTTGCCTCTAAAGTCAGGTTTATGATGTGAATCCTAAGAGGATGAATATTAAACTCAAATACTATTTGCAGAAATTCAAAACTATAAACAGCAAATTATATCTAACTTGCTAGTAAGTAAAATCTAAACGTATCATAGACAAAGTAAGAGTATGTGAAAAATCATAGTGTGATTTTTATGATTTATAAATCATAGTTATATTATATTAAAAATCATAACTAGATGGGGTCTCTCAAATAAAGCATAGAGGATTGAAAAGATAGTTTGACTACTAAGAAAACATATGGTTGTTTGCCGTGTAGTATGGAGATAATCTTTGCTTTAGCAACATTGTGTTCCCTGTGATGGAATACAAAGTGTACCAAATATTCCCAACCACAGAATCTCAAATCACTCTAAAACCAAATAAAACTTTATTTGATTGCACATGTTCATTGCCCTGGTGGGTATATGGACACTGACAGAAGGAACACACCATATTTGGTACAAAGAAAGAAGTTTTGGTAGGCTCTTCATAGGGAGGTATAATTTTGTGAAAAAAATAATTTGTCAAAATGGAACTAAAACATAGACTTTGGCAATTAATAGCAGATATTTAAGACCAAATTATATTTTAGACTTATTTATATTAATGTTGATAATAACATTGGGAATGACCAGGAGATGGCATGTTGCTCTGAACACTTTGGAGATGTATTTCCCAAGATGGTGGATGTAGTCAATACTTAATTTGGCCATGAGGGCTCTTACACAATCACAGTGTTAATCCACTGATGCATTCACAACTTGATAGCATTATTTAAAGGACTAGAATGTAGGGCATTGGTTGGAGGAAGTAGGTCACCAGAAGCTCATTAGGAGCATGCTGTTGAAGAATATGTTGTTCATGGCCCCTTTCTGCATGTCTCTCTCCTGCAGTCTGCTCTAGAATGAGCAGCCTTCTTCAAGCATGCTCTTCCAGCATGCTACTTCAGCATTGCTGAAGACCCACAGTAATGGAACAGCTGACTAACCAGTGAATAAATCTTTCCTCCTTGAAGTTTTTCTCTGGTATTTGGTCATGGTTATATAAAACTAACAATTGAAACAATCAAATTATGTTTTAAAAAAGAAGTGAATTCAATATTGCTGTTGGATGACCTTCAAGAAGAACAACTATGGGAACTTGAAATACAAAAATCTCTCATTAAATATGCTACATATGCTTTGATTTGTGTCAGGGACTTAATGGCTAAGCAGAATGATTACATTTTCCAGATAGCAAAAGGAAAATACTATGATAATAGAATTTGTAGAAAATCTACTCCCTTTCTTTCTTTTCCTGTCCCCTCTCCACATTTAGGAAACATTAATTTTATGACATTAAAGGTGAATCTGTTTATTTAGGATATCAATGCTTTTATATCTCTCCACTAGATGAACAATTAGTACCACAATCAAGGAAAGGTGCTGATTGTTTTACTCTTTACTCTGGAGGCTTTTGGGGAGTGCCCACCATCCAGCTCTCAAATAAATCTCACGCGGACACTTATTCTTTCTTATGAATTCTCGGCTTTAGCTTATCTTGTTACTAGCCAAGTTTTCCTATCTAATCCCATCTATCTTTTGCCTCTGGGCCTTTTCTTTTTCTTCTGAATATCTTACTTTAACTCTTACTCTCTGGCTTGCTGTGTGACTGGGTGGCTGCCCTCTAGTGTCCTCCTCTCTTTGTTCTCTCTTCCTTCCTCAAAGCCTTTTTCTCCCAGATTTTTCCTATTTATCCTTTCTGCCTGCCAGCCCCGCCTATTTCTCTCTCCTGCCTTGCTATTGGTTGGTCAGCTTTTTATCAGGCATTTAAGACAGGCACAGTAGCACAGCTTCACAGAGTTAAAACAAATGTGATATAAAAGTAACACACCTTAAAATAATATTCCCCAACAGAAAGTAGTCTGCATGACTTGTTATAATAAATGGAGATGTATGAGACTTCTCTTCTGCTAAATGCTGTAAGAGATGCTAAAGTAAGGAAGCGAGCACCCATCTACAGGGGCATAAAAGGCATAAAATGAACTTTTGAGGAGCACAGGCTCCAGTGTTGGATTTTGCTGGCTCTGGTACTTTCTCAACTAGTTTGATCTAGTTGCTTCGCCTCTATTCTCAAATATGTCATGAGAATTATGCTACAACACACCTCATAGGATTATGATGGATATTAAATATGTTTGATCTGCATAGTGCACTTGAAATAGTGTAGCTATCTGAGTGTTTCCTGTGACAATGATTTCCATTGTCAAAAACTACAGTTTGTTAAATGGCCAGCACTCCAGACATGTAGCACAACTGGGTTTGAAATCCAATTAATTTTTAGCCTTGAATAATACATTTTTCACCTTTAGTTTTCTTATTTAAAAAGAGTGATAATGTTTGCTTTGTATAATTGTTGTGGGTCTTATCAGTGAATTTACTAAATCACTTTTTATGTGTATAAACAGCCTTATATGTGGCAAATTTTGTATAAATATCGATTGAGTATACTGGAGGTTTTCCAAGTGATAGCTGGTATTTTCTGTCTGACCTGGCAGCTCTGCTGCTACCCATGCACTGTTCATTATATCAAAAGTAAGTTTGGGGGAGGGGAAGAGGACTTACTGTTTTATAAAAGAAAATAACAAGGTATGTGTTGGAGCTTTTGCCAAAAACAACGTTGCTACATCAAAGCCTCACAGTTCTAGGCACTTTTTCCTCTTCTAAGATAAAAAGGAGGAATAGAAATTTTTACACTCTACATCACACTAGTTGCAATGAGCTCCCCATCAATGGCAGTAGTCACATGGTGGTACAATTTTATGAGATAGCTCCCCCATCTTCAATCAGGTCACTTTCCTCCTTCAAAGGAGAAAGGAAGTTGTCACTCTTATTGAGGAGTCATAGGAAAACAATTTCCTATGAAACAGCCATCGGGGCTAACTATGATTTCTAAAGGAAGACAGAGCACATGGAAAACACAGAGTATAATTTATAATTCATAATTATGAAGGATGTTAATTAAAGTCCACCTTGCTTGGTATTCACAGTAATCCAGTCCCTCCCATGTCATAGTACTGTCAAATTGCAGTGATCTCTCCATTTGCCCAATGATTGAATCTTACACACCAATCTATATTTATTGATTTTTGTTACTTAAATGGAGGCATATGAGTAGAATTAATATGCTGAGCTATTAGAATAAAAATGTCAATGTCATATGGAAAATGGAGCTTATGATTTCTTCCCTGATGATCTAATTGAAAAGCACACAAAACATTGAGCTGGTGTCCTATGTACAACCATTCTTTCTCAGACAGTTTAAGATTCTCTAACTCTGAGACCCTAAAACCTCATTTTCTCTAGGGTTTGTGTTTGAGTATTTATGAATTTGTATAATTTGTTTAACTTTTTGAATAATGTTAGCATTTTATATATGTGTGATAGTTTTTCATTATATAGAAAGAACTAATATAGATTCTAAATAGAAACTGGAACCTTTAATGTGAATATTTAAAATAATTATTGATGTTAATAATATGAACTTCTTCAATAAAATCATCAAAACAAAGGAATATGATAGGTAAAAGGTTTCTTGGTAGAAATATTAATAGCAGTAAAAATGGATAGCTTCATAATTTCCCTATTCAAACAAATAAGCCTTCTACAATAGCCCATTCCTCTCATTCTTCCTTTTTATTTTTTTCTCATCTCAGTTTTTCTATTAGATATGCCTGCCCCCTGTATTAGTTATTTATGCCTAGTTCTCTCCTCTCTTTCCTTTTCTTTTTCTAGCTCACATTATCATGCTACACATATCAAGGCTCAAACAGTCCAGTTCTCATAGCACAATCTGCAGAATGAAAGTACAGATAACTAGGTCTGAACTGGAAAGTTTAAGGAACTGTGAACTACTCACTTAAACCTGATTTTTCATGTTGATCACTAAACAGCACTTCAGTTGCCAGAAAAGTTGTATGTGGAATTCCAAATCCCAGCTGCAGGGTGACTTCTCTCATGGGAGAGCATGAAAAGTATTTGTAGCAAAAATGCTACCTATGTCCCTACTTTCAGAAACAGAACAAATGGGAATATTAAGCAACATTCGAATATTATAAAATGTTAGAATATTATATAACATTGTTATATGATATTTATAATGACTTCACACATCCACTATTAAATTGTATTTCATTTGAGTAGAAAGATGTTGGGACAGCAGAATAACTTATCATTTTTCAGTAGAATTTCAATATGCTTAATTTCTGAAATTATAAATTTGTAAATTATAAAGATGATAAGGGATTCTTAATGTAGTTTTAAAGACAAAGAGGCTGTCCAACATATCCTCGTGGAAGCTTTATCTCTGTTTTCAATAAGCTTTTCACTCTGCTCATATACAATACTGTATGTTAAATATAAACTTATCATCAGATTTAGCAAATCAATACCTTAAGTGTGAAATTGTCCCCAGTACTCTGCACAAGGGCATTTCACAGTAAAAGCAATTGAGAAAGAAGCTGGAATGGAATATCTTATGAGATAGCCATTTAGATCACAAAAGAGCCATAAAAGTCACAAGCAGTTTGTATGAAGCAAGGTTCATAATATAACCATATAGGACTTTCTGGGAAGGAGAAGGAAAATTGCAAACCAATTTGTGGTTATAGCTTTTTCTGTCAATTCTGTTGGGATTTAAAACTTGTAAGAGGTAGAAACTTCTGCCAGATCCCATCATGTAGCCAGACTGTGATAACTATCATCATACCAGCCAAACAAATACCAATTATTTGAAGCCAACAAACTCTTTATTGACTCCAAGAAATTAGAGCTTCTTGGGTTCATTTAGCCACATGATGGGAGGCTTCCACCAAAGACCAATTGTCAGTAGCAATTTTGGCTCTCACCCCAGGATGTTTATTTTCTACCTTTCAAAATCATTTTGTGAATGACTGATGCATAGTTATGAAAGAGTGGCACTGCTCTCAGGTTCCAATGCAGACTCCAAAATGGCATGCAGAAACATACTTGTCCCGTGATGTCAGACAAGGCGTGCACCCGTTATTTCATGCTCTACAGACCTAGCCAGCCTTCAGAGAATAATAGTAGTAATAATTTCTATCTATATTGAGGGCCTGCTGGGCACCACAAATTTAGGTTCATCATTACTAATTGGCTTAGCAGCTCTATAAGACCTTATTATCTTCTTACAGGGGAGGAAACAGAGTTTAGAAAGGCTACTTATTAGTAGTGAAGAATCAAACTCCCAGTAACTTTGTTCTCCCACCTAGCTTTTTTCCAGGCTCTTTTTCTACTTTATGAATCAGGTAGTGCAGAGACATACATAATGCACATTTTACCTAATGGGTCACATCTGGCATTGGAAAGTTGAGATTTAGTCTCTATATTCTCACCCAGAATGAAAACTAAAGCTAGTGAATCTTCTGGTTACATATGATTCTGTATTTCTTGGTCTAACTCTAAATTAATCTAACAAAACTGTGAGAACACTAATTAGATTGCAATTATTTTAGCATGAATCTTGATAATTTACTGTTGATTACAAGCATATACATGATCAGGCTCTACAGGTTTTATTTCCATTTGAGTTAGAAAAATTGTTTCTGGTTTCTCTTAAGTTAGCATCTATCTTTAAGGAACTGTATTCTATTAATGAAGATTTGAAATAAAATTCCACTACTGCTGCAATCAATCTGATTTATTTAAAAAATTAAAAGTAAAGTTGCTTTTTAAAATATTATCAGAAATCCTTATGTTGAGTGCCTTTAGGTTGAAGTAAAGCTGATGAAGAGTAATAGTGTTTCTGCTGGGATTGGGATTCACTGAAGTGCTTTCTTCAAATGGAAAACCAAATTGCTGTAGGTATTTTTGTCTTCAGCTTAACTGGCCTCTCTGAGACCAGACAAAAACATCTATTTCTATGTTTTGCAGAATTCCTATGCCCCATGAATCCATGCCTAAAGTGTACCAGCCCAAATCCTTAGGCCCAGCCGATATTGTACCCTTTCCTGGCCTCCACAACGAAAAATGGTGTAAAAGAGAGTGGTATAAAAGTCTTTGGGATGTTCAATAGGACTTATGTCTAGCTTCTAGGAGGCACCATAAAGTGAATTGAATCCAAGAGTATAGGAGCTGGAGGCCAGGGACTGCATCAGTGGGTCAACATTCCCTTTATATGTCAGGGAGTATCACAGCCTCACCAGAGCTGGGAGGTAAAAAGCCAGATGTCAGACACAGCTAAGCCATTCTGACAGTGCTGAATCTGACACTGACCACTCTGTGGCCTCGAACTAGTCAACTTTTCTAAGAGCCATCAGTTTCTTCACTACTAAATTTGGTTCTGTAAATAGGAGTGATAATCTTCCTCAGTTTCCTCACAAAGTCAAGGTGCAAAGAATAACTATTTTCCCAATGATGTATAGACTGTTTGAATTCATAAGTTAGCATAACATTATGCTCACCACACATTAGCCAAAGGGGTAGATTATATATAACAATATGCCTAGGCCTAGAGTACACATAAAAGAGTGCCTTGTGAGTCTGGAAAACCTCATATTCCAAAGTAAAAGCAACAGGGTCCAGGGTACTTAACATCATGATGCTGAAATACAATTTCCCAGAGTCTAACACGAGCCCTTTGTGTCTCTTGATCAGCCAGTACCATTGTGAACTATGTAGCAGCCAGTTCCCTGACATTCCCTCTGCATGTAGAAAACCGGTGTTCATGTCAAGTAGCCAGAAACAATTGGCAACAGTGCCCTGCCCACCAGCCACCGAGTTTCCAAGTGCTTTATTCCCCATTTCTGTTGGCATCCTGACCTTTCAAGTTCAATTACATTGGCCCCCAACCACCTCTATACATGATAAGTAGAGCAGGAGCTCTTTGAGACTTCTGGCTACTGGACTTGGAGATGTGTCATATCACCTTTTGAATCACTGACCTGCAGCTGATGGAGGCTTGAATAATAGAATTTTTCTGGTTCTCTGACCATCAAGGCAGTGTTATTTCAGCAGCTACTGTTCCTGGCTTTAAAACTGGAATCAAGGGATCATTGATAATTTTTCCAAGTTACAAATGCATCTTGAGTAATAGATTTGACTCATTTTATCAAAAGCAAGCATTTCACTTGTGGTTTTATTAACATGGGCATACAAATCCATATTCAAGACATGTCTGTCATCTGCATTTTTGACATACTATCTGCTTATTATAGTACATTGGAATTTAAAGTAATATTTCTGCATTTTAGAGTAAAAATGTAAAGGTTATAATAATAATCATAAACCATTTATCAAAGTACCTGTTATTAAAAACTCTCTTCAAGCAAATGATAGCCTTAATAAACACAAATCGTACCAACTAGAATCTTCTGATTTGCATGATTTGCACCATCTTTATCATCCATAATGATTCCATCGTCAAAATAAATATATTTTCACAGCTGAGAAAGGGAAACATCTTGTTTTACCTTGTGACCACTAACAAGGTAAAGAATAGCCGAGATACATGCTTTTATCCTGCTTTAGGTACTGTATCACACTGGGAGTGGCTGCGGTTCTTTTTCTGAAAGTGCATTAGAGAATCCTTTTTACTGACTTTTACTGAGCACTAGAGGGGAAGCCATTATGGAAAATATCCACTCCAATAAGAAAGGAATGACGATCACAGTCAGCTCAGCCAGAAAGCAGGCTGTATGGGATATTCCTCTCCTACTTTGGTTTCCTTAGAGCTTTATTTCAGTGTTCTTTGCATCTCTTGGTGCTGCTGCAATGATGAAGCATGTTTTTTTTTTTTTTTTTTTTACTTATTTATTTATTTTTATTCTTTTTTAATTAAAATTTCCACCTGCTCCCCATTTCCCATTTCCCTCCCCTCCTCCCAAATATTGCCCTCCCCCCACTTCCCTCCCCCTATCCCCACTCCTCTTCTCCTCCCCCCACTCCATTCCCCCTCCCTCTCGTTACTGAAGAGCAGTCCAAATTCCCTGCCCTGCGGGAAGACCAAGGTCCTTCTATCTACGTCCAGAAAGGTGAGCGTCCAAACAGGCTAAGCTCCCACAAAGCCAGTTCATGTATTAGGATCGAAACCTAGTGCCATTGTCCTTGGCTTCTCATCAGTCTTCATTGACCGCCATGCTCAGAGAGTCCGGAATCAACCCATGCTTATTCAGTCCCAGACCAGCTGGCCTTGGTGGGCTCCCAATAAATCAGTTCCACTGTCACAGTGGGTGGGTGCATCCCTCGTGGTCCTGATTTTTTGCTCATGTTCTCCCTCCTTCTGCTCCTCATTTGGACCTTAAGAGCTCAGACCGTTGCTCCAAATTGAGACTCTGTCTCTACCTCGATCCATCGCCAGATGAAGGTTCTAAGGTGATATGCAAGATATTCATCAGTATAGGATAGGGTCATTTCAGGTTCCCTCTCCTTAGTTGCCCAAGGTACCAGCTGGGGACATATTCCTGGACACCTGCGAACCCCTCAAGAGTCAAGTCTCTTGCCAACCCTAAGATGGCTCCCTTAGATAGGATATATACTTCGCTGCTCCCGTATCCATCCTTCCTATATCCCAACCATCCCAATCCTCCGAGCTCCTCCCATCCTCCCCTTCTCATATTTCTCATCCCATTTCCCCTTTGCCCCATGCCACCTCACCCGCAAGTTCCCAGTTTTTGCCCTGGAATCTTGTCTACTTCCCCCTCTCCATGCGGATGACTCTATGATTTTCTTTGGGTTCACTTTCTTATTTAGCTTCTATAGGATCACACATTATATGCTTAATGTCTTTTATTTTATGGCTAGAAACCGATTATGAGTGAGTACATCCCATGTTCCTCTTTTTGAGTCTGGGATACCTCACTCAGGATAGTGTTTTCTATTTCCATCCATTTGCACGCAAAATTCGAGAAGTCATTGTTTTTTACTGCTGAGTAGTACTCTAATATGTATATATTCCACACTTTCTTCATCCATTCCTCCATTGAAGGGCATCTAGGTTGTTTCCAGGTTTTGGCTATTACAAACAATGCTGCTATGAACATAGTTGAACAGATACTTTTGTCATTTGATGTGGCCTCTCTTGGGTATATTCCCAATAGTGGTATTACTGGATCTTGGGGTAGGTTGATCCCAAATTTCCTGAGAAATCGCCACACTGATTTCCAAAGTGGTTGCACAAGTTTGCATTCCCACCAGCAATGAATGAGTGTGCCTCTTTCTCCACAACCTCTCCAGCAAAGGCTATCATTGGTGTTCTTGATTTTAGCCATTCTGACAGGTGTAAGATGGTATCTCAAAGTTGTTTTAATTTGCATTTCCCTTATCGCTAAGGAGGTTGAGCATGACCTTAGGTGTCTTTTGGCCATTTGAATTTCTTCTGTTGAGAATTCTCTGTTCAGATCAGTGCCCCATTTTTTTATTGGGTTCATTAGCATTTTAAAGTTTAGTTTCTTGAGTTCTTTATATATTTTGGTGATCAGACCTTTGTCTGTTGCAGGGTTGGTGAAGATCTTCTCCCAGTCAGTGGGTTGCCTTTTTGTCTTAGTGACAGTGTCCTTTGCTTTACAGAAGCTACTCAGTTTCAGGAGGTCCCATTTATTCAATGTTGCCCTTAATGTCTGTGCTGCTGGGGATAAACGTAGGAAGTGATCTCCTGTACCCATATGTTGTAGAGTACTTCCAACTTTTTCTTCTATCAGGTTCAGTGTGTTCAGACTAATATTGAGGTCTTTAATCCATTTGGACTTGAGTTTTGTGCATGGTGATAGATATGGATCTATTTTCATTCTTCTACACGTTGACAACCAGTTCTGCCAGCACCATTTGTTGAAGATGCTCTCTTTTTTCCATTGAATACTTTTAGCTCCTTTATCAAAAATTAGGTGTTCATAAGTTTGTGGGTTAAAATCAGGGTCTTCTACTCGGTTCCATTGGTCGACTTCTCTGTTTTTATGCCAATACCAAACTGTTTTCAATGCTGAGGCTCTGTAATAGAGTTTGAGGTCAGGGATGGTAATGCCTCCAGACGATCCTTTATTATATAAGATTGTTTTGGCTATCCTGGGTTTTTTGTTTCTCCATATAAAGTTGATTATTGTCCTCTCAAGATCTGTGAAGAATTTTGATGGGATTTTAATGGGGATTGCATTGAATCTATAAATTGCCCTTGGTAGAATTGCCATTTTTACTATGTTGATCCTCCCTATCCAAGAGCAAGGGAGCTCCTTCCATTTTCTGGTATCCTCCTCAATTTCTTTCTTCATTGACTTAAAGTTCTTGTCAAATAGATCCTTTACTTCCTTGGTTAGGGTTACCCCAAGATATTTTATGCTATTTGTGGCTATCGTGAAGGGTGATGCTTCTCTGATTTCCATCTCTGCTTCCTTATCCTTTGTGTATAGGAGGGCAACTGATTTTTTGGAATTGATCTTGTATCCTGCAACGCTACTAAAGGTGTTTATCAGCTGAAGGAGTTCTTTGCTGGAGTTTTTGGGGTCGCTTATGTACACTATCATATCGTCTGCAAATAATGAAAGTTTAACTTCTTCCTTTCCGATTTGAATCCCTTTGATCCCCTTATGTTGTCTTATTGCTATTGCTAGAATTTCAAGCACTATATTAAAGAGGTATGGAGAGAGTGGACAACCTTGTCGTGTTCCTGATTTTAGTGGAATAGCTTTGAGTTTCTCTCCATTTAATTTGATGTTAGCTGACGGCTTGCTATAAATAGCTTTTATTATAGTTAGGAACGACCCTTGTATTCCTAATCTCTCTAATACCTTTATCATAAAGGGATGTTGAATTTTGTCAAATGCTTTTTCAGCATCTAATGAAATGATCATATGGTTTTTTTCTTTCAGTTTATTTATATGATGGATTACATTGATAGATTTTCGTATGTTGAACCAGCCCTGCATCTCTGGGATGAAGCCTACTTGATCATAATGGATAATTTTTCTGATGTGTTCTTGGATTCGGTTTGCCAGTATTTTATTGAGTATTTTTGCGTCGATGTTCATGAGTGAGATTGGCCTGTAGTTCTCTTTCTTGGTTGTGTCTTTGTGTGGTTTTGGTATCAGAGTAACTTCAGCTTCATAAAAGGAATTTGGCAATGACTTCTCTGTTTCAATATTGTGAAATACATTAAGGAGTATAGGTATTAGGTCTTCTTGGAAGTTCTGGTAGAATTCTGCATTGAAGCCATCTGGACCTGGGCTTTTTTTGGTGGGGAGGTTTTTTATAACAACTTCTAATTCTTCGCGACTAACAGGTCTATTTAGATTGTTCACCTGGTCCTGGTTTAACTTTGGTATATGGTACTTATCTAAAAAATTGTCCATGTCTATAACATTTTCCAATTTTGTGGCATACAGATTTTTGTAGTAAGATCTAATGATTCTCTGAATTTCCTCTGAGTCTGTGGTTATGTCTCCCTTTTCGTTTCTGATTTTGTTAATTTGCGTATTCTCTCTCCGCCGTTTGATTAGTTTGGATAGGGGTTTATCAATCTTATTGATTTTCTCCATGAACCAGCTTTTTGTTTCATTGATTCTTTGGATTGTTTTCTGTGTTTCTATTTTGTTGATTTCAGCCCTCAATTTGATTATTTCCAGTCTTCTACTTCTCCTAGGTGAGTCTGCTTCTTTTTTTACTAAAGCTTTCAGGTGGGCTATTAAGTCTCCAATGTGTGCTTTCTCCGTTTTCTTTAAGTGGGCACTTAATGCTATGAATTTTCCTCTTAGCACTGCTTTCATAGTGTCCCATAGGTTTGAGTATGTTGAGTCTTCGTTTTCATTGAATTCAAGAAAGACTTTAATTTCTTTCTTTATTTCTTCCTTGATCCAGGTGAGGTTCAGTAGTTGACTGTCCAGTTTCCATGAGTTCATAGGCTTTCTGGGGATAGCATTGTTGTTGAATTCTAACTTTAATCCATGGTGATCTGATAAGACACAGGTGGTTACCGATATTTTTTTGTAACTGTGTAAGTTTGCTTTGTTACCGAGTATGTGGTCTATTTTCGAGAAGGTTCCATGAGCTGCAGAGAAGAAGGTATATTCTTTCCTATTTGGGTGGAATGTTCTATAGATGTCTGTTAAGTCCATTTGATTCATTACCTCCCTTAATCCTCTTATTTCTCTGTTAGGTTTCTGTTTGATTGACCTGTCCATTGGTGAGAGAGGAGTGTTGAAATCTCCTACTATTAGTGTGTGTGGTTTGATGACTGCCTTGAGTTTTAGTAACGTTTCTTTTACATAAGTGGGTGCTTTTATATTAGGGGCATATATATTCAGGATTGAGATTTCATCCTGGTGAATTGTTCCTGTTATGAGTAAAAAATGTCCATCTCCATCTCTTTTGATTGATTTTAGTTTGAAGTCAACTTTCTTAGAAATTAGTATGGCCACACCTGCTTGTTTCTTAGGTCAGTTTGCTTGATAAACCTTTTCCCAGCCCTTTACTCTGAGTAGATGTCTGTCTTTGTGGTTGAGGTGTGTTTCTTGTAAGCAGCAGAATGTTGGATCCTATTTTCGTATCCAATCTCTTAGCCTGTGCCTCTTTATAGGTGAGTTGAGTCCATTGATATTAAGTGATATTAATGACCAGTGGTTGTTAACTCCGGTCATTTTTCCTTTCTTTCTTTCTTTCCTTTGGTAGTAGAGTTTGTGTGTTTCCCTTCTTCAAGTTGTGCTGGTGAAGGGTCTTTAGATGTCTGAGTTATTGTGGGCATTGTTGGACTCCTTGGTTTGTGATTTTCCTTCTATTACTTTCTGAAGGGCTGGATTTGTGGCTACGTATTGTTTAAATTTGTTTTTATCCTGGAAAACTTTGTTTTCTCCATTTATAGTGAACGAAAGCTTGGCTGGGTATAGTAGTCTGGGCTTGCATCCATGGTCTCGTAGTTTCTGCAGTATATCTATCCAGGACCTTCTGGCTTTCATGGTTTCCATAGAGAAATCAGGTGTAAGTCTGATAGGTTTACCTTTATAGGTAACTTGACCTTTTTCCTTTGCAGCTCTTAATATTCTTTCTTTATTCTGTATGTTTTGTGTTTTGATTATTATATGACGAGGAGATGTTTTTTTTTGATCCAGTCGATTTGGTGTTCTGTATGCTTCTTGGACCTTCAAAGGAATATCTTTCTTAAGGTTGGGAAAGTTTTCTTCTATAATTTTATTAAATATATTTTCTGGACCATTGAGCTGTACTTCTTCTCCTTCTTCTATCCCTATTATTCTTAGGTTTGGTCTTTTTATTGTGTCCCAGATTTCCTGAATGTTTTGTGATGAGAATTTGTTGGTTATGCTGTTTTCTTTGATGAGAGTGTTTATTTTCTCTATGGTATCTTCAGTGTCTGAGATTCTTTCTTCTATCTCTTGTAATCTGTTGGTGGAACTTGTCTCTGTAGTTCCTGTTCGTTTATTCAAATTTTCCATCTCCATCCTTCCCTCGGTTTGTGTTTTCTTTATTACTTCCACTTCGTTCTTCAAGTCTTGAACCGTTTCCCTTACCTGTTTGATTACTTTTTCTTGTTTCTCTTGGTTTTCTTGGGTATCTTTGAGATATTTATTCATTTCCTCTACCTTTTTGTTTGTAATCTCTAATTGGTTGTGGCAGTTTTTCACCTCCTGTTTAAGGTCCTCTATTATTTTCATAAAATTCACTTTTGAGTCGAATTCTTCTAATTCTTCTGTATTAGGGTTTAGACTTCTCATTTCGGGATTCCTGGATCCTGGTGATGTCACGTTGCCTTTCAAGTTGTTGGGGGAATTCTTGCATTGGCGCCTGCCCATCTTTTCCTTCAAATGGAGCCAGGAGAGGCCTGATGTCTTGCACCAGTCTTTGCTGTGACTAACTCTCTAGGTGTATCTCCTCAGTGTAGGGGCAGGAACCGTTCCCTTCCAGGTGAACTCCTCAACACCAAAACATGGATGCGTGGTATTCCAATGACCCGCGTAAAGAAGGCCGAATGCAAGGGGTCGGGCGGGGTCCAGTAGAACACAGGCGACACTGCAGTACAAGCTGGAGGTGCCTGCGCTCCCTTTCGGGGGTTGCTGAGGCCTGCCCGCTGCTCTGGTTGGGTAGCCTTAGTGTAGGGGCGTTTGTGCTCTCTACCGGGACCGTCCGCCCCAGGATAGTACACACTCACCCATCCCGATGAAACTTCTTGGCACCTACACAGGAACTCCTGGATGCCCCAATGAGCCAGGGACTAATGGAAGTAGGGCGCAGGCAGAGCAGGTCCAGCAGATCACAGCAGAGACTGCAGCCCCAGCAGCAGGGGCCCGCTTTCCCTGGCGGGGACCTTGAGGCCTGCCCTCTGGTCAGGGACTCACTGCTCTGGGTTGGTAGCCTTAGTGAAATGGCAGGAAACTGTTCCACAGCTAAGGACCTTGCAGACAAGGCAGGTTTGGGGGTGGGAGTGGGGGCGGGTGTGTAGGAGAGCAAGCCCTGCAGCAGGAGCTGGGGGAGGGGTGTTTGTGCTCTCTACCTGGACACTCACCCGTCCCGATGAAACTTCTCAGCACCTACACAGGAACTCCTGGATGCCCCAATGAGCCAGGGACTAAGGGAAGTAGGGCGCAGGCAGAGCAGGTCCAGCAGATCACAGAAGAGACTGCAGCCCCAGCAGCAAGGGCCCGCTTTCCCTGGCGGGGACCTTGAGGCCTGCCCTCTGGTCAGGGACTCACTGCTCTGGGTTGGTAGCCTTAGTGAAATGGCAGGAAACTGTTCCACAGCTAAGGACCTTGCAGACAAGGCAGGTTTGGGGGTGGGGGTGGGGGCGGGTGTGTAGGAGAGCAAGCCCTGCAGCAGGAGCTGGGGGAGGGGTGTTTGTGCTCTCTACCTGGACAGTCCGCCCCAGGATAGCACACACTCACCCGTCCCGATGAAACTTCTCAGCACCTACACAGGAACTCCTGGATGCCCCAATGAGCCAGGGACTAATGGAAGTAGGGCGCAGGCAGAGCAGGTCCAGCAGATCACAGCAGAGACTGCAGCCCCAGCAGCAGGGGCCCGCTTTCCCTGGCGGGGACCTTGAGGCCTGCCCTCTGGTCAGGGACTCACTGCTCTGGGTTGGTAGCCTTAGTGAAATGGCAGGAAACTGTTCCACAGCTAAGGACCTTGCAGACAAGGCAGGTTTTTGATGAAGCATGTTTTAGGCCAGTGCTATCCTCCATCTGGCGAGTATGTGGCCAGCTTCACTGAGGTTCAAGAAGCAGACACTTTTCAGACAGATCGTTAACTTCTTGTGTCACTGTTATCAATTTTGGGCCTCAGCGTATTTTTCTGTAAAGTGGGGCAGTGAATGGGTGACATATTCTCCAAGTACAACTCTAAAAATTTCCATGTAGAATGTTATATGTTTGGATTTGCCCCCAAAGATCAATCATATGAAGTTAAAGGTACCAGCTAGCTTCAGTATGGGCATGTCCTGAGAAAATAATCTACCAAGCATTTCTCACATTAGTTACCAGAGAGGGCTCTCCTTTGTTGTTTGGAGACTTTACAATAAACTACAGCCCTATTTAGAAGCCACTGCTCCTCTCTAAAATTTTGAGAGAAAAACAAACTAATTAGCTGTATATTCTTAGGAAAACTTACTTCCTCTACCTGAGCCTTGGTGTCTGAGAACTCCATCTAAATACACACTTGGAGCATTTCTTACCTGATTCTCAACATTAAGCTCACACGCATTCTTTTTCTAGTTGTGTTCAACTGGATCTAACACAGTTTCAATTAATGCAAAGGTTGGAGTAATTTGTATCAAGTGATTTGCAATTGGCCTAGAGTAGCTTCTGAACACATGCACATTCTAGGAATGTTGTTAGTGATTTGCTTTGTCATTTTGAATCTGTTGCCTTTGTAATTTAAAATTGCATGTATTTATTTATCAAATCCGTGCTATGTATCTTCTTAAGATCTAGAGATATAGACATTTGGTCTGCATCTCTTACCTAGCTGTGTTTATATTCTCTTCTGTGGCAACAGATGATGAACAGCATAGGCATGAAATAATAAAATTTATTGGAATGTCATAAAGGTTAATAGAGGGAAATAAAGTGAAGATGAGTGCTAGAGAGGGCTGGGGTGTCAGAGAAAACCTCTCTGGGAATTGCCATCTGAGCAAAACCTTAAAGAAACTGAGGAGGTGAGCTTTAGAGTGATTTGGGAAAAGAACATTCCAGGAAGAGGAACAACATATGCAAAAACTCTGAGACAAAACATTACATGAGGTGCCCTTTAAGTAGGAAAGCAAATAGTGAAGCCAAGTGAGCAAGGATCAGGATACCGAGAGAAGAGATAGGAATGTTTGCTATTAATCAGAGTGCAGAAGAGCTGACAAGCTATTGGAAAGGTTTTTTTTTTTTTTTGAATGAGTTGGAAGATATTGGAAAACTTTGAGCAGAAGAATGACATGATCCAATTTACATCATAATAGGATCATATTAAACCTATCAAGAAAAGACCAAGGAAAGAGGCTGGGATAAAAAAAAATGAAAACAGCATGCCGGCTATTGCAATAGTTTTGGCATACAGGTAGTGATCTTCAACAAGGGAAGATAGTGAGGATGATTATGAGTGGAGTAGGAGTGTTCGCAGGAAGAATAGTTCATGTTCACTGATGAACTAATTTGATAGGATGTAAATAAACTAATGAAGTCGTGAATTAGTCCAAGATTAATCGAAACACCTATAAAGATGCTATTTGCTGTTGACTAGATTATTATAAATGCTAATAACTGCATAATTAAAAATGAGACTGTGTGGAAATATTTGAATAGTTTTTCACAATACATAAGCCAAGAGAATGTAACTACTTGTTCTCTTGTTTTTCCAATAGGAGACCGAAGTGTCTAAAGTATAAATGGATATTTTTCTAACCAGTGCTCCCTCATTCCTTTCTGTGCTATCATGTGCTATCATGCCCCAAACCAATGACTATGAAACTGAGATATACAGAAAAATCATATAGGGGAGCTATTTAAAAGTATAAATATGAAATAACTGCAGCAAATCTGGGGAATCAAGCCTTTTGTTTCAAGCATAAATATGCATATGTAACCACAGATATATGTATATATATAGTTATATTTATATAACATTTCTCTTTATACAAATGTAAGTTACAGGTTACTGACATGCTAAGAATCAAAAGCATTTTTTTAAAAAAACTTGGAAACATTCTCCCTACACACTTGTGTGCACACATATGAATCTGGACACAGAACACTTTTAGGCAAGTAAAAGCCCAAATATCATATTCCTATCACCCTTTTCTATATCTAAAGCATATTTTTAGAGATAATACTGCTGGTGCTTGATGTTCTCATGACCAAATCCATATGTCCACACTGCAGACCTACCTGCAGCCCTCAGCACTCAGGTAACTCCACAGACGTTGATTCCTTGTGAAACCGCTCATTCTCAAGGCCAGAAGGTAAATAAAGACTTGCAATAAAGCTCCCTAGCTCTTCCCTTCACTGCAAATGAGTGTTCGACAATAATTGTCATGTTTTCACAAAGAATAATTTTCAAAAGGCAAATATCAAGGTTCCTGAATGACAAAAGCATAATTCAGAGAGAAATGTGAAAACAACAATTATAAAGAGATTATATTTTATACTTCAGGTTTTTTTTTTTCCCATTCAGTAAAATCGTGGTTTTGTAGTAAATGGCATCCCAGAAGGTATTTATCAAAGCAGGACATCTGTGGAGAGGAACACTTCACATTCACTTTAATATTTTCCTTTCCTTTTGACATCTTCTTGCCTGGAGATCTAATTCCATTAAATATGTACATTTTTGACTGGAAGTCTTCTTCATGTATCTTTCAGATAAATCTTAAAAGTACACAAGGTCCGTAGGGCAGCTTTCTTTAAGTGCAAATGAGACACAGTAGGATGTTGTTCATGAGGGTTTCCAAATTATTCATCTTCCTGCACAGCTTTGCCTTATACTCTCTGTGATCACTGGAAGGGAGAAGTGGGCTTCCGATGCACGTGCTGTGGAACTGGCCCACTCCAGTAGTCAGATTCACTCTCTGATAGCTGAGAACTTGACTTTGGCTGGTCTCCACTTCTACCAAATTATAGATACTATCAAAACTACAACTTTCATCTGCTTGAGGAGGCAAACAGAAGTGTGAGCAGCTATCAAGTTAACCAGATATCAAGTTAGCAGTATATGGGTCACGGTCCATTAAATTTTTTAAGTAGCTGTGTCATATCCACTTCTGGTGGTATAAAACTTCCCTGGGACCTTGGAGTACAAGCACAGCTGAGTTGGGAGAATTGATTAACCATGCTGTCTCCTGGCAGAGGTTTCTAACTCACAGCCAGTGTTAGAAAGTGCTGCACTGTCTCTGGTGCCTTTATCATTCCTTACACCACAACTTTAAACTTACTTCCTGAATTCTCACATGAAATCTCACTTCAACCTTAGGCCTTACATGCATAGGATTTTAAAGTCTGGTTTCTTATAGCCAGTCACTGTGAAAAGGGCAGGTGTGGTTGAGGAGACCCAGAATTGCTGTTGGCAGTAGAAATGACATGAATGTCTATTTTGCTCTACAACAGAACATCATCACATGGGCATTGGTTGTCCAATAGGTAAAACCTCCAAGAGAAGCAGAGAAAAGTCAGACTTGCTGAATAATTAAAGATGGCAGAGACCCTGGGAAGCTATTGTAGGGTTGGCATATCTGGGTTACTATGACTTTACTCAGAAGTTCAGGACAGCAGTCTGAGCCCCAGCTTCCTCTGACAAGCCTGTGCAATTATTGGGTGCTGGCCCAGCTCTTGCCCTGTGGGTTGGGAGTGGTACTTAAAAAACTACAGTATGTGCAGATTTTCTTCTCATTCTGAAAACAGGAAGCAAGTCTCTGTGATTATGCAGTTCTCTGTTTCCAAATCACCCATCTAAAGACCAGGATAAGACTTTGCAAAGACAAATGTGAGAACCCTACAGAAGAAAAGAAGAAATTCTAGCCCTTAATCATATGTGCACATGCACATACACAAACATATCCTCAGCCCACTATAGAACATCAGTTTGTCTGTCACAGCATCCTTCCATGAGAAGCATTGGTTTGTTATTCCCTGTGACTGTATCTAACAACTTTGTATTGTCTCTCATCATTGGATAATCACAATAGATTTACTCAACTAATTTTCGTATCACTGAAGACAAGAGTATGTCAGAGTTATTATATGGTGGAAGAGATGATAGTGGGAATGAAGAGAAAACACAAAATATATTGCTCTTGCAGCATTGTCATCAAAAGGATAGCCAGAACATAAATGATACTGTTTTGGCTCCAAAGGGGTGAGCAGGTGTCTCCGATGTCCCAAATGAGCTGTGTACAAGCTTGTACAAACAAGTGCAGAATCAGGCCTGTTTGTTATTCACACAAACAGAGTTTAAAGCGTCTGAATTCCACAGTTCCCAGAATTCAGATGATGCACAATGGTCCATAATGAGCAGCACCTGTGCTTACCTCAATTACCAGACCATTCTGAACAACGGCAGAAAGGGCTTACTAGATTTTTTTCAATAATAGATTTTGTTATGTCTTTCATAATTAGATTCAAGAGCTCAAAATTTCATTTTGCAACTTGTTCATAAAATTTGTATGAAAAAGTCTGGCATTTATTCAAAAGAAATAGTCTACGAAGAAAAAAAAATGCAAAACAGCCCACCATTGGTAACTAAGCAGCCAAATTATAGTCCAAGCACTTGGCAAATACACTGTCTTTTTATTATTTCAGTAATTGAATTTCTGTTAAAGCGTGGAGCATAATTTAACATGAGAAATTTATTTATAATACAATAGTGTTTCAGTAATAAATGCATTATTATTGTCACTTTTAATGGAGTCTTATGTATTCCCTCTGAGACTGTGAGGCAGACTTAGAGGCAGTCACCGCACCAGTGTTGCTTGTAGACAATTGAATTAATTGGAGACAGGGTCATTAACTCGACCTGAATACCTCTGATTGCTTCTGTAAATAAGGTTAGAGAGCAAATGGCTAATCTTCGTTGTCATTATAGATTCCTCTTACATTTCACACTGCCGTGTATACTAAAATAATTTTGCTAAGTAGCTTTTCAGAGTCTCCCTATATTTACAGTATTGTCTTGCATGGCACATAACCATAATTTTATCAGACTTATATTACATTCCCCATATCTTTATAAAACATGATACTAGAAAAGAATCTATGTTGAATCACAACTCATAAAAACCATCCAAGCAATAAATGAATAAACCACAGTGTATAAAACATTGTATTAACGGAAAGTAAAACCTCAGAGCAAAAGTTTCTTTGGTTTCGTCTTGGAGATCTATGTACAATTTGGATGCACAATTAATGCATAATGAGCTCTCGAAGACACAGTCTCTGAAGAAAGAGTACAGGCAGTGAAGCATTGGTTACAAATGCCTTGTCTTTCAGTTGGAGCCCTTTTGTAACAACATTAATAAAATGCAAATGATAGGAGGTTAGCTTCTTTTTGCCTGTTCATTTAAAACAGGCGTTAACTAAGTACCATTTGAAATACAGTTGTTAAAACTTTTAACAATTTTATTTCTGAAATAATTTTCCACACCACTATCTTGTTATTGGTATACAAGTGATTTAGAAGGGACGTGGAGGGAAAAGGTCTTCTTTTATGATTATTCCAATAATTCACAAGGAAGAAAACAATAGACACCAGAAAGTAATGAAAAAGAAAAATGGAAGGGGCACTCAGGAGGAAGACATAAAAGGATGAAAAACTACCTAAAAGAGTAAAGAGATCATCTAAACCAAGAGTAGGTCAATTCAATATAAACGCACTCCTTGCTGTAGTAGCTTTCCTTAGCTCTGTGACTAACTGGTATGAAGTGAATCATCAACAGCATTTAGAAACACATTCGTCTTCCCGCAGGGCAGGGAATTTGGACTGCTCTTCAGTATCGAGAGGGAGGGGGAATGGTGTGGGGGGAGGAGAAGAGGAGTGGGGATAGGGGGAGGGGAGTGGGGGGAGGGGGCAATATTTGGGAGGAGGGGGAGGGAAATGGGAAACGGGGAGCAGTTGGAAATTTTAATTAAAAAAGAATAAAAATTAAAAAAATGGGAAAAAAAGAAACACAGTGGCAGTTCTTTCAAACATTTTGTCTTTTAGAAATTTTATTCTTTAAAATTTTCATACATTTATACAATGTATTTTGATTATGTGTCTACTACTCACTCCTTATCAAGCTCCCCCTAGTATCCCCATCACATCTCTTTTCCAACTTCATGTCTTCCTCATTTACTTACCCACAGAGTGGCTCATATACCCATGGATGTGGAGTCATCTATTGGGTATGAATGAATCACCAGTGGCCAATCCCAAAAAGAGAATGACCACCTCCCCCATCATTCATCACCTGGCAATAACTCTTCAGCTAGGGGTGGGCCCTCATGAATTCATTCACCCCTCCATTCTGGAATTTAAAGAATTTGTTTATTTTTATTTATTCCTATTTTATGTTTATGATATTTTACCTGCATGTATATCCGTGTACCACATGCATTCTTGGTGCTCTGTAGGCCAGTAAAGGGTGTCAAATCCCCTGGAACTGGAGTTACAGGTGGTTAGAAGCTGCTGTATGGGTGCTGCAAATTGAACCTGAATCTTCTGGAAGAGCAGCCAGAGCACTTAAACACTGAACCATCTCCCCAACCATTAATGCTTGAAATTTTATTCTTGTCTTTATGTATTCTAATTTTAATGCTAGTTTGTGTTATATGATTAAAATAGGGTTTATTTTTGACTAATAAATATTACTACATATGCTAATAAGATTTGGCTAGAACACAAATGAGGACCAATATCAACATTGGTAGGCAATAATATCTCCTTTTATTAAATGACTAATGGGTCAGTATGTGCTGTAGAACTCAATACTTTGGCTCTTATTTTCAAATTGATATAATGTGCTTCATTTGAAGATACTTTTCTAAAAACTATTTTTATAGTTAGCCAATCATATTATTCAGTGCTTTACTTAGGGGTTGAGGATGTAGTTCAGTGATAGACTATTTGCTTACTATCTGTGAGACCCCAAGTTCTCAGTACTGAAAATCAAGGAAGCAAAAACTAATGTGGAAATTACATACATTCTTTGATATCAGCTCTATTCAGTTTTAGTAAATAGCTAAATATATTCTCACATATATGTTCACTCAAATACAAACATGCACATACACACACATGTAAATATACACACAACTATCAACATACACATGTTCACATGTACATTCTTTTCCATTTAAACACCTTGAATGATCTGAAATACATGTTGAAATGTAATTATAGACAAACATTTTAGCACTTGATCTTCCTGGAATATATTTATTTATTTGCCACATATTTTGTTGCCTAAGTTTACAACTGTCAGAGTAGAATACCCAAGTTTTATACTTGTGAAGCTGAAAAAGAGTAGGACTTATGGAAAGTCTACTAGAATTTTTGATAACAATGCAGTCCTATTACAGGCATTTACATACAGTGAAAGTACATTTTGCAAGGTTTTCAAGTAAGCATAATTTTCCTCTTTTGAACAAACAGTTACAAATAATTTTAAGCCAAGTTACTAAGCCCAAAGAATTTTCTAGTAGTGAGGAAGTCAAACCGGTAAGTATTCACAAAATCTTTATGAGATTTTATCAAGAGGACAATCAGTAATTAGTTTGTTCTTGAGAACAAGTGGCCTAACCCAGGCCCTCAGCCACTAGGGTTAGCTCTGAAATATTCACTTCACACAGCAACACTGTGTGTTACTGGCTCTTTTGTGGGAGCTGGAAACAGTGATTTCGACTTTGCAGTTTTGCCACTAACTTATACCATTGCCACTCATCTGCATGATATATTTCAGACATGGTTAAGAAGTAAGACAATTTCAGTGAAGATGGTGAATCCATTTTATTTTAGAAATTGTTATTCGTCTTTGAACCAACTGTAGCAAGATAATCCTCATTAAAAGTCCAGTCCTTCTATATTTTCAACACCAACTTTTTTCAACTTATCTCATTTTTTTATTGAAGGAAACTTTGGGGATTAACTCCAAGTCCCTGTTACCCTTTTAAAAGTTCTATTGTTAAGTTTTCTGAGACAGTGTTCTACTACATGGCTAACTGACGTGGAACTTGATTTGTAGCACAGAATGTCCTTGAACTCACAGAGATTTGACTGCCTCTGCCCCCCTGGTGCTAGGTTTGAAGGCATGTGCCACCACACCCAGCCCCATTGGATATGATAAAAATGATGCATTGTATAATAGACTTTTTACTGTTTTCCAGATAAAATTGACTTTTAGCCCTAATAGCAATGTGAAAGCATCCCCTTTGCTCTCCCCAGTTCCCGGCCACATGAATAAAAAGTTCTGGAATTTCTTTGATAAAAAACAAGTTGGTATCTGCTCCTTCTAATTCCAAGTGTTCTTGTGCCCATTAAGTCCCAGATCATAAATAGCAAAGTCATTGGAATAATTTGCAAGAGAAGTATCACATGCCTTATAATTAATAAAAATGATTCTGGCCTTATTAATCTGATAATAACAATATCTTACTTGAGAGCATAGAGGCATAGAAAAATAGGGAGGTTAAGTGCCTTGCCACAGGCAGAGGATATTTTTGTGAACAGTCCTCCCAGACATCTATGATAAGAAATCTTTATTGTTTTCCTCTAGGGTTTATTAAACACACTAAGCATTTTACAGTGTGTGGTTTATAAATCCTCTTGTCTTAGAAGCTTGCCTTCTAAATCAAGTGTCTATGATATGTCAGGTAACAGACCAGACATGACATGGAACAAACAACACTGAGAAAGAGATTGACATTGAGAGACATCTGAGAAGAAAAACAGTCTAGAGTGAGTGGAAGAGGAATGGCCACTTACAGGGCAGCAGCAAATCTAAGCCTGCTAGGCAACAAGAGGGGAGATACCAAAGAGGCAGAAGGCTGCAGCCTATGTTGAGCTCCAGAGTAGCTGAGCTGTCTTAGTATGTCTTGTATTTTCTCATGGAATCTGGCATCAGAATCTTACTGGCTATCCTGACAAACAGCTGGACTATATCTCCAGACCAGTTCTAGAAACACAGAGCAAGACTCCTGAACAAAGATTACCCAATGGAAATACATAACATACTCCATCTAAGATTCATGACGGACATAATTCATTATTGGAGAGCTTTCATCTTGGTATATAGACTCTTGTAGACCAATTTTCTTAGGTTCCTTATGAGTGCCAGCTGCAAACCCAACATTGATTTTCTCCACCAGGATCTTAGGGTTAAGGTTTCCTGGACTTGTTTTGCTTGTTCCAACTGATAACAAATGATCTCTAAAGACAAAAGGTACCCTTACAGTGCCACACAAATATTGATGCTTTCAAAATGAAATATCCCATTGCAAACACTAGCCAGCCTCCCCAGCATCTTCTGCAGTGACATCTCACAGTGAGGCAGAATTCACTGTCTTTGTTTTCTTTTTCTTTGAAACTGAATGTTCAGTTTCTAAAGCATTTAAAGTGTTATTCATCCTGTCATTGTTGTGTGCTGAGCATCAGTTTTCATAGCTGTAAATGGAAGAGGGATAATAGCTAAGTGCTGGCATACACATTAAAAGAAGAGGTGGAGAGAAAATTTGACTAACCCAATTCCTGGTACAGAGTACATGTTCAGAAAGTTGTACCCATAACTAGCACTTCCATTATGGATTAAACAAGGTTCCTAGAAATAGTCATCAATACAATCTGTTTTCACGCAAATTTTTGTTGAGACACAAGTATCTCATTTCTGAACCTTATTAATTAGCAATCCTTAGAGAATGTCAAATGGAAGAATCATGCACTTGGGTAATTAATTATTGGTGCAGATAAAGGCATCAAGAAAGTTTTAAACTAAACTCCCTGCTTACCAGGTGTCTAATATAAACTCTTCCAGAATGATTACTTAAAGAAAGCTTAAAGGGGGATGTAGGAAAATAAAGAGAGGTTAGAAAGATGGCTTGGCAAATAAAGTACTTGGTATACAAGCAGAAGAACCTGAGTTTGGATCGATAGCACCTACATTAAAAAGCTGGCTACTATAGCACACAGTATGTACCTGCAACCCCAGTGCTTAGGCAACCATGCAGGGGTTGGGGAGGGGACAATAGAGAGATCCCTAAAACCTCCTACCCAGGCTAATCAGTCTAGCTAAATAAATCAGCTTCAGGTTCAGTGAGAGACCCTGTCTTCAAAAATAAAGTTGAGAGCAATGGAAGCCACCCAGTGTCGATCTCAAGCCTCCACATGTGCACACATAGGTCTCACACATCCACATGCATGTATGCATCCACACACATAGACTCTAACTCAAAAGCTTAAGTTTTACCATATATAATTTTAAAATGACAGAGAGAAGCCCACGTTTTGTTATTAAAGAAAGTGGAGAAAATTATTATGGGAAATGCAGACTTGATATCAAATTATATTTTAGTCTTTAATTCCAAATATGTGGCTTATTATTTTCTTTTTCTTCTATTGGCTTATTTCTTGATTGTCCCTGTGTAGACTTTAGCCTTGCTACTATCAGTGGAGTCCACCAGCAGTATGAATATCATTGGGATTGCATTAAAAATAGAGAAATCAAACCCTGCCCCAGGCTTCCTTAAATAGAACTGGAATTCTAACCAGCTCTCTAGGTGATTCCCATGCACAATAAAGTCTGAGATATACTGGTTAAAGGAATTATACAACCTGAGTGACCATATTGTCTTCATTAAAAATCTGTGTAATGTATTATCGCTAAATGCAGATTAAGACAAGTGAAACTTCTATGTTGAATGTCTGGCATAAGGTAACATAATGATAAAGTGCCCAATGTGCTGTTCAAAACTAGATCAGATACTCTGTTATCCAATCAGAATCTGGTATCTTCATGGTTATAACAATATCATCTTTCTGAAGCCATCAGAGGAGATGTAGTTATTTAACTGGACTGAAAATGGGCCCAGGCAAGAAAATCCCAAGGATCTTGGTCTGGTCAGTCCACTAAAACCACAGTTCATATCTGACTGATGTTAAACAAATGAAATTATGAAAAGCCATTACCACAATTGTTCATTACTATCACTTAAGTAAGATAAAGGTTCAGGTAAGCAAGGAGAAACAGACTCTGCCAGTGGGGTTCAAAAAGTGTGAGAAATCAGTCATTTTCACTTCTGAAAGTTTCAAAAGATTGGTTTAATGATACCCTGGCAGATTTACCCCTTCAAACAATATAAACTTGTTATCTTATAGTTCTAGAGGTCAAAACGCACTCAATCAAGACATGAGTTGCATTCCTTTCTGAAGACTACAAGGGAGATAGTTTCCTGCTCATTTGTGTTATGCGATCTATATACCATCTCCAGTTTTCTTAGTGGCTCTAAAATGAGGATGATTCCCAGCTCTTAGAAGCTGCTAAATTCCTTGACCTTCCTTCATCTCAAAGCCAGTGGGTCCTATCCTTCTCACATTCTATCAGCATCATTCACTCTTCTGCACTCTTCTTTCTCTTGGAAAGATGGTTGTGATCAAATCAGACCCCTCTGGATAACCCAATATCTCAAGATCTTTAATCTGTTGATACATGCAAAATCCCTTTGACTACTTAAGTTAACATAATCACTGACTCCAAGGAGAAGGATGTGGATGTAATTGGGAGTCAGTTATTATTCTGCCAACCACAGGCCTCTTCAGTCATTCATAGCTTTAAAAAGTGTAGCATACAATAAGTGGTTCATGAAAATGAATGAGTACATAGGAGTGAATCACACATCATTTCATACACAGGGACAAGTTAGCAAGGCAAATATTGTGTACATACATATTTTGTATCATTGAAGCTGTATCAGAATATGGCACAGGTCACAAGTGGACAGTAATTGACTGCTCACCAATAGTATCAGAGCATTTTCAAAAAATACTCAATATTTTATTGCTCATGATATTAGCAGATAAGGTATTTTGCCTTTAAGGGTGCTAAGGGTTATCCCATTTTCTCTTGCTCTGCCTTTTATCTCTGTCATACAGTATACTTCTGCTTAGTGTCTATATTGTTTTCAGTTCTTGACAGACTTTCCACTGGACAAATGGATTACAAGGATCCTGGAAGAAACACAGGAAGATTCAAACTTCTTAATAGTGACAGAAAGTGGTTTCTTCTCACACATTTGGCTGGAAAAGGTCCAGGGTTCAGAAGGACGTAGCGTGGTGAAGCAAATGTGTTCCTGTAGTTTTATAAACTGAGTTTTATAAACTAAAATTTATAAAAAGAATTTATAAAGTAACATTTGAGGGGAATAGAGGAAAGATCAGGTAGAGATCTCTTCATAATTTAATCATGAACACAAATATAAAATTACTCTAAATTATGTAGACAAGCATGTAGTCCTTATAAAATTATGAAACTACCATGTCAAAATTTGCATAAGTCTCAACTAAAAGAAAAATCTAATGCGCATCTATTCTGAAACATATCTGATGCTACATGTCATTGGCAAGTGCTGGGTCTTTTGGTATGTGTTGCCAATTTCAGTATCTCAAAGACTTTCTTGTCAAAATTTTCCATTTCTGTTTGTCATTACAAATATATTACCTATTCTAGAATGCAGAATTTTCTTTCTGATGTAAACATATTTGAACAAGTAAACTGCCTAATCCATAAATTTTCTTTACTCCTAAGGAAAAGAACTTGCAGTTAAATTAGGTGCAGACTTAAAGAATATTTGGCAAATGTTTGGTTTTCTGAAAAATGTTAATTTGAATTAATGAAAAGCTTAAGTCATAAAATAGCCTTTCAGGAATACATGTTTTAGTAGCCTAGAGTTTAACAAGAGCTATGTGAGTGATAAAGTGCTATTGAGAGCAGCTCATCTTAGACCTGCTTTAAGCAGATTGAATGAAATCAATGCTTTCTCCTACTTTCTCCTATAACTAGTACATACCCTCCCTTAAAATCTCCTATACAATTTAGTTGTCAAAGGATTATAACCTTTGAGTGAGAAGATATCTTAAACACCATCCAACTCTACTACAAACCCGTACTTGCAATCTTACTATTACAGTCTTCACAGTCATTTTGCTACCTGGTCACTGATTTGCAGGTGGTATTTCCCTTCAACATTTGGAAAAAAAATTGTTAAAAATTTTGAAGGGAACTATTCTTGAGTAAATGTCTAGATTATTAGACTTATATTATCTTGGAGGGTATTCTGCATGTAACTCCCTTTCCCAGAGGATAGACCTTCAGTTTGCTTAAATGCTGTCATTAGTTTTATAATCCATCCACCTTTCTTCCCCCACGTCTTCTTCCATCAAATAGTCCTAGTTTCTTCTATATTGTTTCCAGCCGCTTTGCTTTTCTTGCATCTACTCATTAATTATAGTGTCACAACTCAATCCCAGTTGTTTCTGGAAATATTTAGTCTATACATTCATAAGTGTAGTAATATCTAGAATATAACATGCAATGGGAAGATCATCTCTAAAGTCCATAATTTCTCCCAGCCTCCTCAAGATCCTTAGACCAGAGAAAACTCTGTCAAAAGAAGTCATTTTAATTCCCTCTGAAATTTCACTCCCAGTGACATGCTATGATCTCTCCTCTGTGCCTTGAATTATCCTTCTAGTCTGGGCTGCATTTGTAAAATTCAAAATGAATGAACTTGGAATTAAAATGAGGCTTTGCTTCATTCAGTAAGGCTGAGTCACTGATGAATACAGTAGCAAAGCTTATCTATGAAAAGACTCAACTGTTGACTTTGAACATGTGTGTCCTTTGAGAAGTTATATTCCAGTAGAGTTTAAGTCATAGAGTACAGAGTGTGGGGACATTAGTTTCATATACTAAATGACAGTGATCTTAATATCGCACATTGAAACCACTAGCATTCCTTAGAAATGTAGTTTATTTAAATATAAGAGTAAATGGTGTGTGGGAAATAATTTTAATGTAGACTTGGTGAATGAAGATATATAAATTATGCATTAATCCTTCCTCTCCTATGCTGAATTAAGTGTTGCATTGGTTGAATTCATTCGAAGTCACTTTAGTATACATTTTAAAAATAAATGACATATGAAAATGAATGTAGCAGAAGTGGGAATTTAGCTGACCAGCTAACAGGTTTAGGCAAATAACTAAAAGTAAAATGCAGTGATGCTTTGCCAACTTAAAAGTTCCACAGTGGATTCAAGACAAGAATAAGGGCATGAACCAATTATTTTAATGTTGATATTTGTTCTGCTTTTGAAAACTTGTATGTCAAGACAAGTATTTCTGTTTTTGCTTTATTTTGTTCCTGGGAACAATCCCAGCCATCACCATAGAAAGTGAAGCTTAGACTTACTTATATTGCTTCCATTACTTAGCAGACTGGGTGCATTGGTTTTTATGCATGTCCGTGATCTCTTAATTATGTGTCTGAAACTAGAAAGTTCTAGAACTTTTCTTTAAGTTTGAGACACATTCCTGTGATGCCACCCCTGACCTAAACTAATGTAAAGTACACTGCAAAGGTTACTGTTATTGTTTCATTAAGGGGTTTGATGGGATATATATATATATATATATATATCTTGTATTTACCATATGCATTTGTCCCTCAGAATGACTTTGCATAAAGGACACTTACATTAAACACACATGTTCCCACAGTTTCCTATTAATCCTGTGAAGCTTTCATTCTGAGTTAGTTTAGAGGAATAAATTGAATCTGCTAAGTAAAATATCTGTGCTTTATGTGTATCATGCTAGTGCTTTTATCTTGAAGGCATAAACTCAGTGGTCACTTTGTTTTCTTACAGAAATTCCAAAAAATAATCTAGTAAATAGGAACTCTATCCAGAAATATCCCAAAGTAAATCCAGAGCCTGTTTTAAGTTGATAATATCAGAATGACTAACTTCTTACAAGAAGCCACAAACAAACGCATGCACAAATGAATATTAGGAAACAGTCTTTTACGGGTAAATAATAATCTTTGATCCATATTGGATTTTTAACACCTCAATTCACCACCCGGTATTCTCAGCATTTCAAATGTGTTAAATTATAATTGAAAGTTTGCATGAGAAAAATTGAGGCCAAATTTGCTTAATCTCTGGATTAGTCTCACTTAGATATATTTTCTTAGTCTTTAGTAACTAAAGATAAAAACAATTGATTCAATTTAAAGGGTACTTTGCATAAGTATGGAGTTATCACTGGCACTTAAAAAGAGTTCTGCAAAGAAAAGTAGAGAAATACAAGCACCAAATACAGGCTTCCTCTCTTTCCTTGTAAGAGAAATTTATACACATTTTCCCAACAGATATAGTCCCCCATTTCTTGTGCTTTCGTCTAATCTCTTGGTGTATTTGGCAGAGAAAGTGCTTGTGGATAGCATTTACTTGGCAGCTAGCAATTTAAGATGAGCCTTTGTTCTATGAAAGAAAACCTAGGAGATTAAAGGACCACACTTTAGGGATTGAAGTTATAAGTGGTGAAAAGGGTTCTCTTGTGTTGAATGGTGGCTGATGAGGAACCCATGCTGCCATAAAAGGATCTCATTTCTTCCCTAGCAGCAGGGAAGGAAATCTTCATCCCAGTGATGAGAGCCACAGTGTTGGAGAAGAACTCTGCTGAGGGTGTGGGATGGGGCATGAACCGCTATAGCTTCAGGCAATGAATAAAGGTCTATGCTTCTAGAGTCCTGCACAAGAGAATTCTTGAAATGTCTTTATCTTAGGTTTGAAGATGAGCCAGAGAATTAGGTGGCCCCCAAGGTTAGGGCATGGCCTCTTGTTTGAACTTTTTGCCTCAGAAAAAGCCACGAAAATTGCAGTAGTGTGTGAGCTGAGAAGCACAGGGGTGGGGTGACAAGCAAAAGGGGGGACCAGACTTATTATCACAAGCAAAATGTGCTAGCCCCAATTGATCTCCGAAGGAAGCCAGGGTTAAAAATATTCACAAAGATGAAAACCCTCCTCAAAGTTTGTTTGTTTTTGTTTTTGCAGTTGTTGTTTTTTGTTTTATGGATTTTTTTCTGTAGAGTTCATAATAGAAAGAAGAGCAGAACTCAATCCAAAGAAACAAAAGGCAAAGAGACAGAAAATCCCTGTTGTGGCCCAGAATGCTCTAAGACTGTTGATTCAGTGCAGTGCACAGAGAGTCAATGATTGGTAATGAAGAGCTGATTCCCAACAAGGGCAGAGTAGCAGATGGTGTAACTCTTCAAATATTTTGTTTGATCAGCTTTACACATTTAAAAATCAATCATTGGAGATAGTTGTCTTACATCCTTGATAAAAGTTTCAAAGCATTTACAAAAATGAGAGTGAAGAACACAAAGAAGTACATTTTCTCATTTCTTTACTCCTGTATCCCACAGACCCTTGGAATAATATGGACTGAGCCTAGCTGCTTTAAAGGAGCTAGGGTACCATAGTGCCAGATGGTAGTCTCCGCCATGAGGTCTAATGAAGTCCCTCCTTGACCCTGGGCCTTAATTTCCTCCACTAAAAGGAAAACTGAAGTTATCAGTTCTTAGAAATATGACTACACTGGACTATACTCTGCTGTTGGATAATGCTCTTGTACACTGTAGAGAATTATCACTCATATTGGCTTAATGAGACAGTGATTAACCAGTAGCCAGGCAGGAAGTATTGGTGAAGCAATCAGACTAGGAAAATGCTGGAAAGAGGAAAGGCTGAGACACAGTCTCCAGTCAGACACAGAAGAAGCAAGATGAGAATGCCTTATTGAGGAAAGGTATCATGCCACATGCTTAAACATAGATAAGAATTATGGGTTAGTTTAAGTTGTAAGTGGTAATTAGTAATAAGCTTGAACAATAGGTGAATAGTTTATAATTAATATAAGCCTCCATATGTTTATTTGGGACTGAATGACAGAACTTGTCTACAATACTCCAAGAATTTAGGAATATCAGTAAGATAACAATAAAAATGGAATATTAGCTGAAATAAATGGGAAATTTAAACATCTAAGTTTCAGGTTCTAGTCTGTATCCATAAGGTATGAAATCTCTGCTGAAAGTTTCCATGTGGAATATGATGGTGGGGAGGCTTTCCTGGGAGAAAAGAAACTGTGAAGGGTCAAAGTGCTGCCGTTCCAAACAAACCTTTGATGTTGGCCCTGCCACTGGACTCCTGGTGCCCTATATTTTGTCTCTGATGGATGGGGATCCTGTGTTCTACTCTGCCTTCAGCTCACACACTAATAAGTCTTTATGTTGAATGGGGCTGTTTCTTTCTAGTCTGAGACCAGATGAGGCAATAAATGATGTCATTTTTCTTTCAGCCCACTCTTGACCACACCACAGCCTCCACCTGCGGTGGGGTCTGGCAGCTCCAGTGAGTCAGAGAGCAGTTCAGAATCAGACTCAGACACTGAAAGCAGCACTACTGACAGTGAGTCCAATGATGCTCCTCGAGTGGCCACTCCAGAGGTGAGTGAAGTTGTCAAGGCACCAACATCCATCTATGTGCTGAGCCTCAGGCAGCATGCCACCTATATCACCAGTCTAAGTATTGGAGTACAGTAGCTACTTCAGAAACATAGCCAGAGCCGTGATGAGATTATTTCTCTAAAGCACATATCTGTATATGTCCTAACATACATAGATTCATTCTGTGTGCTTCAATTTGTGTTGTACAGATTGCTTGCTGTATGTCTGATTTTCTGTGAGAGTCACTTAGCTAGTCTAAGCCTCCAGCCTCCTCCTACAAAAAAGAACCAGTACATTAATAATGAAGCTTACAATGAATTTTTTAAGTGAAGAAACAAAGCCAGTTATGACCCACTTCTGGGTCCGAAGATTCCTACCCTTAACTCTATTTTTAATTCATTAAAGTGATAAATGGATCCTAAATAAGGAAGACTTGAGAAATATGTCTTTACATAAAGGTAAAACAGTGCTCAAGTAGTTAGATGCTCCTTATTTCAATTCACACCATATGTCTGATAATAAGTCATGAAATGTTTAGCCTAGCACCACAGAACACCATAACAATTAACTTTAAAACAGAAGAATTAGGTTTTTCCCTTCCCATCCTCTATGAGTTGAGGATAAGTGCTTTGGCTTCCCGAGTCTGCATATGGTACAACAAGGAAATTCATCTCCTGGATCTTTATACATTTCTTTTTCAATAACCAAAAAGAGGAGTCAGTAGTCATTTTATTGCTGTTAAAAAGAGCAAATGCTGTGTTCGACACTTGACTTACATTTTCTCAGTTCCTCTTGCTAACAACCGATACTGTATTTATTCTCTCTTACTATAGTCCATTTTATAGGTGACAATGTATGTTTATGAGAAGTTAAACCAAAACTACCCCCAAGCTCTCATTTATGCAATAGTAAAGCTGGGACTGAAACCCAGGTCAGTAAGCTGCCAGAGTTAGTTTTAGCCCTGGAGCTACTACACTACTAAGAATAGCAGCTCATATAGTTCCCTTCATACTTACATGCTATTATCTTCTATAGGCTGGGATCACAGCTACTTAATTATTTTTAATTCTGCCATCCTCTATTTACTGGTGCCACATGATTGGTGGCTTTCAGAAGAAGAGATAGTCTAATAAAAATTATGGATTTTTATTTAAACTGGTAGAATTCAGAGTTGAGTATCAAGAGCCTGCATTGAATATACCATTTCTATTGCTTAATAGTGAATGCTAATATCTACACATACACAACCCCATAAATTGATTGTTGCTCATGTATTTAGGAAAGTGTGGTGGTTTGAGGGAGTCAATTTTTTTTAATCCTACAGTAAAAACACAAAGATAGTGTTATTTTCAATGAATGACAGCACTGTGTAGTAGATCCTAGTATTTCTGAAGATGGAAAGTTTTTCCTTCTGAACATGCTTGAAAAAAACTTAGATTTCTTTTCAGGATTAGACACCATTACCTCTGTCTCCTGGTAATAGGTTGATCAATGGTTCTTAGCAAAAGACTTTGGGAACAGAGTTCTCTCTCAGGAACCCTGGGCTACAGTCTTAAGCATCTCCTTGAGAAGAACTACTCTGTAGCTAGAGTAGAGAATATTTTCAAAAGGACAATAGAAACTGATGTTAAAAAAACAGACTTTGGTTGATTTGTAGCTGAATGGCTTTTATCTAGTCAGATGCAAGTAGAAACCAAATCACTCTTTCAATCTTCTCTGAAAGTATGTTTCTCAATGATGATGATGATGATGATGATGATGGTGTGTGTGTGTGTGTACATGTGGATTGTCACTTAATATTCAAGGTCATCTGTTTGTTTGTTTTTGTTTACAAGGTCTCAAAAAATAGCCACAAGCCCAAAATTGATATATACTCCAAAATATCCTTGAAGATTTGCTCCTCCTCCAGAGCCACACCTGGTTTATATGGTTCTAAGAATGAACCCCAGGATTTCATGCATGCTAGGCAATTATTCTGCTAACTACATTCCTAGCCCACATCATCCGACATTTTATAAGCAAATAGTCACTACACAGAAAGTCCCCCTAAAGTATTCACTGATGCAAAATTCATACTTGTTACTGTTTCTCATTCTGCAGCCTGAGCCACCCTCCACCAACAAATGGCAGCTAGACAAATGGCTGAACAAAGTCACATCCCAGAACAAGTCATTTATTTGTGGCCAAAATGAGACACCCATGGAGACCATTTCTCTGCCTCCTCCAATAATACAACCAGTGGAAGTCCAGGTCAAAGTGAAACCAAACCCCAGCCAGACTGTGGCTGGACCCAAAGAAAGGCCTCTCCTTGGCCTCATTAGGGAGAAGGCTCGACCTAGGCCCACTCAGAAAACCCCAGAAACAAAGGCTTTGAAGCATAAGTTGTCAACATCAATTGATACAGTTTCTCAAAGGACAATTGGGAGGAAACAGCCCAAAAAGGTTGAGAAAAACACCAGCTTTGAGGAGTTTACCTGGCCCAAACCAAATATTACCAGCAGCACTCCCAAAGAAAAAGAAAGTGGAGAGCTTCCTGACCCACCACGAAGCCGCAACAAAGTCACCGCCCATAAACCAGTCCCTAGGAAAGAACCAAGACCCCACGCCTCTTTGGCCACTGAGAAGAAGAAGTATAGAGGGCCTGGAAAGATTGTACCAAAGTCCCGGGAATTCATTGAAACAGATTCATCTACATCTGACTCCAACACAGACCAGGAAGAGACCCTGCAGATCAAAGTACTGCCTCCTTGCGTTGCCCCCAGAAATCACACTTCCAAATCCAAGGATCCGTCCAGTGCCAGCCTGACCCTTAGCACCTTGACCACCAGTAGCAGCAGCAGCAGCAGCTTATCCACTAGCAATGAGGAAACAGCTTTTTCACCTCCTCCTGCCATGCAAACTGAGCTTTTGTCCCCACTACGGGAACACGAAAATCCGAAAAACCTCTGGGTGAAGATTGACCTTGACTTACTTTCGAGAGTACCTGGCCAAAACACAGTACCAGCAACACCTGCCAAGACAGAGCACAAGGAGACTGCCTCAAAACCCAAGCGTCAGACTGCTGCCACCGCTGTGGAAAAGCCAGTCCCTAAGGGCAAGCGTAAGCACAAGGTGAGTTGCCCACTGGAGGCTTGTTGTGCAAATTCTAAATGGTCTTAAAATTCGAAACCCAGTGTTAGATATTGGGGTAAATGCTGAAAGATCGGACAAGCAGTGCAGCCAGCCTCTTAGAGAGACGGTTTACCAATCCTCAGACCAAAGTGGGCAAGATCCTGTCTCCAGGAATCCTCAGAATGAATGTTCTGAGCTCTTGTCTTCTCCTGCCTTATAGTCCTCTCTCTCCCCAGCCATATCCCTTTCCTGTGTCCACCTCCCTAGTCTGGGATTAAAGGTGTGAGCCACTGCGTGGCTCTGTTTCCCTTTTAGATTGGATGATCTCTTGTAGTCTAGACTGGCCTTGAACTCACAGAGATTCCTCTATGTGCCTCAGCCTTTTGAGTGCTGGGATTAAAGCTGTGTGCCACCACTGCCTGGCCTCTACTGGCTTAGCTCTGTACTCTGCCTCAGGCAAGCTTTATTTGTTATATCACAAACAAAATATCTCCACAGAGTCTGCCAGGTGGCTGTGAGAAGAGTCTAACTTTATCTGTAGTCTTGTTTTTAAGGAGACCAATGGCAGGGGACCACAAGCTTTGGTAAAGGAAATGACATTTTCTAAGAAATTTTATGCTTGGCATATGACAACAGTGTTAGGGATGATCAAGGTATGACGGGAACCATTGGCAAAGATAGCTGTTAAGAAATATGAGAAATAATGACATATAAGAAATGAGATTACAAAGAAGCATGTTCCCCAAGGTAGCCAGTCCCAGAAGTCAGCTCCTTAAGTTGCTCCCAGTGCAAGTAGCTCCTATATTATGTGTTACAGTTTCCCATGCCAGCATCAGCAGGGGGCCCGTCTGCCTACAATGGCCAAGTGCATCTTCTGCACTTGTTCATTTCTCTGGAAACATCAATGCACTAATGAGTCAACTATGTTGGGGCATCCTGGCATCTGGCACAGGAAGGCTTTAGATAGCCTTCTAGGATTACTGACCTGTTTGAAGGATTACTCTGTGAAAATCTCACCTAAACATGCTTTGGTTTCAATTCTAGGCCTAAATAGGGTCACCAGAAGGAGAAATACAAAGTGACTTTTACCAATTACAATATGTCTAGATATGAGTTTATGGCTAATAAACTCTTTCTTATTTACCTCTATATTTTGGGTTAAGTTTTCAGAATCAAGTCTTCTTGTGGTGCTATTTTGCTAATAGTAAGCACCATAGTAGGTAGAAGTACACCTCCTAATCCTTTCTGTTTTCCCTCTGTTTCTCTCGAGGAGGATGTCTTGAGCTTGGTCATTGCTCATTTTGTTAAGAGAAGACCTGTAGACAATAGCGACTTACTAAACAAGGCACTCGAAGACAGTGCTCAGGGAGAGGACAGTGCTCAAGATTGGGGAGTTCTCAGGGACAGGGAGTGCTCAGGGATGGGCAGTGATCAAGGATGGGGAGTACTCAGGGACTGGGGAGTGCTCAAGGACAGGGAGTGCTCAGGGACAGGACAGTGCTAAGGGTTTGGGAATGGTCAGGGACAAGGAGTGCTCAGGGATGGGAAGTGCTCAGGTACAGGACAGTGCTCAGGGACATGGAAGTGCTCAGGGATGGAGAGTGCTCAGGGACAGGGAGTGCTCAGGGATGGGGAGTACTCAGAGATGGAAAGTGCTCAGGGACAAGAAGTCCTCAGGAAGAGAACAATGCTCAGGGTTGGGGAATGTTCAAGGATGGGGAGTTCTTAGGGATGGGGAGTGCTCAGGGATGGGAAGTGCTCAGGAACAGGACCGTACTCAAGGACAGGAGAGTGCTCAGGCATGGGGAGTGTCAGGGACTGGGGAGTGCTCAGTGACAGAGAGTGCTCAAGGACAGGGAGTGCTCAGGGACAGGAAGTGCTCAAGGACAGGACAGTGCTCAGGGTTGGGGAATGCTCAGGGACAGGGAGTGCTCAGGGACGGGGAGTGCTCAGGGATGGGGAGTGCTCAGGGACAGGGATTGCTCAGGGATGGGGAGTGCTCAGGGACAGGGAGTGCTCAGGGATGGGGAGTGCTAAAAGACGGGAAGTGTCAGGGATAGGGAGTGCTCAGGGACTGGGAGTGCTCAGAGACAGGGAGTTCTCAGGGACTGGGATTGCTCAGGGATGGGGAGTACTCAGGGATTGGGAGTGCCCAGGGTTGGAGTGGCTCAGGGACATGGCAGTGCTCATGAACAGGGGAGTGCTCAGGACAGGGAGTGCTCAGGGATGGGGAGTTCTCAGGGATGGGAAGTGCTCAGGTACTGGGCAGTGCTCAGGAACAGGGGAGTACTCAGGGATGGGAAGTTTTCAAGGATGGGGAGTCCTCAGGGACGGGGAGTGCTCACATACAGGACAGTGCTCAGGGATGTGGAATGCTCAGGGACAGGGCAGTGCTCAGGGACAGGAGAGTGCTCAGGGATGGGGAGTGCTCAGGGACAGGAGAGTGCTCAGGGATGGGGAGTGCTCAGGGACAGGAGAGTGCTCAGGGATGGGGAGTGCTCAGAGACAGGGCAGTGTTGAGGACCAGAGGAATAGGGGCTCAGAGGAGACCTGAGGGACAGGGAATCCTAGGAGGCAGGGTTGTTAGGAGACAAGAAGTTGTGTTACTGGGAACACCAGGTGTCTAGTTTCAAATTTGAGGTTGTAAGTACTTTGAGGCCAGCAAATAGTATACTAAAAACAGCTGTAGAGAGGAGCAGATTAAGAGGCTAGTGTCCTGGAGTGTAAGAAAATACTTTGAGACGGGGCATTTCTGACACTCTAAGTCAAAGAACTCTAGAAGAGTGGGCAGAAAAGTATGAGTAGAATGGATGGTACCGAAAGCCTGGGGATTCCTGGGATAGAGGCAGTGACTAGGAGGTGGAGGAGGGGCGGGACACTGGGCATCACTAGGAGACAGTCAATTTCTGAAAGGGGTAAAAGTTGTAGAAGGCTTGGACAGAGGGGGCCTACTTCCCAGGTGACAGGGACACAAGAAGACAGGAAAGTGGTAAGGAAGCAGGGAGTGCCAGGGAAATGGAAAGACAGGAGTCAAGGGAAGCTGTAGAGACTGACTGGCTAAAGGGGATTGATCAGTAAGAGGCAGAGCAATGCTATCAGGGCAGGTGAGTCCTGAGGAGAGGCTTCCAGGCTCAGAGAAGCCCAGTGCTCATTAGAGAGTCATGCAGGAACTTGTCCTGGAAAAGAATTCCACAACAGTGAGTAGAAGTGTGAGGCCCATGACCTGCCCCAGAGTCTTCTCTCTTCTTGATGCCAGCAGTAGAGTAAGAGTGAACACATTTAACAGCGAAGGACACATTTTACAGATGGACATTCCCTTGCATATTGTTGATTTTATAGACAGCCTTTCTAGGTCACCTTCAGGCCCTATGCTATTTAAACAGGATTTGTACAATGTTGGGATTACAATGTTCATTTCCAAACTAACCTTGTTTTTTTTTTTTCAGTTATATAACTGTGGTGACTTCTATTGTTCTTTTTTTTTTAATTTTAAAGTATTTTAAAACAGTCTTTTTTTCATTTTACATGCCTATCCCAGTTCCCACGCCCTTCCCTCCTCCCACCTCCCGTCACCTCCTCCCACCTTTCCCCCACACCAACCCATATCCACTCCTCAGAGAAAATAAGGTTTCCCATGGGGAATCTAACTATCACTTTGTAAAGGCACAGTGGATGAGAGAAGCATTGAAAACAATAAATTCTTTTCACTTTCATTAGGAGGTTCCTATGCTACACAATCATTAATCAGAGATTTACAGTGAAGTTTAACCCTCTTATGTGCCAACCTCTTGGTAGGACTAGACTAGGGAAGGTTGATTACATTTCTGTCTGATCACAAGTACTCATTTAACTCCCCAATCTAATCTAGAAGTTTAAATAGAAGCAAACTCTCTTGTCCATTTTTTCAAATGTGTGAAACATGCTTGTCTGAATGTGTGGTGTATTTCAAGCTCTGTATATTTTTCCCCTGTAAAAGCCAACAGAAGCTGCAGAGAAAATCCCTGAGAAGAAACAACGCCTGGAGGACAACACTATCTGCTTGCTTCCTCCTTGCATTTCACCAGCCCCACCCCATAAGCCTCCCAACACTAGAGAGTAAGTTTTCCCTGTTTCAGTGTGATGATGCTTGTATGAGTGTTTTGACTTTAAAAAAATCATATTTGAACATATTGGGATCTTCTTGTTCCATTATACTGTCTAACTAGAATCAAGAGTGATTTTTGCCAAACAAAAAATAAAAATAAAAAAGTGAATTAACAAGAGAAAATATCAGAAAAATGTATATCATCTTAATCAGGTCAATGTGCTTTTGGCCAGGATTTAGTTCTGATGATGACTAGACAATTTCCCTTAATCTTGATATGATGCCTCGTTAAATGCCATTTCCTGATGTTAATACAAATCTGGAAGACCAGTACTTGCAACCCAACTCCACAGAGGCCAGGAGAATGACATGCTTGGGAAATTGTGCTCTACCCCCATGGAGGGCAATTCTGTGTTAAGAAAAGCCTGGTAGAGATGAGTATGCTGATTCTAACCAACTGGCCCCTTCTCTCCCTTCTTTCTCTTTGGCAAATTTCCAAAATCAAGCAGGAGGCTTCCTTGTCCTTTTCCCAGTCAAAGAACATCATCCTTCTCCAGAAAGGCTAACCCTTTGTGTCTAGCAAGTATTGTGAATGAGTTCTTTCTGTTTTATAAATTTCACTTAACTAACAATTGTGACAGCTACTCAAGACATTCTGTCTGTGTAATTATTGCAATAAATTCATTCAACATTGGAGATTACTCCCTTCAAAGACCAGTTTTGGAGTCTATTAGCAGCCCAAAGCAGAGAGACAATCTGGACAAGTGCTGCTAACAATTGATCTCCCAGATTACTGTTTAACATCAGTGCTACAGCATCAATCTGGCACAGATAAAATGTTGGGAAGAAGTTATTAGCTTGCATGGGTCTGGCATCTTGTTTTGAAATAAAAGGCAAAAACAGAGTCCTTTTTGCTAAATCTGCTCTACATAACAACATTTGATCCCTAAGATGCCCGCCCCCACTCTGAAAACCAATTACTGTTTGTGACATATATATGTACTCTTTCGTAGAGTCTGTCTCTACAATATTCATTAACAGAGTACACAGAAAATAAAACCCAGTGATGGCAACCTGGGTTCATTTTGCTCAGGGTAACCAGGTGGATGAGAAAACAGAGATCTTGATGGTCAACATAATCATTCCTAGTCTTTCTTCCAGAATGAAACAACATAGTGGTGGTGCAACACCTCCTCAGTTCCCAAGCTGGGCCCAGTTCAGACTACCTACACATAAAACATAGAGGCCAGAGCAGTGGGATATTGCCACATCTTCAATGCCTTACTAAGCAACCCAGTGAATTGTTGCTCTATTTTATGGAAGAGTCATTATCAAAGTAAAGTAAATCTCAATTAAGAAAAAGTATTTTATAGCAGAGGTTTTGTATGCACTCTGCTCTTAACACTAAATGGAAAATTACTATTTCTCTGGGAGCAGTATTTATCACTCAGATAGGACCTTCAACAGAGTCTTATGTTTGTTGACAGCATCAAATCCTTGGAAATGAAGAAGGATGAGGCAGATTGGAGTCTTAAGGGTCTTCTTTTGTGAACCCTCTAGCAAGCTTTATTTGTTACCTTGTTCTTTGACCCTTCACTCTAGATCCTTAGAAACTCCTAAGAGAAAAGTGCTCACTTTTCTAAATCCACTTGTTAAACCCAGAAAGGAGATGTTATGTCTGATTATAACAACTCAAGTTACCCCATCAACCTTATGAACATTCTTTTGAATACTTCGTCACATTTAGAACTTGACAAAGCCATGGTAATATTCTTTCTTCCTGATCTACTGCCCTCTTGTATTCTATTTAAATAAAAACAAAAGTATGAAAAAAAATCCTTTTGTGGTTGAAAACTATCACAGTGAGAGCTTTCTTAGAAAAGGTTCCCTGGATGTCTTTTGTCAATGAGATTATTAAATATTCAACAGTTATAGTTTGCTACTGGGTAGATGAAAAAAGGACTAAGACACTGGTACCTTACTGCACAAAATGGACTGTTTCTCCATTTGTCAGGTCAGTAACAGATGGGAAAGTGCTGACATCCAATTTAAGACCAATTACCTCTCAAAAACAGCTCTTCATTTTGAAACCTCACTACCTTCTCAGTCAGCTCAAGTGGAGGGGATGATTACAAATAATGAGTCACTTCCTGTAGAGATCACAGCAATAGTTTACTTATGTGTGTATGTACATACACACATATCTCCAAAGCTCATGTACTACCATAATTAGTTTAATTTATGTGTTCTATTGTTGGTGGAATTTCTTCATGTATAAGAATCTTGATCCACAGCTAGAGAGTGGTCCAGAGTGCTTGTTGCTATTGGAGAGGATCTGGGTTTGGTTCCTAGCACCTACATGGTAACACACAAACTCCTGTAACTCTAGTTTCAGGTAATCCAACACCTTCTTCAGACTTCCACAGGCACTATCACACACATATATAAATGGAAAAATACTGATGCACATAAAGAAATCTAAACAAAAAAATTCCTGATCCATTTGTTCACTATCATTTTATCTGGCATCACAACTGTGTTAAAATGGCTAACATTTCAAAGAAATCTTAAAAATAATTAGGAAGTATTTTATATTAATTTTAGTCATTTAAGATAATGGCAGAAACATTTTTACTGTTTACATGGTTCACTACATAGCCATAAAATAGGATTGCATTTATGAGAGAAAAGATGAGGAAGAGAGCATGTACTATTATAGTAGCCAAATCCTTATGACAGTAAAAGGGAACATGGACCTTGTGCTTATTTTTCTTTCAGGAAATCAGACTACCTGAATGCTTGTTCATCCTTGATTTGTTGCTCTGAGATATAGCAAATCTGTAAATCTAGACACTGACTGAAATTGACCAAGAGGAAAACATAAATTCTTGTTGACTTAATTTGCCATTGAAAATTGCAGTCAATAATCATGAAAAGTAAATGGCTGCACAGTGCAATATTAGTTGCCTAAGAGAAGATTAAAATTCAAGTCATCTTCATTGATTAGTCCAAGACAGTAACTAAAATGAAAATCCATGACCCAATTACCATGTAAGGCAGCTAGCTTAAGATTTTAGTTGTTCTGTTTTATTTGAAGTCTCAGTCTGTTTGATGGTGCCCATTTAATGGGCAGATAAATCACTTTAAAAGCACAGGGGTACTTTTAGTATTACAAATGTCTCTTGTCGGTATCATCAAAGAATATTTTAAGCGGACTTTTTTGAAGCATATTACATCTGTACTTCAATTTAACAATTTAAGGTGAGTGGATGTTTATTCCTTAGCATTGAGATACAGCATTTTACAATCAATGTTTTACATTAGTCTTTGGTGTGTAATTTATTTTTTAGTGTATAAGCGCAGTATATCTTTTCAAATATGAAATGTATCATTTATTTGCCATTCATTGCTAGATTGTTTGGTTAAGTCTTAATAGGAAATATCCTGAAAAATGGAAGGATTGACATCTACATGGTGTTTTCTATAGAAAAAAATCTAATTGACACCAATCTTGATAAGTTTCAGATATCATATCATATAAGATAGCATTCATTAAATATCTACATTGGTCATGGGTTTTGCTTCTAAGACATGAGTCTTATATATGTATGTATGCATGTATCTTCATATGTATGTAGTGAAATTCTTTCTAATTCTATGCATTTTCTGTGTTTATAGACATATATTCACATAAGGTAAAGAATCATTACGTTACATCAGCTGAAAAGAGCAGCAAAGTGGCAAAATTTCCAAATAAAGCAATGTGAGACTTTATGACACCCTACACTGTTTGTTTCCACAGAAATTCATCCAGGAGAACAAACAGGAAAAAAGAAGAAAAGCTGTTCCCTCCTGCACTTTCCCCACTGCTGGAGGACCCTCCACGTCGCAGAAATGTCAGTGGCAACAATGGGATCTTCAGTCAAGACAAAAACACCTTAGTGGCTGGACAACTCACCTCTACCAAGCCTAAGAGAAGTGAAGGCAAATTCTGTGCTACTTTCAAAGGGATAACTATAAATGTGAGTTTCTTACAGGAAATACTATGTCAAATAAAACAATGTTAACGCAGCTTAGCCAGTGGGACTTTGCCTCAGGAATGTCACAAGGGTATAATAGGCACATAAAAGCCAAGTGTGTCATTGTATACAAATGTAGCGGGAGGCTGCTTGTTGGTTCCCGGCCATACTCAAATTCTATTAGTTTAATATTATTATTTAATATTATTATTTTTATTATAATAATAGAATGTCCTTTGATTCAGTCTCTGTATCTTGAGGGTGAATGCAGAAAATGCCATGTAGACGGCACTGATCTTCTAGTGGATGAAAGAAACAGATGGAATCAAGGTCACCCAAGGTCACGAAACAGGAAAAGGGAATCCCAAATTGCTTCTTTCTACCACTCAGATTTGTAAATGTAAATTGTTGGAAAAACAATGGTTAAACTGGATTGATCTTAAATATGAATCTATTTCTAAAAGGCACACTAATGTTTCTACACTAAATGACTCTATAGTCCTTTGGATTTTCTGCAATGCAGCTTGATTAGCATAGATTCTAGAATAGTATCATTTCAATATCCATAAACAATGTCACTTTATTTTTCAGCTATAGGAATATGAACTATTGAAACCATGAGGGAATTAAAGAATGTTAATTTTAAGAATAAAGAGTATTAATTTTAAAGAATAAAGAATGTTAATGACAAATATATATCTCCCCTTGAATGTAGACCTATGCACATATCCACACATATATCAATAAATGAGGAAGTACATCACCCACATATGCCCACTTTTCTTTAAATATGAAAATATGAGTAACTTCTTAGATTTCTGATATAACATTTTTAGACCTGAACTCTGTAGTCCATTTAACAACTCATAAAAGGCAATGAGGTTTCTTAGCTTTGAAGACCCCGATACATGAGCCTTCCTTATTTAAAATATCTAAGATGACTAGGATTACATGCTTATTTAGGTAAATGCAATTACAAATACAAATATTTGTACTAGTGTGAAGTTGAAATTTTTCATATTTGCAAACGTGTGTGTGTATTTTTTCACATAAGGTAAATAATCATCAAATTCCACATCATTTCAGCTGAAAATAATCTATAATGTTGATAACTAAACTACTTATTCTAAATATTATAAATTTTGTTATGAGAAAGGTAATACTTCATGAAGATATAGTCAGGTACCCAAGAGATAAAAATTATTGGGGAAATGTTATAAATATCAGTATATTTTCTCCTGGAAATGCATCATTCTTTCATGTTTTATGACAAATTTCTGATTTCTTAAAATGTATGAACTTGTAGACAGATTTCATGTTTACATTCTTTTCAGGATCATGACTGTATCTAATCTTTTTCAGTTAGATGTTTCAGTACTATCATCAATGCCTTATGTGTGGTACATATGATGTTTCAAGGTTCATGTCAGGTATCTTGGTCATAGAAACAGTTGACACTGTCAGTCTGACTCTAACAATGCAGATATGGAGCTGGTATAGGAGTCTCTTACAGCTGCACATATCTGGTCTACACACAATCTATGATTATCTTTAAAATATTTTTCTATATACATCATAAGAATTTACACACACACACATATATATGTATATATATATATATATATATATATATATATATAGTTTCTGTACATTTATATTAATGTGGCCTAGATAGTAAGAATTATCTGATAGCCATGAAGCTCAAGGATCAAGTGAAAAAGATCAATTTTCATGGATTTAAGGACTACCATATTTAGCTTTTATCTTTAAAGTGAATTCTTTTACCATGGCAAGCATGCATTCCTATGTGCCTGGATACACTCAGCAAATTCTAAGAGCACTGGGTGAAGGGACATAGCCATAAACCAGAAATGGCTTTTAATCTGAGGTGACCAATGAGACATACTTGTGCTCAAAGGACAATATAAAATGGCTGGTGATTTATATCTAAAAAGGAAGAGAGACAGGCCTGTGAATGGTACAAGGGACATGAAAGTACATTTGGCTACAGGAACAAGGTCATTTTGCTAGCGGAAGAGGCACTTATCCCTACCTGACTGTTGCAATACTCCTAGGATGGAGACAACCACAAGAACTGGCAAACTGAATTGCAAGCTCCTAAGTGATGAGATGGAATACTGTCCTTTCTTCAAATAAAATAGTTATTTTCCTACCAATTTTCTGAGAAAAATTTGGACCATCTTGGCAGATCTTTACAGAAGTGGTCACTGCAGATTCAGAGCTTCAAAGGGAAAGGTTGATGTTTCCATTCTGGAATCATCTGTTCATTGCTGAGTCTGTATCAACACATGGAAGTTTGACAAATCTGATCAAGAAAGAAGTTAACTGAGGGACAAACCTTGAGTCATAGCAATCTTAGGGAGACACAAGCTAGTAAGGATATAAGGGATAAGTGGCACCAGGGAAAGTATTAACAGAGATAGAAAAGGCAGTCTAGTCCATAGTTGCCAGGTGGGGAAAAGCAGTCTGTCACATGAACATGGCAGGCAGTCTCAGGACACAGTGCAAGGACATAGTTCCTATTCTCAATACATACTGTCTTCTGGATTCCAGATTTTCTTAAGCAATGTCAGTTCAAAACAAAGCTCTCAAAAGTCTTTTATTCACTTGGTATTTGACCTAATGCAAACGAGGTTTTACTCTCTCAAGGCTTCAAAATACCAATGGCATTCACTTGTCAGATAGCAGTCAAAGGCTTCATGAGTCAATGATGTGTCAGCTTCCAGCCAGCCAGGACACTGACTGCTGCAGAACAGTGCCAGATCTCCTGATCCTTTTCTCTCCCTTCCTCCCTTCACTTCTCAGTCTTTCTGCAACTTCTTTCTCTGCCTTTATATTATTCCTTCCCCCCTTTCAGATTTTCTTCTAGATTTAAACCCTTGTCATGCCAGTCTTAATAGATCATGGGACTATGTAATGACAGCACCTAGTCAGTTTATTGTTTAGTGTAATTAGAGACCAAAATCTGGTGATCCACAAAATTCATAAAATATACAGGATCACCTATCCATCCTCATACTGTGTATATTGTTTCTTTTTTCTCACTGTGATGTGTGATTACCCTCTGTATGCTATGGATATGTTTTATTACCATAGGTAATAAAGAAGCTGCTTTGGCCTATGGCAGGGCAGAATATATTTATGTGGGAAAACTAAACTGAATGCAGGGAAAACAAAAGTGGAGTCAGGCAGATGCCATGTAGCCACTAAAGGAGAAAGACACCAGAAACTTACCAGTAAGTCACAGCCTCGTTGCAATGCACAGATTAATAGAAGTGGGTTAATTTAACATATAAAAGCTAGCTAGGAACATGCCTAAGACATTAACCAAACAATGTTGCAATGAACATAGTTTCTGTGTGATTATTTGGGCCTGGGCAGCCAGGAAACAAAAGCGCAGTCTCCCTTACATTGCTGTTTCCTACTGTGCTTGACATCGGTGAAGAAATGTTTTAAGAAAGCCAAATCTAATGGCTATTTGTCCTCCTTTTTTCCAGGAGGGAGATGCTCCAAAAAAGGCAGCTTCTGCCACCATTACTGTCACCAATACAGCTATTGCCACTGCTACTGTCACTGCTACTGCCATTGTTACTGCCACTGTCACAGCTACTGCTACCACCACTGCCACGGCCACCACCACAACGACTACCACTACTATTTCTACCATCACCTCTACAATCACTACTGGCCTTATGGATAGTAGTCACCTGGAGATGACATCCTGGGCAGCCCTGCCCCTCCTGTCTAGCAGCAGCACCAATGTTCGAAGACCCAAGCTCACTTTTGATGACTCGTATGTTCTTCCCAGATTATTGCAGACCTAGTTTGGGAGTGGTGATTGGGGATGAGGATAGTGGACATTCTAGTGCCATGCATGTGTTTTTCCATATAAAAGTTCATATCCGCTCTTGTAATGTTAAATGAAAACCCCTTGCACATACATACTCCCATCTCTAGTAGGAAATGTCTTTAGGCCACTTTAATCCTAGGTCTTTGCTACTGTTTCCCAAGGTGGCCATTTTTGTTCATTCTTATTCATGACTTTAGTTATATAGAGAGATTTATAGCTATGTTTTATATGACATGTTTGGGTAACTGTAACAACTGGGCTTAGAGAATAAAGGTTTCTGACCTAATAGGTCATCCTGCAATTCAAAGTCTAGTTATAGTGTCATTTCAAGGTTGCTATCAGTATTATATGAGTGAGTGACAATATTAGTATGCTTTTATCAAACATCATGTAGGAATGAATTAATAGCCAAAAATATTTGTACTATTCATTTTTTCAATGAAAAGATGAACCACTGGTTTGTAAAAGATCTTATTTTGTTTGTTTAGTATTCACAATGCTGATTTTTACATGCAAGAGGCTAAGAAGCTGAAACACAAAGCTGATGCACTGGTAGGTTTCCTTCTTCTCATTGCTTCACCCTACTAAAGTGTGATGTTCTAAATGGAAACAAGGAATGAATGCATTTTTGCAAATGGGGCAAACTTGAAGTAGCACCACCTAGACCTTTTTAAAGCATTGCTGCACTTACATGGAGATAGTGAATTCTGCAGTACCATGATTCCCAAAGTTCTTTGGACCTGGGTTCTCATGTTATTATTTTTTATCACTTTTTCTTCCTTTGTACCAACTTTAGAAAATCATTCATATGACCCATTGTCATGGTATTTTATATGAATTGCTCTGGGTATGATGGGAGCTTCTGTTGGGTCCAGTAAACCAAATCTGGGGTAGAAAGATGGAAGGTATTGAGTCTTAAAAATAGGTCTTAAACTTTGACTTGGAGAAATGTAAGCTACATAAAATGTTCAGATTCGTCCTGCATTTGCTTCCATGTACTGAGAGCAAAGTTCATAGTCAGGCTTTTGTCTTCTGATCACAGGATGACAATGCTATCATCTTGATTTCTTATGAAATAACTATCTCTCAGGATCTTAGTTGAACTATACTAGTGATAAGCTTACTATGTTGAATCATTTATCCTAACTGATCCTCATAACAAGGGGTGTCTACCACATGTTGCAGCCATTTGAGTGACTCAAGCTACATCCAAAAAGCAATGAAAGACAAATTTACTGGACTGAGGTCCTGCCATGATAACCAACTGACTTCCAAATGCAACTGTTTAAGAACCATGGGCCTAAAGACAGTCTTAGGGTTAGATACCTCATTGCTTACTATATGTCAGAACAATTGCAAATATCAGTTCAATGGCATTATGAGGAAAAATACTATCCTCAAGCACTGCCTTGTGTCATTTCAGCCCTTAGCAATTTAAACAGCAGTGAGAAATGAAAAAAATAGGGAAGTAGCAGATGCAATAAGCAAAGGCAGTTGATATTGACCACACATTGGTTACGGTGAGCCTGATATGATATTGCATCACAGTTTTTGCAGTGCCAACTAGAGCTAAAGGCTGAATTTTCTCCTGAAAACTATTTTCCCATACTACTACAGACAAAAACAAGGTAGGCTTGAGGATGCCATTGAAGAGACATGGGTAGATTTTTGCCTATAATCACTGGATGATGGCCAACAATTTAAAAGCTACTGGGTGACAGTAATGCTGCCTGGAAGTTTAAGGGTTTTCTTCAAATGTTTTCAGTTCTGGAATAAGAAAGTATATGAATGTCCCTTTTACAAGGTGGCACATGGAATGATCAATAGACCTTGATGCACATGTGAGGCCGTTGGAAGAACTGAGAAATATCAAACCTACAGAGATCCCTGAATATATGGTTAAGGAATTAAACCATGGACAACTGTGAAGATATTATTTCCATGGGGACAAAAATTGATTCTTAAAGAGTAAAAAATACTACTACATAGATCTGGACCCTTCAAAACAACCACATAAAGAGATACTCAGTATTTTCTTTTGTGAAAACTTTGTTGGTAGTATATAAATTTCTTTGGAAATTCTTTGGAGAAGTATGATCACAAGGGTAAAGGTTGAGACATAATCAGAATGATATTTTCCTTGAGTTTTTTAAATCTATCTTCCTGTTACAAAAAATATTTCTAGTTCAAACCTTTCAATTTTGTTTTTTTTTTATTTATTAAAGATTTCTGCCTCCTCCCTGCAACCTCCTCCCATCTCCCTCCCCCTCCCCAATCAAGTCCCCCTCCCTCCTCAGCCCAAAGAGCAATCCAGGGTTCCCTGTCCTGTGGGAAGTCCAAGGACCACCCACCTCCATTCAGGTCTAGTAAGGTGAGCATCCAAACTGCCTAGACTCCCACAAAGCCAGTACGTGCAGTAGGATCAAAAACCCATTGCCATCCATTGTTCTTGAGTTCTCAGTAGTCATTGTCCGCTATGTTCAGCGAGTCCCGTTTTATCCCATGCTTTTTCAGACCCAGGCCAGCTGACCTTGGTGAGTTCCCGATAGAACATTCCCATTGTCTCAGTGTGTGGGTGCACCCCTCGCGGTCCTGAGTTCCTTGCTCGTGCTCTCTCTCCTTCTGCTCCTGATTTAGACCTTGAAATTTCAGTCCGGTGCTCCAGTGTGGGTCTCTGTCTCTGTCTCCTTTCATCGCCTGATGAAGGTTAATATTCAGGAGGATGCTTATATGTTTTTCTTTGGGTTCACCTTCTTACTAGTTTCTCTAGGATCACGAATTATAGGCTCAATGTCCTTTATTTATGGCTAGAAACCAAATATGAGTGAGTACATCCCATGTTCCTCTTTTTGGGTCTGGTTTACCTCACTCAGGATAGTGTTTTCTATTTCCATCCATTTGTATGCAAAATTCCTTAGCGATCAGGGAAATGTAAATCAAGACAACTTTAAGATACCATCTTACACCTGTCAGAATGGCTAAAATAAAAAACACCAATAATATCCTTTGCTGGAGAGGTTGTGGAGAAAGGGGTACACTCATCCATTGTTGGTGGGAATGCAAACTTGTGCAACCACTTTGGAAAGCAGTATGGCAGTTTCTCAGGAAATTCGGGATCAACCTACCCCTGGACCCAGCAATACCACTCTTGGGAATATACCCAAGAGATGCCCTATTATACAACAAAAGTATATGCTCAACTATGTTCATAGCAGCATTATTTGTAATAGCCAGAACCTGGAAACAACCTAGATGCCTTTCAATGGAAGAATGGATGAAGAAAGTATGGAATATATACATATTAGAGTACTACTCAGCAGTAAAAAACAATGACTTCTTGAATTTTGCAAACCTTTCAATTTTGGAATGGAAAAACTGAAGTTATCTGGCACTATGGCTATGTAATTTTCTTTCTGGACTTCAATATTTGCTCCTTTTGGAAAAAGATAGGTTGAGTCTTGATAATATTTAATTATCATTCCAGCTATGGGTTGTGAATTAAAACTCACCTTCAAGAACCATAATATACACATTAATTCCCCAAAGGGAAAGCTAGTTAAGTCTGAAGACATATGAAAATCATCTAATAAGACAAAATAGAAAGAAACTAGTTTATAGCTACGCACTTAGGTTTCTATAACAAAAAGTTGAAATAATGAAAAGTGATATTTCTACCCAACAGCTACACAAAATATCACAGAATTTCTTTAGTACATGTATTAAATCATTTTTAGGAGTGAGCTACTTTGTCATTTAAAAGTTGAAATACTCATAATTGCATACACAATATTTTGTTAAAAGGTATGCAAAAATTAAAATAGTTAAATCTGCATTATAGTGGTTATTTTACATAAGGCTCGATATTAGTAGAATTTCTACATCCAACTATCAAAAATTGAAAATGTAAAACCCTATTAAAATGCTCACTATGAAAGTGTCATATATAATATTCATTACATGTGAAAAAGAAGTCAGTATGGCTAAATCAGTTTATCATGATCATTATCAAGGCTAAAACCTTTTGCAATAAAATTTTACTAAAAAATATTTACCAGTGCTATATTTTTGGGCTTTTCGACACTATTTCAACCCATCATTTCCAATAAGAATGATGTGCTTTTTGTCAACTATCATACTGGAGCTTCTCAGTTTTCAATCTGTTGCTCTCCACTTTGAGATTGGGTTGATGACATTCTAAAGCAAGAAGCAGCCTATGAAGATAACAAAAGCAAGGCTTAATTGCAAGATCTGACTAAATGATACTTTAGTCTCTGGTCAGTTCTGTACATTTGGTGATTAGAAACTAGTCAAGTAATTTGTTTAGATTTTGGTTGGCCCAAATGTAACTGAAACACCAACAGTTATGCCATAATCTATTTTGATACCTTGGCAGCATTTTCCTTTTTTTCAGTCAGTCACAGTCAGTGCAATAGAGCATTAAACTAGTTCCTTCATCATTAATACCAATTTGCACACTGTCCTCTCTCCATTTCAGGGTTTCTTAGATGAACATCTGGAACATCTAGTTCTCCATTGCAGAGGTTGTCCTTTGCACTTCAGAAGGCTTAGAAGCCTCTCTAGTCTCTGCCTACTAGGTGACTCCTATCCCCAGTGCTAACTACCCATAGTACTTCTGTCTAATGATAAGTGCTCCCTGGAAAATGGGGACAAAATTATTCACAGCTGTGAATGGTTCATTTATATTAAGGTGAAAAAAGACTATCACGTTGACAGTCATTTTCCTGTTTCAGTTTGAGAAATTTGGCAAAGCTGTGAATTATGCTGATGCAGCGCTCTCCTTCACTGAGTGTGGCAATGCCATGGAACGTGATCCTCTGGAAGCAAAGTCACCATATACCATGTATTCTGAGACTGTGGAGCTCCTCAGGTAAATAGGTTTCCTAGACTCATATTCCCAAAGTAATTTTATACAGAGTTAGAAGCTGTTAATGCTTTTTGCTTAAATATCATTTCCACAATTAATGTGTCCAAAAGTCACTGTAATTAGTTCCTGCCATTTTATTAATGTCATAGAATATTTATAATTGATGGACACTGTTTTATAAATTATCCCCTTTAGAGGTTATAATGTGAGTCTGATAATTTGTAATATTCATTAATTTAAAATTAAGATGTCACAGGTGAAAGTAAAGTATAATCATTTTATCATGTGGCATTGGCTTCCCTTTTCAAAAAAAAAAAAAACTAGTGCTCTCCAGATTTATATTAAGAGCCATGTTTTCTAAGGCCTTCTGTTTGGGTTATTATAAAAGGAAAGAAGGACTGGCAAGATATCTCTTTGGGTAAAGGTGACTGCCAGTAAGACTGACAATTTGAGTTTGATCTCAAAGGCCCAGACACAGAAAGAAAAAAATTGACTTGTGTAAGTTGTCTTTTGACCTACAAACATGGAGAGTTGCATATACACAATAATAAATAAATAAATAAATAAATAAATAAATAAATAAATAAATAAATAAATAAGGGATCATTTTAATAGGAAGGAAACAACACTCTCCTTTGGGATATTGAAGGTCTTAAGTATATAGCAGAATTTTCTTGCATCTGGAATAAGAAATTCAGATAGAGTGTTGGCAGAGCTGAAGGTCAAGAAGAAAGGAAGATAGTGGAGGAAGATATATTAATATATATATATTTGGATTTTCGAGACAGGGTTTCTCTGTGGTTTTGGAGCCTGTCCTAGAAGTAGCTCTTGTAGACTAGGCTGGTTTGAACTCACAGAGATCTGCCTGCCTCTGCCTCCCAAGTGCTGGGATTAAAGGCGTGTGCCACCACCACCCGGCTGCATATATTATTGTATTCATATTTTAATGAAAATTTATGATATCTTGGTAGAGTAAAAATTTTTCATTTTATTTATTTTTAAAACAATCTTTTCTCATTTTACATACCAACCTCAGTTTCCATTCCCTCCCATCCTTCAAGTCCCCCCACCCCCATCTACTCCTTAGAGAGGGTTAGTCTTCCCATGGGGGGTCAACAAAGTATGACACATCATTTTGAGGCAGAAACAAGGCACTCCCTGCTATATCTATGCTGAGCAAAGTATCATTCCAAGAAAATGGGCATTAGGAATAAATCCTGGTTTCACTGCCAGTGGCCCCACAGACTACCTAAGCCACACAACTGTCATCCACATTCAGAGGGCATAGTTTGGTCCTATGCAGGCTTCCCCGCTGTCAGTCTGGAGTCAGTGAGCTCCCACTAGCTCAGGTCAGCTGTTTCTTTGAGTATCCCCATCATGGTCTTGACCCTTTTGCTCATATTATCACTTCCCCCTCTCTTAGACTAGACTCTGGGAGCTCTGTCCAGTGCTTAGCTGTGGATCTTTGCATCTACTTCCATCAGTTGCTGGATGGCGGTTCTATGATGACAAGGTAGTCATCAATCTGATTACAGAGGAAGGCCAATTAAGGCACCCTCTCCATTATTACTTAGGGTCTTAACTGGGGTCATTCCTGTGGATTCCTGAGAATATATTAGACATAAAGCAAAGGATAACCAGCTTATAGTCCAAGACCCTAGAAAGCTAGGTAACAAGGAGAATCCTAAGAGAGGAAAATATGGATCCTCCTGGGAAGGGGAAATAGACAAAATCTTCTAAGAAAATTAGGACCATTGGGGGGGGGGCGCAGAGAAGGGAGAGTTGAAAGGGAGGGGAGAAGGGGATGGGTGAGTAGAACATGAAGGAATGGTATGGTTGAGAAGGGGGAAGAATAGAGAGGGAGAGCAAGGAAAGCAATATCTTGATTGAGGGAGCCATTATGGGGCTATCGAGGAACCTGGTAGAGTAAAATTTATTGCAAATCAAAAAGAAAAGAAAAAGGAGGTAGAAGAAGTACGCACTCTAGTATTTTTCAGTGATTTGAAAATCTTAGAACAGGAATTTAACCTTTCCCTAAATAGTAGACATGTACCACAGTTCACTGCATGGACACAATTATCATTTCTTATACTGAGGATAATACCTAGACCCTTGTTCTTGCTGTATAAGTACTCTACCACTGATCAATATCCACCAACCACCAAATTACTTTCATCTGGGTGAGTAGGTTTTTTTGTTTTTTGTTTTTATCTGAGAGGTTCTTCTATTCCTGCTAACTTCATTGCTTAGCAATGCAAGGCTTGCTTTATATTATCAGGTTTTTTTTAATACATAAACTGTTAAATAACTTCAGATCTTTGTGCAGAAGCCTTCAAACAAACACTGGACAGATTTATCTTGAGAATTTCCCAAAGAAAGTAATCCAAAGAGCAAATATAGAGACTACTATAAACAACATAGAACTGAAGGTTTTTAAAATTAATTTTTGTAAGTGTACAAAATAAGACCTTTCATTATATTTTTTATACAGATTTCATGGTACTTTGATCATATTGTCCCTACCTCCTTCCTCTTTCCCCTCCCTTTCTAGCTGGTTCCTTTCCTCTTCTCAAATAATCCTCCTTCATGTTATATAACATAAAATATATAAACAAAACAAATATTTGTAATTAGTTTATAATTAAATCTGTATATGAAAGACAATGTACATTATGACATTTTTCTTCTTACCTTCTCTTGTTCCCATTACTCTCTCTTTGTACAACTTTCTATTAATATATTACTATCTAGTAATAGTATTATCTAGTAAATTATTACTATTACTATATTCATATATTATTATTACTACTACTTTTAGTTATAATAATAAACAAAGGTTGATTCCAAGGAAAGATACAATCTTGCCCTTCGGTCATTCAACCATGTTTGTCTTGGAGATATTGCTTAGTCAAAAATATAATTTTTGAAAAAGTATAATACAAAATTTATGGCAAAAGTGAATGAACAATGAACAAACAATTTGTGTTCCTTGACTCACTCAAATATGCAAATTCAGACAATGTATGCTATGTTAACAAGAAAATGTTAATACTTCTTATTTAAAAACAGATGAAAGAAAATTATATTGTAGGCCTCTTCTGTATTGCTGATGAGAATAGAAATTCATCACTGAAAATTACAAACAATTTGGAAATATATAAAAAAAACCCACATGAGCAAACATTTATATCTCTGGATACAGGGTTTCAATCTCTGAAAATATGGATTTCCTTAAAGACATTTTCACAATGCTGAATTATTATACTTTTCCGTTATTGAATAAAACAAACAACGTCTGCCCCATCACAAAAAAAAAAGAAAATGCTTTATTGCCTCAAAATGAGACAAGGCGGCAACTCGAGGAAAGTTAAAAGAACTATTAAGATTCAGTTTATTTAATGTTGATCTGAAAGTTACAGTTTACTAAGTAAAATAGTGAAATGGCAAAACAAAGGAAAATATAGAAAAACATAACAGTATTGTAGAACACAATACATATATATATATATGTATAGATAGATAAATACATATGTATGTATATGACAACAATAAATAAGAAGCAACAAAAATCATAATAGAAGAGTAATTAATTATATCATAGAACATTCAAAACTACTTTGCAGCCATTGATACATAAGAGCGATGAAGTCTAAGCAGTGACATGCAAATGTGAAATCATATTAATGTATAATGAAGGCCTGAGCTGAGTGGTAAATGCTTGCCTATCATGTGGGATTCCCTGGATTTGATCTCCAGTACTTCAAAACACTTAAACCATGCTGCCTAATTACATACAAATTACAATAAAAAATGTGCATGCATCTAAATCAAAGTAGAAGGAAATAAGATTGTAGCTGTAATTGTGAAAGGGTGAGATTATGGGTGTCTTCCTTCTCTACAATTTTTTCCTTTCTTATTACCTTTTAAAGAAACATATTCTCTTCTAAAAGTACATAAGCAGGGGATGTACAGATGGTTTAACAATTAAGAGCACTTGCTGTTCTAGCAAAGAACCCAGATTCTGTTCTTAGCATATACACATGGAGGCTCACAGTTGCCTATAGCTCCAGTTCCAGGGATTTCAACACCCTCTTCTTTCCTCTATGGGCTCTATATATGTAGCACCTGGTACACATAAAATTGTACAGACACACTCACATATAAGAATAACAACTCTTATAATTCACAAGTCAGACACCAAATTACATTCTGTGATAAAAAGATGAAGAGAATCATTAAATCATTCTTTCTTAAATTCTTTCAAAAATACATTTCCTTATTTATAAAATAACTATAATTTAATCATTACATCATCTATTAGTACTGACAGAAATATATTTTAGTGGAATCTTGGTGAAAGTTAATGGAGAATTTATTGACATTCTCTCTAAAGTCACTATTTTAAATTTGATTTTTGAAGAAATTAAGGATTCACATGCAGTCGTAGGAACTAATGCAAAGAATTCTTGTGTATCCTTCATCAGATTGCCTCCATGATAATAACCTCTGTAGCTGAAGTTCAGGATCATAATCAGGGCACTGGCATTGGCATAATAGATGGACTTCATCAGATTTCATCAAGGAAGTTTTTTATTTCGGATTTTCCCCAGTTTTGCATGATCTCATTTATACATTCTCTTTATTTTTATTTATCATATTTTCTGTGATTTGCATATTTTTTAATGAGAGAAAATTCTATTGGGAATAAAATGTGTTGAAATGAATTAGGTCTTCTGGCCCATTTCACTATTGAGTCACTTTTGAATGTGGTTGCAATTAGGGGATGACTGCAATATGAATACAGTGTTTAGTAGTACAATATTATCTGGAAGAGATTTTTATTGCTCTCTTCCCAACAATATGCTGGTTATAGAGGGAGAATCCTGTTTTTTATTTCAAATAATTAGAGTTGTTCTTAGTCCTGGGAATCTATAATAGAAATGTATTTGTGAAAACAAGAATGCACAACAATGACTTGACATTTCAGTAATACAGCTGTCAAAGAAAGTTAGATACATTAAATTATAAAAATACCACTTCTTGCCATGTAACAATAGAAAGCAGCCACATCAAGTATATAAGTCCCGTTGCTGAAAACGTTCTCTCAACAGATTTTGAGAAGTTACCACGAAAGCAGGGCAGATAGCATGCTGAGAAAATTCAAAGTCTTGAGTGGGGATGAGCCAGGGCCCCTGGTGCTCTGGAGAGGCTGTTATAAGTAGCAAATAAGAGGATACGATAGGCTCTCTATTGCCTTCCATAAATGAGGGCTAACCCACACAGCCTGCACGTGTACTTCAATTTTTTTTTTTTTGCTACAGTGAACTCAATTACTTATTCTGCTATAAGTACCTGTGAAATTGCATTAAAGCTTAGACAATGATTTTATGCAATGAATTGATTTCTCAAGACTGAATGCTCAGAATGAGTTGTGCTCAACTAGAAGGGAAAAAAAGCAAAGAGAACTTTTTGATCTTTTATCACAGCATCATGCAACAGTGATAATTAAAGAAAATGGAAAGGCAAAATATACAAGCCACATAAAGTAGGGTTGTTTAGACTTAAAAATGCTATGAAATCAGTCCTTCAAAACACACACACACACAGACACACACACACACCAAACATGCATGCATGCATGCACACATTTTTATAAAAGAACATATATAAAGTTTGAGGCATTAGAAGAGAATTTTTACCTGATTGAGATCTCCCTAGCGAATGTCAGACATGGTTCTTTATTATTTCCTCATCTGTCATAAAGTGAACTGAGACGGACATAATTGCTTACCTTGCATAGAAAACAAATATTGTTTACCTAGCAAGCTCATAGAGACAATATTTTGCCAGCCAGCATTCATACATATCCAGAAACTCGAGGATATTCTACAGCATTATTCTAGAACATGAACCCATGATTAAACTGTCTTTTGTAGAGTTCAGTTCTTGATGTCACATCAGGTCCCATTATGCTGTGTGGATCACCCTTTTGTATATGGTTTTTAGAAAGGACCAGTCTGGCCTCTTCCTTAAAGAAAAAGCGGAGAGTCTAAGTCATTTGGGTAATCAGAATTTTGAAAGGTCAAGATGCCACTTGAGTATGTCTTTTTTTCTTCAAAGGTATGCAATGAGGCTGAAGAACTTTGCAAGCCCCTTGGCTTCTGATGGGGACAAAAAGCTAGCAGTATTATGGTGAGTTTCACGAGGCCGCAAGAAAAGTGCTGAAACTGCAGCAGGATGCGAACACGCTGCATCAACTTAAGCAGCTTATTCCAGATGATTATTCTGGCTTTCCAGTGAACTGTTAAAGGATAACTAATGGATTTCTTCAGTCACTGACTGAACGTCTACTCCCCCCTTAATTTATACCCTTATCAAAATGGGATTGAAATAATTCCACTTAATTTACTAAGTGTCTTTATTTACACATGTTCCTGAAACTGAGATTAGACGACTGACTGCAAAATATGAATGTGTATTTAGTAGTGCAGTCTTCTTGAGGCACTGTTGCTAACTTAATCCTTTTCTCCTCACGCAGCTACCGATGCTTGTCACTTCTCTATTTGAGGATGTTTAAGCTGAAAAAGGATCATGCTATGAAGTACTCCAGATCACTGATGGAATATTTTAAGGTAATTCTTATTTTGTATGATTTGTGGGTAAAGGGTGATCAAAACCCGAACGAAACATGCTGGGCATGTTAGCAAATGTCGGAGGACTAAGGGAAGACAGATACTGCCTGCCACAAGCCTGCCCCCTTTAACTCCACCTGGCCACAGTCTTCTGATTCCCAAGTGAGAAGGTGCAGTAATCTGAAGGCCTATAACAGCCTCTTGACTGCAATTAGAGGAGATACGTTTTGCCTGCCATCAAGGTGATCATAACTTGTGTCTGTGGGTGTCACTAATCTCTCATCTTAAAAAGGCCTGTGCTGGGTGGTGGTGGCACATGCCTTTTAATCCCAGCACTCAGGAGGCAGAGGCAGGCGGATCTCTGTGAGTTTGAGGCCAGCCTGGTCTACAAGAGCTAATTCCAGGACAGGCTCCAAAGCTACAGAGAAACCCTGTCTCAAAACAAACAAACAAACAAAAATAAATAAATAAACAAAAAAAATTAAAAAGACCATCTAAGAAATCCTTCAACAGGGACAAAAGTCACCATAGCTACACTGACAATGTATGGACATCTCTCTATGCCCCTCTAAGTGTTTTGCTCACTGGAAACCTCGGAGTGCTGTAGTTTCCATCTAAGGCATTTGATTCTGTTGGTTACCAAAGAAAACAAATGGACAAAATCATCCTCTAGTGAACTGAGGTTGTTTGTTTTTGTTTTTGTTTCAATTTATAAATAAGCAAGAGAGGTAACCACAAAACACAATGCCAACATTTGGGAATGAACCCACGTAAAAATCCAAGCAGGAGCGTGGCACTAAGCTTGGCTACTCTGTGCTCCAATATGGCATTTGTTTACTACTACTGGCCACAACTGAAAATTGAGGTGGCTTTCTGCTCCTTTGTTTTGGCCCATCTGGAAAATGATTTTTTGCCAAGTACATGAGACCTCTTGGCCACATTTCACCTAGCTGTTATCTGAAGTGAACTATGTCATGACCTTGCAGCAAATATCCTGTAAGTACTACTGTCTGTCTGAATCATCTGGGACCCATCTGAAAACATGAGCAAGATCCCTAGTGACTATGTGGTATGGATAGAATGCTATAAAGCTAGGGCTTATGTGCGCGAAAGGGATCGCATACAATAGTTCTCTGGTCCTGTCTTAAGTCTACCTTCTCACAGTGTACAGTAGAAAGATGGGTCTTGAATTTCATTTGACATCTAACATCCCCAGACGGCCAGGTCCCATGCCCCAAACACGTGTCCTGGGATAGGGCCTGAGAATGTGCATTTCTAGCCAGTTTCCAAGTCATTCTCATGATGCTGCCTTTGTCATCTTCCTGATAGCCACTGTTCTAATATCTGCCCTCCGTGGCCTGTCAGGGAATTGGAAAATATCAAGCAGGTGTTAAGTGACCCACCTGCCTGTGGATGTGTGGTGCTCATTTAGTCAAGTCTTCAGAATGCACACGATGTCTAGCTTTCTGTGACACCAAGGTAGCACTGAACTCTTATTGGATTCTAGAAAGTGGTGACTCTCTCTCTCTCTCTCTCTCTCTCTCTCTCTCTCTCTCTCTCTCTCTCTCAAATATTCCTTTTGCAAAGGGGGCTGAACTGGAGGCCAGAAGGCAGTAGAAGACACACAGTCTGGCTCCAATGGCCAAGAGCAGACCTGGCTCAGATTCTTGTCACAAGGAGCTTGATCCCTGCCCTGTCATGGTGGTGGTGTGCTGAATATCAGGGTTTTCTCTGATCCACAAGGCTCTGACCAGATACAAAACAACAAAACAACAAAAACACCCCCTTAGAAAGCCAGTGCTTTAAATCAGCCAGATTCTGTCAGAGAAACAAGAGAATGTTTTGAGTTTTAACTACCTTTGCAATGCAGTCCTGGACCAGTTGCATTGCGAAACAGAGAAAACCGCCAGTCATGAACATTTGCATGTAAAGACCACAAATCACAATGAGTCCTGAAAACGAACAAGCAAAAAAAAATGTATTTCTCAGCTCTGACATCTTCCTTAGATATCAGACATTACAGTCAAACCTGTATCCAAAAGCTTGCAACTAAAGTTAAAGGTGAAAAGCTTACTTGTACTCTCTGAAGGGCTTGTTTTGCAGAATAAATTTCAGATGAGGATAATTAAACCACTTCTTGGAGAACTGAGTCTGATTTCACTGGGCCTTTTAGTATATAAGATCTTTCATCAAGTGACTTTCATGGTCCTGATTGGAGCCCACTGATTATCCTAACCAGCTATTTTCATCGAGTGTGCGTCGTGGTGTGCTGATGTGCCACATACATCCAAGTTCTGCATCCCAAAATGCTGCAATCAATATTAATGTACTCTAAATCACACTTACATCTGTTTCAGAATTAATAAACACAAAATAGATGTCCTTATTTCTCCCTCTCTCTCTCTTTCAGCAAAACGCTTCAAAAGTTGCTCAGATACCGTCTCCTTGGGTAGGCAATGGAAAGTAAGTATCCTACCAAAAAATTGCTTTTTCTTGAAAATGAATGATTGGATAGACCCCACATATTTTGCATTGATTGCTCAAGAGTGAAGGACAATTTCAAGACAGCAGTTATTTTTTGTGAACACACAATTCTAGCCAAACTTCAGCTAGTGAAGGCGCAAGTCATAAACAATCCCACACCAGTTTGGAATTGTGATTAATAGGGTGGTATTTATTTAAAGGGGAATAAACTTACAGATCACGGTCCCAGACAACAGCCCTCTGCGCACGCAATTGGGAAAAAGTCTAGTCGCCGGAACCGGAGCAGGAAGTAAAAAGAGAGAGGAGGGAAGTGGCTGCTTTTTTTAAAGGGAAAGATACCACGCCCCAATGGGCTGGTATCTTGGTGGCTATTGGCTGGAGGAGCGGAAGGACCTCCTGCAACACCTCCCCCTTTTATTTAAGTAAGAGAGTTCTAAACCTACTATGAAATTATATACAATAAGTACAAATATCCTATTCTAACTAGCTTAGGTCTTATATAATAAATAGCTTGGCTAAGTCATGAGTCGAAAGTAACTACATTTATATAGTCTTCAACCCCATCGAAGATCTGAGAAGGGAAATAATGTTACCTGAGTAATTAGGAAGTGCAATCAAACAACTTCTAAAACATGCAACAAATCACAGAGACAACTAGCTACCTGGGCAATCACCCAAGGTCACGTTTGCAGCGTTGAAGCAACCAACTTTGGCTAAGGCCTAACATAACTGACACACCATTTTCAAAGGCAAGAAACTTGTCAAAACTATCTTACCCTGTCTTGGCAGGATATGACAGTCCTGTTTTTTCCATTCACAGATACTCTGTATTTCTGTCAGTGGTTGAGGTATGGGCATTTCTTTACCCAAAGGCCAGTTCAGCCAAGAAGAAAGGCTCCGGGTGGAGTGTCTTTGGTGCTCAACATTCTCTCGGGAATAGAGCGGTGTTGCCAGGAGCAATTGTGTCTCACTACCACAAAACTCTGAGTTAGATTAAAGGCCATTTTCTACAGCTCTTTGAAGAGGTTGAAGATTATCTATCTATACTGAGTATAATCTCTATGTATCTAAAGAACCTGATTAGTCTAATTATAAATGACAAACTTAGAATACTATTGATCTATATAATTCTCAATACCTATCTAACTTAAAGACTAAGACAATAAATAACTGTGAAACAAATGAGGACAATGACCTCCAAATATAAGCAATGTACAAATATACATTGCAGTATGGTAAATATATATCAATACACAAGCAATATGTAAATATCTTAATCAGAGGTAGAAATGTACACTGCAATATGGTAAATATATACAATATATATCAATACAATATATGTCAATACATAAAAAATGTTTTTAAACAGAGGTAGAAACATGCATGCATACAATAGTCAATATAATTTCACTTTGTATCAATATATAAGAATCGATACCAATACATTTGTCTCAAAACAATAACTCACAAGTACCAACAAGTACCAATCTATTATCCCTCTTTTTTTTTTTTTTTTCAAATGATCCCTGAGCTTATTATAAAATTCCTTCCCCAACCCTCAACCATATACCAATTTATAATCAACCCCTAAATGATGTCCCTAAACCCAAGGGCAAACTTTACTGGGAGAGGGGACGTCGTCCTCTAGAGTTACTTCCAGCTGTCATGGGGGCGACGTTCTTTCTGGGGGATCCTGTGAAAGTAAAATGATGGTTAAATTTCAAGATCGATGTCTTTTAAAATTGCAAATAGTCTCTGAGTATTTTGTGCAGGTCTGGCCAGAATGTTGTAAAGATGTGCACCATTTCAGCTAACCAAGTTGGAACTGTCTTGTGCAGCTGGTATCCAAAACAGGTCTTGTAGTAGCGCTATCAGTATCATGACGTCATATCAACCAGGTGGAGTTGTTGTTGTGGGGCCCCATCTTCTTCCTGGAAACTTCAAATGTCACTTCAGGAAAAACTCATTGTTCATTGTGAAAAACTTAAACATCAATCATATAGACATACACACACACACATACACACACACACACATATATATTCAATGAAAGGAATGATAGATATATTCAATGAAAAGTATGATAGATATGAAGAAAAGCAAAGATGTTTTCTAAACTCATATTTCTTTCTGTCCCCTATCATGGCTCTTGACATGAGACAGAAACTCCAGAAACTCTGGGTTTTTCTCTTACCAACAGGCTTGGAATTGGAGAGGGACTGAGCCAGAGTCCAACTTCAAAACCAGCTCTATAAATTTAGAAATATGGTTTAGTATATTTTACTTACACAACTTATTCAGTTTTCTTAATAGTTCCTATTGGGCAAGTATTTTTCCATCTGTCAGTATCCAAACATCCAGGATCCCTTGAATTTTTCAAAGATGAGTGTTTTCCTGTGGAGATAAGAACAGAACCCTGCCCCCATTCTATATGTTTTTCTTACCACCTGTAGGAATATCATCATTGTGGATGAGTTGTCATTTCTCCTTTCCAAGAGGTTTCTCCTCTTCAAATCGAACCTTTATTAATTTTGATGGTATCCACAATTTTTCTTCTCCTGTGGAAACAAGAGCAAAACCCCTTCCCCAACGTAGCACATCTCCTGGCTTCCATTGAGAGGTCAGCACATCTTTGAAATAAATTGGTTGATTTAGTTCAGCAGACTTTTCCATTATCCAATGTCTTTCTGCTGCTGTCGTTCCTTTCTCATTAGCGTTAAGAAAATTCAAGGTCAATAAAGCATTATGTAATCTATTTCTGGGGGTATTTTCGGTCCCTTTCTGTTTGTTCAGCATATCCTTTATAGTACGATTTGATCTTTCTATAACTGCCTGACCTGTGGGATTATGTGGTATACCTGTAATGTGTTTTATATTATAATAAGCAAAAAAGCGTTTCATTTTCTTAGATACATATGCTGGACCATTGTCTGTCTTTATTTGTGCAGGTATTCCCATGATGGCCATAACTTCCAATAGATGTGTGATTACTGAATCAGCCTTTTCTGAGCTCAGGGCAGTAGCCCATTGAAAACCTGAATACGTGTCTATGGTGTGGTGTACATATTTTAATTTACCAAATTCCATAAAGTGGAACACATCCATCTGCCAGATTTCATTTCTCTTAGTACCCTTTGGGTTACTCCCTGCAGGCAACGGTGTTTGATTATAGAAGGAACAAGTAGGACATCTCTTTATAATGTCCTTAGCTTGTTGCCATGTAATGGAAAATTCTTTCTTTAGGCCTTTACTATTGACATGATGCTTCTTATGAAATTCTGAGGCCTGCAACACGCTTCCAATCAATAATTGATCAATCTCAGCGTTGCCTTGTGCTAGAGGACCAGGCAGACCTGTATGGGACCGGATGTGTGTTATGTACATCGGACAAAGCCTGTTCCTGATTATGTCTTGTACCTGGATAAACAATGAAGTCAACTCTGTGTCATCTGGTATAAATTCAGCAGTTTCAATATGCAAGATAACTCTTTCTGCATATTGTGAATCTGTAACTATATTAAGAGGTTCTTTAAAATCCCTTAGCACCATAAGAATGGCATATAATTCTGCCTTCTGGACAGAATTATAAGGGCTTTGTTCCACCTTACTCAATTCATCTGACTTATAACCTGCTTTCCCTGATTTATTTGCATCAGTATAGAATGTACGGGCTCCAGTTATTGGAGCATCACGTACAATTCTAGGAAGAATCCAAGAAGTTCTCTTTATTAGGTTAAGTCTACCACTTTTGGGATAGTTGCTATTAATTTCTCCCAAAAAATTAGCACAAGCTCTTTGCCATGGTTCATTGTCTTCCCATAACTTTTTTATTTCTTCAGTAGTAAAAGGCACTATAATTTCTGTTGGGTCTATACCTGCTAGTTGACGAAGTCTCAGTTTACCCTTTATAATTAATTCAGAGACTTTTTCCACATAAGTTTTTAATTTTTTACTTGGTTTATTAGGTATAAATATCCACTCTAAAATAATATCTTCCCTCTGCATTAGAATCCCTGTAGGAGAAATTCTGGAAGGCAATATGACTAGGATGCAGCTAAGATTTGGGTTCACCCTATCCACATGTGCCTCCTGTAATTTTTCCTCAATCATTGTCAGTTCCTTTTCTGCTTCAGCTGTCAGTTTTCTTGGACTATTCAAATCTTTATCACCATCTAAGGTTTTGTTTAAATGAACTATTAGATCAGGTGTTATCCCAACAGCTGGTCGTAGACTGGAAATGTCTCCTAACAATCTTTGGAAATCATTAAGAGTCTTTAACCTGTCTCGCCTAATTTGTGCCTTTTGCGTTTTAATTTTCTCTAACCCTATTCTGTAACCTAGGTAATTAATAGAATTTCCTCTTTGAATCTTTTCAGGGGCAATTTGTAATCCCCACCTAGGCAAGACTTTCTTTACTTCTTCAAACATCCTTTCTAAAGTATCTTTATTTGAATCAGATAACAAGATGTCATCCATGTAATGGTAAATTATGGACTTGGGGAATTGTTTACGAATTATTTCCAATGGCTTACTTACAAAATATTGGCACAATGTAGGACTATTGAGCATACCCTGTGGGAGGACAGTCCATTGATATCTCCTATTAGGCTGAGAATTATTATAAGTAGGCACTGTGAAGGCAAATTTTTCTCTATCCTTTTCTTGTAACGGTATGGTGAAAAAACAATCTTTCAAATCAATAACTATAAGAGGCCATCCTTTTGGTAATAGAGAAGGCAAAGGAATTCCAGATTGTAGTGGGCCCATAGGTTGAATTACCTTGTTGACAGCTCTTAAATCTGTCACCATTCTCCATTTACCGGATTTCTTTTTTACAACAAACACAGGAGAATTCCAAGGGCTGGTTGATTCTTCAATATGGTGAGCATCTAGTTGCTCTTGCACCAGCTGTTCCAATGCCTGTAATTTATCTTCAGCTAGAGGCCACTGTTTGATCCATATTGGCTTCTCAGTTAGCCATTTTAAAGGTAGGGCTGTTGGTACCTCTAAAGGTTTGGTATTTGCTGTATGTTCTTGTACAGCCTGAATGGCTGGTGACCTTTTCCCATAATATCTCATCATGTCCTTCCCAGAATTATGAGTTCCTGGAACTACAGGAATGTTAATCTGGGTATTCCATTGCTGTAGCAGGTCACGGCCCCATAAATTTATTGCGATATTGGCAATATATGGCCTTAGTCTTCCTATTTGCCCTTCAGGCCCTATGCATTCAACCCATCTTGTGCTTTGTTTTACACGAGATAGGGTTCCAATTCCCAGGAACTGAACATCTACCTCTTGAAGAGGCCAATTCGGATGCCAAGATTCTGGAGTAATAATACTTACATCCGCACCTGTGTCCAATAAGCCTTCAATAAAAGTGCCATTTATACAGACTCTTAGCTTTGGTCTTTGATCATTAATAGAAGTCTGCCAAAATATACGTTTACTCTGTCCTACTGGGTTTTTTGACTCATCCTCCATGCGTAATTCATCATTTAGACCAGTAATATTTTTTACAGCAGAAATTGGAGCTTTTAATTTTCTTGGTGAGGCACGTTCTCTACTGTGACTGGGAATGACTGGGCCACTGTTGGCTTGGGGGCCTGCGAGAGGCCCCTCAAGGAGTTTCCCGACTGTATCGGGTTGCCTTGTCTGTCTGTTGTTGACCTGCATTCGTTGGACCAGTGTCGGCCTTTACCACATCTCCTACATATACCTGAAGGCCGAGGTCTCCTATTTTTGTCATTCCCAGAAGGGATATTATTCCTAGAAATCCTTTGCCTGCAATCCCTTTTCAGATGTCCTAATTTACCACAATTAAAACACCTGGCAGTTTGATGTCTCCTCATTGCTTTGGAAATCGCTTCTCCTACCCAAGATTCATCATTATAGCTAAACGTCTCAACATTCATTGTATGCTGAATCCATTCATCCATAGGTGCTGATCTAAACTTTAAAGGCCCAATTATCTTTTTGCATTCTATGTTTGCATTCTCAAAAGCTAGAGATTCAAGAAGTAGTCGTCTAGCTTCTGGGTCTGTTACCCCTATGTCCAGAGCCTTAATTAATCTTTGCAAAAAGTCAATAAAGGGTTCTCTCTGTCCCTGCCTAATTCTGGTATATGATTCAACCCTTTTTGCTGGATCTTGTAGCCTATTCCAAGCATTTAAAGCTGCTTGGTGACATAAACACAGTACTTCATCATCATAAAGAGCTTGGACCTGTGGGTCAGCATATTCTCCTACACCAAGAATTTGATCTTGGGAAACCTCCACACCTTTTGCTCTTCCTTGCTGTTCCATATGTTTGGATTCTTCTCTGAAATAGATTCCAAACATCAAGGAAGGTCCATTATCTAAAACTGCAGACACTAACTGATGGAAATCGTGGGGGGTAGCTCTAGCATTAGAAGCCCAAGTCCTTATCATTTCCTTAACATATGCAGAGTGCAAGCCAAAGGTAACTATAGCTTGCTTAATTTCTTTTAGATCATTCATTGCTATTGGCATCCATCTAGCTTCTCTGACTCCCTTTGAGCCTTTAGAAGTTGACGCTTTGTCAGAATGAATTACAGGGTATGTCGCTAAAACCCTGGGTAAGCCAGATCTAATAGCTGGTGGTGGCATTGTATCCTGTCCTTGTGCCTTCTTACTCTGTTCACCAGCTCCAATAATTTCTTCAATCATTTCAAGTCTTTTTATCATTGTCTCTCTTAAATCCTGAATCTCCTGAGCTACATGTGTTTCTAGTGATTTCACTGAGGTATCAATTTTTTGGTCCCCATTCTGCACCTGTGATTTCAAAGCTTTTGAATCCTGAATCTCCTGACCTGTATTAGTTTCTGGTAAAGATTGCATGGTTCTTAGGAGTGCCATAATTTTCCTAAATAATAGAATATTCAAAAGAATACTGAAACCTAGTAACCAGTAAATTAAGTTATCTCCATAGTCGTATAAACCTTGCATGAAAAAACCCATTGTTTTGGTAGTCAAAATAGTAAAATTCATGTTGGAAACGAAAACTGCCATATTACCTATTATCCAGCAGGTGGCGCTGTTCCCAAGTCGCGACGAAAACGGGGTCCTGTTTCAGTGTCCGCCTAGTATTTGTTAAAAACTGGGAAATGCAAGTTGCTCAACAAAGTAAATGTAATTAAATCAATTCCGTACACGGAACCATAAACCCAGAATCCAGGGGTAGAGAAGAGTAACCCGGAAGCTGTGTATGCCTCCACGTGACAGAGTCGTCCCAAGGGGTTGCAGCTTTCCGCAACCGGTAACCGCGTGCTCTGGTTCGCTCCGCTTAAGAGCTGTGCTTGCAAAGGAGATTTGAAAACGATTCAGAAAAGAGCAAACCACGTGGGCAGAGACTACGCGGTCCTGTGGAATTTAAATCCACGTAGCGAGGCAAACGATAGGCTGCGTGGGGACTTGAAGTCAATCTGAAGTGTCTAAAGGGAAAATATAAAGAACTGCAGCAAGAAAAGCCACTGCGTGATGATTTATGTTAAACTGCTGGCTCCACGCACAAGGCACAGGCCGCAAGGCACAGGCCGCAAGGCACAGGCCGCGGCCGAACTGGCGGCCAGCAGCCGAGCGGGGGAAGGAGGGGTCCTAAAACCAAACGTTGGGTGCCAGATGAAGGCGCAAGTCATAAACAATCCCACACCAGTTTGGAATTGTGATTAATAGGGTGGTATTTATTTAAAGGGGAATAAACTTACAGATCACGGTCCCAGACAACAGCCCTCTGCGCACGCAATTGGGAAAAAGTCTAGTCGCCGGAACCGGAGCAGGAAGTAAAAAGAGAGAGGAGGGAAGTGGCCGCTTTTTTTAAAGGGAAAGATACCACGCCCCAATGGGCTGGTATCTTGGTGGCTATTGGCTGGAGGAGCGGAAGGACCTCCCGCAACAAGCTAGCTGTTGGAGAGACAAAAAAAAGTTTCAAATGATGTGGTTCCTTTAAGATCTATAAACTATAGTTCCAGGCCAGGCTCTGTAGCTACAGAGAAACCCTGTCTCGAAAAAACAACAAAAAAAAATCTATAAACTAAATTATGGCCATAAAATATCTGCTAATTAAATAGCGAGTCACATGCCATTTCTGGGAGGTGGCAGAAAGTTAAATCCACTGCAATGATTTGTCAATGATCCACTTGGTAATGAAAAGTGAATGGGATATTCATGGATATATGGCAAGTGATATTTACTAAAACCAAAGGAATAACAGAGTTGAAAATGTGAAGGTACATAGTCAATTATCTGGGTCTTCATGAAGATTTTTAGATCAATACTAAAACACCTTGACCTAAATATAAAAGGATGTACTCTGATGCTGCTGTAAGACCTCATGGACGTTCCCAGACTTACATGTAGCCTTATTTAGAATCCTATCTGCTTAGGGTCCTTCCCTAGACTTCACAACACTACAATGAGAGTCTGAAGGAGACTCTTGCTCTAGACATGAGGTTGCATACATCTCATTGATTAAACAAAATGGACCCCTCTTCTTCTAGTTTTGTCTTTCTCCCTCTGAATAAAAGGGGTGAGGTCTTATGCCAACTGGGACCACAGAGGAGATGACCCTTATAGAGAGACATTATGAATCCCACTTCAACTCCATCATGTGCCTTTGTAAACTTCCTGACTAGCCATGTCAATTCTAGTTTCAAAAAGTGTCCCATCCCTTCCAAGCCCATTTTCTACCAGTATGGGAAGAAAAAAGTATGTCAGTGGGCACATTCACAATGAGCCTGCTATTACTGGTTTTACCATTTTTATCATATTAAAAATCTTGCATCTCTGATAAAAATGTCTTCCTCATGAGTAAAATAGCCTTTACTGTCACCTTATAAGTATCTCCCAAGTATACTCCAAAAGCAATAGGCCAGTGAACTCTGCTTTGAGATCATAAAACCATTCAGAGTGAGGGAACAGATCCATTAAAACCTACACATCAGCGCAATTACTGTGCTGAAAGGAAGCACCGCTTCGATTGTTGAATTAGGTCTTACTCTTGACGAACAAAAAGGAAAGATGTTTCTCTCTCTCTCTGGAAGTTCAGAAAATAGAAATAACCTTTGAGAGGCGCAGAGAAAGCTATTTTCTCTGACTACAGAATAAAACAAGGGTAAGGTCAGGTAAACAGCCTGTAAAGAATCGCTGGGATTTTTTTTTTTTTTCTGAAATGGAAGAACTCAAAATACATTCTAAGCCTGTGAGGTCATATGAAAAGACTCATGAAATGCTTCTCAAGGAGCTTCAGTCTGCATTCCCTTTAGTTAATAGTCATGTTTTGAAATAATCACATAGGGAGGATGTCACACATATTCAGCAACTACTTCAAATCCATTGGTTCCACACAAGGTCCTGTGTGACAGATGGGATCACCAAGATGAAGTCCACATGATCTCTGTACCATAGAAGAACACAGTTCACTGAAGGGAAATTACAAGTATAAGCAAAAGTCTAATGGAAGACTTATAGAAAGAATTTGGGTATTTGGGCTTCTTATCTCAAGCCAATAGATACCCTGGCTTCCCAATTAATAAGAATGGTGTGCTCCTTCAACAGACTCTCATAGCACGTTCCAGGGGCAGCACCCTGACTTAAAAGCCTCCTCACCTGGCTAGTGATTGGGGAGGGAACTGCCCAGAGGTGCTGCTCACCACGCTACTTTTGCATGAGGCTGTCACAGGAAAACACATGGAAAGATGAGAGATGAATAGGCAGTTGAGAGTAGGTTTGTCTCAGTTGAGACTGTGAAAAATGTCCAGAAAAGTAGTAGGGGAAAAGAGAAGGGCTTGGTAATTCCTATTTTGGGATTTGTAAACCCAGAGGAATAAACAAGTCAAATTATGGGGAAGAAAAGAGGAGAGGAAACAAACTTCCTGTTCAAATTAAAAATATAACAAAAATATTTGTATAAGTTTTGAAATACAACTCTGCTAGTGTGTGTGTGTGTGTGTGTGTAGTTTAATAGTATTTCAAACTTAGTCTTCTTTCTCATCAAATCAATTGAAACTGCTTGTCTTTTCCAACCACCACTAATTCACAGGCCACATATAAACAGTTGGGCCAGATTTACAGATCTCTGACAGAGTTCTGGAAGTCATTACGTAGAGAGGTTAAAAGAACTAGACAATCATCTCAAATGTTACAGAGAGATAACAAAAAGAAAGAAGTCAGGGATAACAATTGGAATTTGAAATTAGAAACTCGTTTGAAGACTCCCTAAATGCTTTTCAATAGACATGTGAGTGATGAGTACTATGTTGAAGGAATTAAAAAGAAAATAATTTTTTTTTTACTTGTTTGAGCAAGAACTTTGGTTGTCATGCAAAGACCATCCACATCAACTAAAACTGCCTCAACACCACATACAAACTTGGAAAAGGCAATAGTGGTATGAAAAAAACTTAGGAATCTATGGAGAGCACTGAAAGTAAACTAATACAGACACAAAGATGATAGAAGTGGGTGTGTGTCAGATGGAATCTTTAGTCAAGCACTGAGAAGACTGAGGTAGCATGGTTGTTCTGACATAGAAAGGCCTTTGGAAGAAATTAGGTCTGTCATCAGTCTCTGATGCTCTGTGCAATTTGCAGCATGGCCCTCAGGAAGAAGCTGATTTCTTTGAAGTCTTTTCTCCAGTCTTTAAGACAATGGCAAGACAAACATCTGTGTTGGCAGGAGGCTAGTGATAATAATAATTAATTTCTAAGATCTATGCTCAGTGCCCTGATTTAAAAAACACAAAAAACAGCAACAAGACAACAGTGACTAAGGCTGATGTCATAGTTATTGTTAGTCTCATTACCTCTTAAAGCTATAAGGCATAACCAATCTTGCTCTCAAAAATATTACAGCTCTTAGTCTGGATTTGTTCTAGATTGCCAACTAATAATGTTTTCCCCCTTCACTGAAACAGTATGTACATGTGTGTAGCATATGTGTATGTACATGTGTATAAGCATGTACACACAATTGTGGAGACCAGAGATCAGTATCTGATGTGGGAGAATCTTTTTCGTTTAAACAGAAAAAGGGAAAATGTGGGAGAGTCTTTTGTTTTGTGTTGATTTCATTGGTTAAATAAAGAGACTGCCTTGGCCCTTTAATAGGACAGAAAATTAGGTAGGCGGAGTAGACAGAACAGAATGCTGGGAGAAAGAAGCCAAGTCAGGCAGTCGCCATGATTCTCCTCTCCGAGACAGATGCAGGTTAAGATCTTTCCTGGTAAGCTACCACCTCATGGTGCTACACAGATTATTAGAAATGGATTAATCAAGATGTGAGAGTTAGCCAATAAGAGGCTGGAACTAATGGGCCAGGCAGTGTTTAAAAGAATACAGTTTCTGTGTAATTATTTCGGGTAAAGCTAGCCATGTGGAGCTGGGCCGGAACACAGCCCACCGCTCCTACTACAAGTATCAGTGATCTTCCTCTAATCACTTGAAGCTTTATTTTTTAAAGAAAGAATCTTTTACTGAATCTGGAGTTCCCTGACTGGCTATCTAATGAGTCTCTGAAATCTACCAGATCACGACTTCCCAGCACTGAAATTATGGGTGCTAGCCATTATGCTTAGCTTTTAAGTGACTATTGGGATCTGAACTCAGTTCCTTAAGCTCACAGGGTAAGCACATTTCCCACTGAATATCTCTCTAGCTTCCTTATGTTTCTTTAAAATGAGGGGCCATTCATTGTTTCATTTGCCAAGCACTTATAGTATAGCAAACATTCTGAAAGTGCATTTACAAATATCAATTACAGCAATGCAGATTGTTTTCTTTCTATGTTGCTGAGCATTTTATGACGGATACTAAATAAGGAAATTCAATTTGTATTCTTTGAACACATTATATGCCAGACAATGATCTAGAATGCTGTGATATAGCATAGGATGAAATTGATGAAAATCCTAGTCCCTGTTTGTGTGTTCTGTTCTATTAGAAGAGAAAAATAATAAAAATATCCAATATTTCAGTTTCATTCTTCTACATGGAACTATCAATTCTGACAAACACAATTTGTTAAAGATACTGCCTTTTCTCCTGTGTGTATTTTTGACTTCCTTGTCAAAACTTAAAGGGCCCTAGGTGTGTAGACTTATATCTGGGTCCTCAATTCAGACATTGATCAATGTGTCTGTTTTATGCCAGTATCATGCTATTTATATTGCTATATCTCTGTAGTATAATTTGAAATCAGGAATGATGTTAACTCCAGCAGTTCCTTTATTGCTTTGGTTATCTTGGTGTGTGTTTCTAAATGAAATTTATGATTATTTTTCAATTGTTATGAAGAATTTATTGGAATTTCAGTGGAGATTACATTTTTCTGTAAGTGTCTTCTGGGAGGATGGACATTTTCACAAGATTAATCTTACCAATCCATGAGCATAGTAGGTCTTTCTGTCTTCTTCAGTTTATTAAAGTTTTATTATATAAGTCTAGTTTATGATTAATTGCATGGAAGAAACTAAAACAAGAGAAACATGTACAAAAAAATTGACTGGGACAAAAAGAGAAGCAGTGGCACAATCTTGAATAAGTTTTTGGCAAAGGATGGTAGATCAGGCCGTGAAATATCTGACACTGAGAATTCCAAGCAAAGAGACATGGGAAGAAGCATGTGCCCCATGAGGTCAAGGGAGAACAAGGGGACAGACAATGTGTTGATCTGATGATACATGTACATCATATATATAATGATCAAATCATAAGTTTATCAAATATAAACTTGCTTCCTGTCTGACATTTCAATTCCCAACTTGAGAAATCAGACTCTTGGATTTAGTTTAAATATGATATCAAGTTTTCCACTGCTTGAAGAGAAAAGTATGTCCCTTCTTGGTTTGAAGAAGCCTAATTGTGTTTACTCGTGTGTTAATTTGGGGTATTCCTGCATTCCTTCTGTGGGAAGGGGAAGTGGCAGTATCCTACTAGGGATGATTAACACTGGGAGGGGCCTTAGTGAGACATGTCAGCTAATACCAATGTTTCTTCTTGAATGGATTAAGAGAGTTCAAAGAAAAAACTGACTTAGAGATCTCGGGGGATGTTATGGGTGGCATTTTTGTTGGGTAGTTTGCTGGGGCCCGTGTGGGTCCAACACAGGTAATTATTTCCCCTAACTGAACTGGTACGGAGTTGCGAGGAATAATCAGACACAGCTTACACGGTCTTGATGGAAGGGCATCTCAGGGTCTTTTCTCCTGACGATCTCCTGACGATCTCCCCTCATTTATTATCCAAACAACTTATATACCAACACATCAACTGAGCGGGAAAATACATCAGATTGTCTCCTAGGAAACCAGTTGAATGGCCTTCCATCACGTATGCATCTACCTGTATGCTAGCTGTCATGTAGGCCTGAATTAGCATCTCTGTAAGACATCCTCCAAATTACAAAAGAAAGAAGCACCAAACATCCTGACCAGCTTCAGCCAACACCTCTCCTCAGGTGATCTACATTTATAACAATAGAGAAAGAGGAGCAGCACAACCTGGCTGTTGTTAAGAGGAGACAGCTTGTCTGCAGAGCTACATGACCCCTCAGATCAGGCCTATGGCTTTTGTGCTTGGCTGCCACACCATCCAGAAATATGTTAGTTCTCTATATCTTCATGTCATCAGGAAACTACTTCTACATATTTTTATGTGCTCAGCACAAACAAGCAAGAATCTGCTTCTTCAGAAGGCAGAACAATGAGGTATGAAAATGAAAGAACCACGGTCAAGTGAGCACGCATATCTACAGCACCTGATACATTTCTTAGAGGTACAGAGACAAATGTACATTGAAAAAAAGTAGAAAAGTGATACTGCCTCATCAGGTAGAGCTGTATGTACATATATATGGAATACATATGATTACTCAGGAGATTTTGTCTTTTCCTACTCCCCATGTAGATTAGATCCATGTGTGTCCTCATTGCTGTCTAGGTTCTCTGGGGCCAAATGCCCCTTGACCAAAGAATGAATAAGGAAAATGTGGTACATTTACACAGCAGAAAAAAAATGACATCTTGAAATTTGCAGGCAAATGGATAGATCTAGAAAACATCATATTCAGTGAGGTAACCCAGACCCAGAAAAACAAATATCATATGTACTCACTCATCAGTGGCTTTTAGACATAAAGCAAAGAAAACCAGCCTACAATCCACATGTAGACTATTAAATATAGTTTTCCCTCCTTTCTGTTGTTTATGTGTTTGCTTTTTTCCTAAGAGCCTTGATCTGGCTTTGTTGCCTGGACTAGTTAGTTTTAAATGCCTATTCTCAACATTCACTTCTGAGCCTCTCAGGCTTCTGCAACTATAGGAATGTGTCAGCACATAGTGCTGCCGATTTCTTTTACTCCCTTAAAATGCCCTGCCCAAAGTGGATACATCTGTTCAGGAAGTTGCTCAAAGTGTGGCTGAAGAAGGGCTCCCTACGACTGTTGTGTAGATTTTGCTGTCATGTCTAGGACACTGCTCATTCATTCAGGCTTGTCTTTAGGCAAGTCTACCTGGAGCTATCCTAAGCTCAGGACCTGAAAACAAATTACCTCCATGCTGTGTGTAGCCAACAGGTAACTCATTGTTACTGATGTTAAAGAACTCAACAAAAATGTGTCCAAACAGTGGAACTGTCAAAAGTAAAGACTTTGAAGACTCCTCTTTATAAACCATCATGAAGGTAAACAATCACCAATTAATAGCCCATCTCCTTTGCACATCTTAGAAAATCCTAAGTAGATAGCCAAAGTCTTTTCTTTCTAGCTTCTCAAACACTGCGTCTTAAGGGGCCTTTACAAAGTGCACTTGACTTATTGTGGCAACTGTTTTTGTGACAAATGTTACTGTGGTCTCACAAAACACTTTGAAGATAGACCAATATTGCACATCATGTTCTCCAACTGTCAGTTGCCATGCTGAAGAGGTAGAATAAGTATCACAGCTCTGAGCTGTTTCTTTCTCAACATTGCGGCATGTCATATACATTCAAACTAAGAGATATATTTGTAAGCAGTATTAATACTAGAGAAGGATTCACTCAACTGACTCTCTCCCTCCCGCTCCCTATTCCTCTCTTGCTTCCTCTTTCTGGTTTAAAACAAAACAGCAGTGTACACAGAGGGCTGTCCAGCTGTTAGAGACAGGAGATCTTCGGTGTTTCAAGTTAGAAAATAAACACAGGTGATTTATTCTAGGACCAGCCCTATAGCCCTGCGTGGGTTAGTCAGATGGTTTAGGTCTGCAGTGACAATATGCTCCAGTTACAGTAGAGCCTCTGAATAAAACTATGATGTTGATCAGAGTTTTAGGATCTTGTCTCAGAAGAGTCACTGGGATGTGGGCAATCAACTGAAGCTATGTGTGTCTTTATCACACTAAACTTCACTCTAGCTAGTGGTATTCTTAAGAGATTTCACTGTGACAAGAGATGTTCCATGCACCCCACACCCTGCTACCATTCTTTGTTACCAACTTAACCTGGCCTGTCTTTCCATTCCCCAGGAATACTCCATCCCCAGTGTCTCTGAACAATGCCTCTCCCATCAACACAATGGGGAATTGTAACAATGGTCCTGTCACCATCCCCCAACGTATCCACCACATGGCTGCTAGCCATGTCAATATCACCAGTAACGTGCTTCGGGGCTATGAACACTGGGATATGGCTGACAAACTGACAAGAGACAACAAAGGTATGATTATCTCTTCTATTCTTTGCTTAAGGATGAGGATGCAGTCACTTGTGCTTTGAAGGACTAGGTCCCTTGTACCTGATAGCTGTATATTATTCAGTTCTTCTGATTTCTATGTCTTTGGTGAGAGAAAGTTAGCTTAGGAATGACATGGTGACCTATTTTTTACATTTAGAGTGATTCAAGGCCAAAATATTTATTCTCCTTTAAGACTTGAAATGTATCAGCACATGATATTTCCAGAATTTTACTCAGTGACTAAAATCAATATAGAGGAATAGTTACTAAGGCAAAAGGAGTGATTCAAAAATTAAGATCCTGTTGGCCTCTATTTATTTTTTGAGAAGTTAGGTGGAATTAAGGTCATGTACCTTTATTACACTTATCAGCTCAAGATGAATATATAACAGCACCGTTTGCATTTGCAAGTAAGAACTAAATATCAGCTAGGATTTCTTCACACCCTGACAGAAGGATCAAGGCCCTATTTATGGGAACACATGAGATTTGTTACAGAACAAATGCAAAGGAGACCTTGCTTCACAAAGGTCAATAATCATTGATGACTTGTGCTGCCATCTGTGACCTCAGCTGTCATTTAGACCTCAAAATAAAACCCCACCAACCTAATATCATTAAGAAGTAAAACTAAAACCACATTCTTACTATGGCAATTCATTTGCTGTGGCTCTTTCTGGCCCATTAATTACAGAATGGCCAATTGCAAACAAGGTGGGAACTTATGCAGATCTATGAGAATCAACCATGAAAGAGGTAACAAGCAGGCTAGAGTAATAGAAATATGTCTAGCAACAGGGAGCAATTATCCTCCTTCACAATCTTGGCTGCTTGGGGTAGACATGGGTTTTGCTAGTTCCTGAGCAAATATATAAATTTCCAATGAACAGGAAGAGATATAGAACACATACATACACACACACACACACACACACACACACACACACAGAGAGAGAGAGAGAGAGAGAGAGAGAGAGAGAGAGAGAGAGAGAGAGAGAGAGAGAGAGATGGGGGAGGGAGAGAGTGAGAGAGAGAGAGGACAGAGACAGAGGGAGGAAGGGAGAGAGTAACAGAGAAAAACTCTGGCTTCCACTAACACATGTACATCCCTAACAACTGAGTAAACATAGAAATCCATACGTGTATATACAACACACGCACACACACTACTATGGCTACCAAAGTTTATTTCATAATTTGAGACATTGACTCTGAACCCAGCTATCGACCTGTACTGACTCCTGAGAATATACACATGTAGTTATATCTGTTTGTACACTGATTCCTATATCTTAGGTGTTACGATATTTGCTGTTTGCTGTCTCATCATTTGCCCTTATTTTATTTCTAAAGATATTTAAGGCTAAAAATTTGTCCATTGTATCAAAGTATTCTCTCCCTCTCCCTCTCTCTTCCTCTCCCTCTCCCTCTCTCTCTCTCCCTCTCTCTTCCTCTCTCTCTCTCTCTCTCTCTCTCTCTCTCTCTCTCTCTCATCTTTCTGTTTCTCACTTTCTCTCATTTATGAGACAGGATTTCTCTGTGTAGCCTTGGCTGTCCTGGAACTTGTTCTGTAGACCAGGCTGGTCTCTAACTCTGCCTCCAGAGTACTGGGATTAAAGGCATGTGCCACCACTATTATCAGAGTGCTTTAAGTTTGATAGAAACAGCAGATACTTTGTCAAATTTTATGATTCTAGAAGCAGAATTTAAACCAATAAACTACTGTAGCTATCTAGAAAGCACATTTAGTAGCAGGTGTTTAGAGACCTTTGGTGAAAAGCTCAAATTCTGTTATCCGAACAAAGGCAATTTTTACATAGTCTTTTTTCCTAGACTTCTGGAAACCAATATACAACTTGCCTAGACAACTAGGCCCCCACAAAAGCTCTACAACTGTGAATACAAGGAATAGGCATCTAGAGATATTTCTGGTTTATCTGGTTTTAATCTGTCTTATTTTGTATTGGTATTTGGAGGGAGGTTCAATATTTATGGATTTCCTTTTAAAATTACATTCACTTTCAAAATCTGTTGAAGCAATTTCATCTAAATTAACTGAAGAACTTTGCAGGAGCAGTGTGATGACTGTGCTGACGCCAGGGTGAAATGGTGCTAATCTTGTCATTAGCGCAGCTTGCCAAGAAGTTGCTAAATTCTCTGCCTAATATTGAATCAAAACAACACTGTCACTGTACCAACAGAGAGAACACATGCTGATGATGTTGTCACTGGGCTTCTCAGTGGACTAGGAAGAGACTCTAATTTGGAATTTTGTGTTCAGTCTTTAGTTCTGCACACATGTAGTTAGTTATGACCTGCTTGGATTTGATGACTCTTCTAACATCTACCTTATAGAGATAGAAATGACATAACTCAGAAGCCTCTCCTTAGAGAGGAATTATACATCCTTCTCAGACAACTGTACGTAGACTTTTTCACAGAGAGCTGTGTTATAGATTTGGGCAGTCTTGGCTGTTTTGGTAGAAAGCCTCCATCCATGCCACTGCCTGCCCACTCCTTCAGCTGTAGAGAACCTATTACAGAAGGTTTTGGTGCTGAAACAGGCCAAAGGACTGATGATGTCCTCTGCCCTTTGATCAAGAGGCCCTACTCCCTACCTGCCTCAGCCACATATATTACTCCATTGAATAATTTAAAATTATTGTGATTAGTGAAACAGAACTCATTTAAATCTGTTAATTCATGGTAAGTCTAATTTAAAATGCCAAAGGCAGATTTTCACAGAATGGTCAGAGGATGTGTTAGCTCGCATAAGTTTCCCATTCATTCAGCAATGACTATTCTTTAATATTTTCATTAGTATTGTATTACCAAAGAAAATATTTTAGATGCCACAAGTAATATATCCCTTTGTTGGGAAAAATTTCTTTTACTATAATGCCCAGGTTAAAAAAAATCACATAATCAAATGAAGTTGATAGCTGGAGAAGGAGCCCATCTGTTACATATAACATAAATAAATACTTTGTTTAGGGAATTATCACTTCTGAGCAATCAAGTACATGTAATTCATGCATGGAATTTTCAAGAAGGCAGAAGAGCATCTCAGGCACTTTGGATAGTTTCCAGTCACACCCCTGCCCTGGACTTGGATTCCTCATCCTCATCCAGTACAGGCTGGTTTCTTATGGAACCGTGGGGCCTCCTTTACTGTGGGAAGCTAACAAGAAAAAAAATGCCAGTGAACCCTGTTGGGACAAGGTGTCACACAAGTCAAGTGAAACAAAGAGATGCCTAGGGAATTTCCAGACATCATATAGTCTTTCCCTCCCCAAAGGCAGGCATTCTAACACTTTAGTCATACAGGTGAGTAATTAGTAATGTAGCCTCAAGACTATCCCATTTCCTAAATCAGACAGAAGCTTGGTAGAAGTTGTCATGTGCTGAATACTTGCAGGTCATTTTCTACCCCAAATGAAATCAGTAGCAAAACTTCCTACCTTAGTATTTAGCTCTGAATGACAATGACCATAATTTGATGCTCAGGTTCACTGGAGCTTTCTATACTATGCCAATAAAAGTAAAAAAAAAAAAAGTTCACTTGGACCAAAAGAAAATATATTTTCAATATAATAGCATAGGCATAAAAACATCATTACATTAGAGAAATAATGATGCTTATCAGGACCTATTTATTGTATTAGAGAGCTTTCATAAAAATAGTTATAATATATAAGGTAAGAAATATTTTATAAAATATTAAACTATATTTATGTGTTTTATGTACATTTTACATACACAAATATTATAGTTTCATGCATTTACATAAATATGTAGCAAAGTATATATATGTGTGTGAGTATATATACATATATGTGTGTGTATATGTGTGTGATCATGTAACAAACTTCGTAGGATAGCAATGCTTTTTTACAACATGCTGTTTGAGAAAGGATATAGTGATCTAAAAAATGCTTACCATGAATTAACAGATTTAAATGAGTTCTGTTTCACTAATCACAATAACACAAACATTGTATTGTCAAACTTTTGGAGTTTAATAAGTATATACTAAATATATATATGTGTGTGTGTGTGTGTGTGTGTGTGTGTAATTCACACATAAAGTATACATAAATTTCATAATGATGGATGGAAAGATGGATGAATAGATAGACAGACAGATAGATAGATAGATAGATAGATAGATAGATAGATAGATAGATAGATAGATAGATAGATAGATGATAGATAGATAGATAATTTTGGTTGCCTAATTTTGACTGAATGAAAGAGTAAAAGGATAGGTGGATGAAAAAATGAATAAATCTTTCAGTGTTTGCGATTGTGATATTAACTAGAGCTTTTTTAGTCTGGTACATAGTTCCATGATTTCAAAGGCTTGACTAAGTACTGCTCTGATTTTCAGAATTCTTTGGCGATCTGGATACACTGATGGGGCCTCTGACCCAGCACAGCAGCATGACCAATCTTGTCCGCTACGTTCGTCAGGGACTGTGTTGGCTGCGCATTGACGCCCATTTGTTGTAGTGGGTGCTCTCTGAGATCTAGCATCACCGCCCATCTCCCTACCTTTACCAGTGCCTTGATGGTCACTGGTGGAACTCCATTCATTTGGGAAAGTTCTCTTTCATTATGTTTGTTTTTATGCATTTTTGATATCTGTGGAAAACCGAAGTCATTGTTAGTGAACACTACAACTTCAGTGAAGCGTATGTTTTATTTTTCAGTTTTGATATGCATTTCTCATATCACATTATTTTTGTGCTTTATGGAATGAAAATCCCTACAGTATTGATTTAAGTCCACATGATTCAAAGCAAAGAATGAGAAGCACATGTGATGATGAGAGGTTCCTGAGAACTCAAACAAGAGGTAAACACACATATGAGCAAGGGACCTACCTGCAGAGATTTCAGCAATAGCCGTTCCCCAAACTACACTCTTCAGTCCAGAAAAAAAATGTATTTCAGCATCCATTGTTAATCAATATCTGTGGATCCCACAGACTAAATCTTCAGGTGAGAATCTCCATTGTCAAAACCCACAGATCTGATGTTTTAACTACATTATATAGTCAAGAGTAGCAAGAAAAGTACAAGCATAAGAATTCTACTCTTGCAATGATACAGCCAGAAGACTCTTCTTAACATCCTGTTCCTGAAGACTTACTTTTCCACTATTTTAATTGTGAGAAGGAGGAGTAACATTTATTTGGATATCTTTATGGCATCAGGTTAACTCCTCATCTGGGATTCTCTTTGTGTAAAGCTCCATTTCACAAGGAGCAGTTTGTCAGATGCACATCTTAGTCCACACTCATCTTAGACTTGAGAAATCAGACTGGACTGAAAGACTTCCCCATGCCTCTGCTTAATTTGTAGCTAGTCGGCAAATCCTTAACTTGAAATATTTTGAAAGATTTGCATATCAAATCTGTGAAATCAAAAGTCAAGTTATCACTTCCCAGAATTAATAATGCACAATTAATTTCCTAGCATCTGCTCTACCTGGGCTTCCCAAATATTATGCTTATTTTCTATTTTCTAGAACTTCTTTTCTTTCCCCTTTCCTTTATTTTTTTCTGGAGATTGGCTAAAATACAATCATTGATTTTTATTAATGCTTGTATTAGTAAAAATTATTTACATGAAAAGTCAAAAGAAAACACTAAACTCTGTAAGTAAGACCTAACTTTTCTTTTCAAAAAACAAAAATCTTGGGGTAGTGCTTCACCCAGGAATCCTTAGAAATACTCCTGAATTTTGAGAACAGTTCACATAATTTGGAGCATTTCCTTATGAGTTATGACTATCTCTCTTTCTGATCCTCTGCATTTATCTTATGTCCCTAAACATCACCCTGTTAATATCATCTTCAGAGTTCCAGCTCACCAGAAAATGTCTTCAACTATAGTAAACACTATGCATTCATTAGTTACTTGTAATTGCTTGCTGGCATATAATTCTGTGTAACCTTTAATCTGCTCAGTGATTGAATTCTGTTCACTGAGTTATGACCAGATAAATAATAGATATGTACATGAAAGATGAAAACTTGTATGATTTCTAAAGCAAGTCATGCAGGTCTGTGATAAGAACAGCAGGCATTCACTCTGTATTCTTATTGGAAATGTTAGGTATTTCCCCAGTTTCAAAAGAGCCAGATTTGAGTTCTTCTCTGATCATACTTGAGTTTAAGGCCCTTTGTTGTATAATAAAGTTATGGATGTTGCATTCTAATGGCTAAAGCCATGCTGTCTCTATAGGTGATAGGTGCACCCTGGCAGCTGAAACTTGCACTTTTTATACTCCCAATGTGGTTGAGTTTAAGTCACAGTTTCAGCAACAACACTTTCATATTGTACACACAAATGAAATCTAAACCTTTTCTGTGCCTCTTAAATGAGGAAAATGAAAATGTGAAACACAGAACACCCCAAATGGGTGCCACATGAAAAACCAAAAGAGCTGATGACTTTGCAGTAACTCAAGTTCTCTGTTTTCCACGGTCTACCAGGAAGCTTTCCTGGCTATTACTTAATAATGATGCCTACCAACTTGACTTGTAAATTAATCCTAGTCCACAATCCTAGACCATCATAGATTTACACACAGATTCTTTTTGAAATTAAGTCTCCAGAAAATAGACATTAGAGTGGTAGGGGCAGTTTTCCATAGAAACAAACATACTGCACATAGGAAAAAGACTTGTAGCTCTAGTTTCCAGAACTTGTTTTTATCTTCTTATATACAGCAGAGAGGCAAGAGGATGCTCTGCCATCTGTGGGGGCTGAATATAAAGTGTCATGTCAGCACTAAGATTATCAAATGTGACAATCGAGCTCTGGATCACCACCTGACTATTTAGTAACCCGCTTGTAACACAGCTTAGAAACTAATTAAACATGGAGAATGAATTACCTTTCTATGCCTGGAGATGAGCATCTTTGGTTTCCTGATTAAGACTAAGATTTGGTACTGTTTTTGGCACTCTGGGCATCACACTACAAATGGTAATGTGCATCATGGGTGTGCAGCTACCTGCAGGATTGAAAGATTGAGATCTTTGTCAAGGGAATCTCTTCAGTGTACCAGTTAAGTGGGAGGGATATGAGTAATGTGGACGGCAGTGACAGATTTGTGCCTCTGGATATTGGTGGAGGCTTGGTGAGCCACAGCCAAACAAGTCTGTGTAGGTGTGGTAATGGGAAGAGGAATAGGCAGTGCCCCTCCCAAGCAAATACAAGACACAAGCACAGCCCTACAACATGACCCAGGTAGGGCCAGAACTATGCCTTCATTTATCACACAAGCTCCAACCACAGAGAGTCTGACAAGTTTGTGTTATGATGTTGGCTTGGTTTTGTATCTTTAATTAGCTTTGGATTTTTTAGTGGTTTTGTCATATTAATGTCTGAGTTTTGTAGGTAGGATTAATTTTAAAAGAGTTTGATAGTGTGGTCTTTGGGGTAGAATTTACCTGTAAGCATGTTGTTTAGCCAGACTATAGACTGTTAATTGTTTAATAATCTCATTGGGGGAAAACTAGTAGTTTTATATTCAGATGACATAATTGGAAAAAACAGACTAGCTTCTACTACTTTTTAAAGACTTAAGGTTGAGATGTCTGTTTTTTTTTTTTTCATGTAGTGAAATGAAAAGATCCAAATCTTTAGTCAAAAATAAAAAAAAATAGATGGCATTTTCTAAAATGGGTTTTGTTGAGTTTCCAAGTGGATGGATGGTTAAGTGCAGTGGATTTGGTCTGCGTTGGAAAGATGCTAGTTCTACTGTACAGGAAGCTATCTAAATCGAATTTTGTTTTATCCAAAGTTGGATCCCGGAGGTTGAAGTTAGAGTTTGAAGTTGAAAATCATTTTTGAAGGCAGACTCAATCAAGTTGTGAGGGTGAAGCCCTTACTTCCTTCTCAACAAACATAATAAAATTCCCCTGCATGAGTTAGCAGGTGGGAGAACCAAACTGGATCACTGGGTAGGACTACTCAGTAAAGCAATGAACTGCATGCTTAGAGAAGCATCACTATCTTCATTGATTAAAAAAAAAAAATGTGTGGCAAGTTGAAACGGCTACACAATATCAAACAAATGGGTGATTCAGTGCCCCTAAATTCAACTCTGTGGGGGAAAATATTGAGCCAGTTGTCAGTGTTGTGTTAAACTGGCAGACTCAATTCTTTGTCATTGTTGTTCTTGTTGTTGCTGTTGTTTCCCATTTCCACTCGCACAGCCTTATTCTCATAATTAAACTCCGAATAATTTTCTCTTTGGTGTTAGCAAACTCCAGTGACAGAAATGGCATCTGTGTATTGATAATCAGCATTTGCCCTGGCAGGGGACTAATCAGATAGGCCTGTCTCAGATAGTAATCCTATCATCTGATATTTCCAGCGACGGAGAAAATGTTAGTTCCCTTTCCATTCCCCTCCTCATGAATCTAGAAGCCCTCTGTACCAAAAGCATCACATTTTTCTCTGTAATCTTTTAACCAAAAGAAAATTGCATTGTGGGGAGGGCAGAGGGGGGTGTGGGTGGGGGGAGGAGGGTGGGGAGGCCCTTGGAGGCCAGATTGCAGTTCATGCCCCTTCTTGCTTCTGACATAAAATGTTAAAGGATCATTCATAGTGTTCACACTGGGTTAGGGGACACTGAACTGCTTTTCAGATCCATGGTCAATCATTCTTCTGAAATTGGAGCTTTGCTGTTTCATTAACTGTGCAGTGTAGACTAATGGTGTTTAATAAAAATCATTCAAAATTGCAAACTTTTGCCAGTGACCTCTACTTTCTTGGCTGTTTGATTGTATCAGACTTTGAGGAGGGAAGGGGCAAACAAACAAACAAAACAAAACAAAACAAAACAAAACAAAACAAAAAAAAACTGCTAATGGGCTGGTGGTGGGATACTGCGCTGCAGCAGCAAACCCAGACCTGCTTGCATGCCTGTGAGCAGTAGCATGCAGGACAGCATGCAGACCCTCCCGAAGAATGGCTTGATGGATGCTTTCCACTGAGGATACCTTGTTCATACGAAGAAATTGTTCGTCAATCTCCACAGCAAGAAGCCAGCTGTTATATCCAGAGGGATTCCAATGCCTTACAGAGTTGGTTCTGTCCTGTATCACTTATGTGGTTATAAAACAGACATGTCTCAGAGTACAGCCCAATGTGGTGACAATAACCAAATGCATCCCAGATGTTCCAGTCCTTCCATGCCTTCGCAGAACTTTTACAGCAGAAAACACAGTTGGCTAAACCTTAAGATCCTTGGTTAATACTTGAACATTTAGTGTGCCACCTTTATGAAGTAGTTAAAACAAAGCAGCTCATTTTTAGAATTTTCTAATTCACATGCTATAAATTCTACCACCATAGCTGATAACAAGCTAAGAACTGTGACATCACTGAATACCACCATTTCCTGTGAGCCAATCCAGCTCCAGCACATTACTTGACACAACCAAAGAGGGCTCATGTTTCATAACTTTGTTTATGAGGATACTCATGCCCACAGCTACTTTAATAACTAAAACTACTGTATAAGCTTAATATGAAGCAATATACTGGTAAAGTTAATTAATGGTGAGACTTTAGAGGTATGGGAAATTCTAGAAGTCTAAGTTTAATCCGGAGCTAGTTAGACAGAATGAAATCCTCAAAAGCTGACAAGATGGATAAATCAGTGCAGAGGCATTTTCTCTGCATCTCAAAGATAACATGGAAGTGAGACTAACACTTAGGAAACTACCATAACTCATTTTTAAATTTAAAGAATACAAATTTATCTTACTAATACTGGTTTTTTCATACTCTATGGAGTGTTTCTAATTTTTAAATGTAATTTAGGTAAAATAGTTACAGGGTCTTTGTGACAAAACACAATTCGTTTTGAATTGTGCTTTTAATTGCTATATGGAAACACAGCAGCCCTGTCATATGCACAGTTGATCATATGACTTTTCCTTCATTTCAATCTTTAACATTTGTTCACAATTAAAAGTTGCTACTCACTGTTCTAGCTCTGAGTCCAAACCAGAATATCTCCTGAAGCAATAACTACGATTCTCAAATGACAGGTTTTTTTTTTAGCGCTTAGAAAGAAAACTAACATTACTACCAAGAAGAAAGAATCTAAGCTTTCATTAAATATACACAACTTTATTAGACTTCTACCAAAAATCTCCGTGAGAGTGGACAGAAATGCTCAAAGAACCAGTTCTTGTGGGCCTACACATCTGCAGTTAAGAGCCTTGTATAAAGGAAGATTGAAGAACTTGACTTAATATCTTAGTGTTCTGACCTGGATGGAGGTGGGTGGTCCTTGGACCTCCCACAGGGCAGAGAAACCTGCTTGCTCTTTGGGCTGAGGAGGGAGGAAGACTTGATTGGGGGAGGGGGAGGGAATGGGAGGTGGTGGCGGGGAAGAGGCAGAAATCTTTAATAATTAAATAAATTAATTAATAAAAAAAATAATAAAAAAAATACCATGTTCTGTAAAGGCTCAGTGCAAACCTTAGAAGAGATGCATGCCTTGCACATACTTCCTGGCCTTTGTGCCATTTGCCTCTATAACCAGAAAATGGCAGAGTTTGGGGGCTGTATCATTTCATGATATTCTTACAACTTTTGTTTCTGCCAGAGAATGGTATAACATCTGGGTATGGTTAAAGTGGCATTGTACTTAAATGGGGACTCTGTGTGCTAGAAGCAATGAACTGGTTTTCATGGCTGCAAGGAACTACAAGTGTATTTAACATCAGTTGGTGCATCCACTACTGCAGATCCATCCATCCTTGCTAATCAATCACTCCCTCTTGAATATTAAAAGTGAGATTGGGTCTATCTCTAGATGGTTTGTCAAATAGTTTCCTTCCTAGATGATTCTAATCTCTGGATATGTTAGAAAGGGCAATCTCTGAGATAAAATTCTTATGTATTTACTTAATGCTAGGAATTAATGTTTTTTTATTCTTATTTTCACCAAAGTAGTACTTCTGATGAATTTTGATTGCAAAATTAACATGTGAAATGTGAGGCTTACAGAGACAAAATGCTTAGAAATGAACCCTGGGTTCAAAAGATACCTAAAATTCTCCTTTGTAAATCTCATTACACGAGTGATAAATACTTGGGGTCCTCCCTGAAAGAAACTAGCTAGTATCTGTTCTGTTCTTGTGGTAGTGGCTGTGGTTGAGGCTGTACTTATTGCAATCTGTCTCACACTCTCCCTCCATTCTCTTCTATCTCCCTTGATTTCCTTCTTTTTCTGCCTCTCTTTCTTCCTCCCTTTCCTCCAAGCACTTCCTAATGGTGTCCCTGCTGATGCTGCTTCTCTCTCCAAACAAATAAATATTTGAATTAATTGCAACTTTCTGAATTATACTTGTTCATCCCCTTAAGACACAATGAATTAATCAAAATAGATATGTCTTGATTTAAGATGTGCCACCTAGAAAGGCACACTGTATTATGAAACCACAGTAGAATAATAACTGCGCTTTTACATGGCAATACATATATATGTGTGTGTGTGTGCGCATGTATATATATGGTGCTGATTTAATTTATAGATATTTGGACCTCTGTTATGCAGTTTTGGAAGAAGTAGAATGATTGCTGGCAAATGAAAAACTGCTTACATAAGGACATTTTTGATAAACTTTAATTGGAAGTCTGGCATCGGCAAACAAAGATGTTGTTGGAACCACTGTAAATACAATAACAAATCTTTCTTCAATTAATTTTGAAGAGCACTTCAGTTGAACGATTTTATGTTTATCTGGGTTTTTTCTTCTTTTATTTTTGGAAGGTGGGCTGTTCTTATTCACTGAAGAATTATTTTGATTGCAATTCCCTCTTCCCCTTTAAAATATTGAAATTGAAATCATTAGTAAACTTGAATTATGACAGGAAACTTATTATCCAGGAATGCAATCTTGAGAAATATTGCTAGGTTAACAAAAACAAAAACAAAAACAAACAAAAAAAAAGAACACACCCTCTTTGTTATGTCCTTTGAGCACACAGAGAAACAAATGTTAAAAAGAATAGAGGTAATTTTGCAAATTAGTGTTTTTATAATATCCCCTGAGACTTAATGTAGTTTAATAAAGGATTCCACATATCGTACAATAAGTTACTTGATGCATACAAATACTCAGGAGTTTTTGTTGCCAGGAGTATCTTCTTCGTGCTCTGTAGTGCATTAACGTGGCTAAGTTAATTGTACCCATTTATATTATTTCACATTATTGTGTGCCCATTTATATTATTTCATATTATTCCCAGAAAGATAGATCAAACATTTTATAAATGAAAATGTAACTCTGTAACATTTTTCTTATTCTTCTGGGAGGGGAACAAAAGCAACATCTTCTTGCATATTTTAAAAACAAATATTGTATATGTAACTTTATGTAAAATTGTTATTGATTAACCAAGAAACAAATTGGAATAAACCAACAAATGCTTTTTCTGTGTATTGGGGGCACTGACAACGTGTCTCTGGACCACTGCTGTGTCAAGCCATAACTATACAAGTCGTGGGGGGGGGGGGCATCTGGCTGCCTACCTATGGGATTTTTATTTTCCTTCCTGAAAACCATTATTTCACAGTTACAGGAGGCCATAGCTACACTTTATAGGAAGAGAGCATTTCAAAATAAAAACTCTCTCTTCTTGGAAGCTTATGTAATAATATCATGGCTCAAATCAAATGGATTCCATTGGCCTTTCTTAGAAACTTAAAGAAACATGATCGGAAAGACACAGGCTATCTCAGCTCTAAGAACATGAATGGAGTTGAGCACTCATGGTAGAAATTTGTTTCAAGCATCTACTCTAATCTATGGGGCTAATATTTAGCCTGGGCTCTTTCCAAGTGAACAAAGGAACATAACCATAAGGAATAGGCTTGCCTACCTCCTAAAAAAATGTACCTGAGACCTTGTCCCTAGGAGATGCCTCCTCCATACTGATGGCCTTCCTGGTGGCCATTAAAATGCAATGATCATTCAGGAAATGCTCTTTTGGCTTTAGCAATTATCCTTTTGAACCATTCCTTCATCGGAGTAGAATGCGAATATTCACACCGTCACTGTTATTAATAAGCATCCTTTTCTCATCAGAATTTCAGCGAGTTATGATATTCTGTATAGGCTCAACTAATTGTTTAACATCAGTCAGTTAATGAACTGTCTGTCATCTGGTTTTTAAAATCTGGCTTCATGTGCTTTATATGGATAAACTGTGTCTACATACATGGCTTTGCATTTCAAATGTGTGACACACATGTGTTTTCCTGTTTTGTTGTACAATCGTTCTATATACAATCATTTTAATGTGGTTTATTACCTCCCAACAAGATGGCTCTGTAAAAATGATCATGGCTGAACAGGGCATTGGTCTTTCTTCTAAAGGTATTAACTATACTGCTAATGCATTGAATTATTTATAAATGCAAAATAAATTTTTTGTGAAACCTCATTTTTAACATATACATTACTCTTCTTACAGACTTGTTCAACAAAAAGTATCTCACTACTACCTGTTTCTCATTATAATACAGAACCAATGTTCCTACTTACCTCAATAGTAAAATCAAGTGTTAAAAAATAACTCTCACAGATTCAATTCATTTTAAAAGACAGATACTAGAACAATCATGAAAATCTTATTTAAGAGAAACATGCTAGGTTTCATGGATTCTTAGTATACAGAGCAAAAAAAACTTTGAAAGCAAGAGAGCATAATTCATTATCACAGAGAAAAGAGATAGCAGAAAAGATAAAGCTAGTCTAAAAACTCAAAAGGTCAGCAGCTCTTGCTGCTTACTGCAGGGGTATGCAGCCACAAGGCTGAAAACGCAATGTAGACAGTGATTTTAGGTGACAATATTAATTTCAAACCATGAGAAAGAAATTATTTTTAAGTATACTTTTTGTATTATGTCAAAATCACATGCTTAGGATTTAGAATGATTGCTACCAAAATGTTCATCATTCTCCAGACTGATAAAATGCAGGTTTCAGGGTACCACAATATTCCACACATACGGATTATAATACCGAACAATGTGAAATGAGTAATTACAATACTAAGATCATATAGCACACAGTATCTATAAATAATTATGGCATTAATGATTACTTTAGCTGAGTTCTCTGTAAGACAAATATGAGCTACATTTGCCATGGCCAGATATTTTGACACTGCAAAGTAACAATCACAATCTAGGTATGAATACTAATATGACTAAACGTATTTAAAACTGATATAGAATTACCACTAAGAATTCAAATTGCTTTTCCTAATTTGAAGCCTGTAACATCAACAAATATGAAATTTTGTTGTGAGAAAATAAATAAATAAAGCTAAATGGAATATATATTTTTCTTAAGCAACCATGGTATTTCTTACTCCTCTCAAAAATACATTCCATAAATTATTATGGCATGCATAAAAGTATGGATGCATGCAGAGAACTACACAATATGCAGAATGGCATTTTGAAAAGTAAAGTGCTGAGGTTATGTTGGTTGATCTGCTGCATAGGGCTTCTTATCACTATACTAGTACCCTAGCAGCCTGGCACTCTTCTGGGACTTCCATCCACATTTGGGTAAAATCCTCATAATGGCCCCATGAAGTAAAAATTATCAGATGTCTCTTAGATAGGTGGCAACATAGAGACATAAAATGCTTAATCTATTTGTCAAAGATTACAAAGCCAAAAGTTGTACCTTATGTGGTACCAAAGGACTTGATTTCTGATCCTGGAGATTGTATCATCTTCATTATTAAAACAAAAGTACAAAGGATCACTCAGTGCTCAGGAGGTAATCTCCTTTTGGCAAAAGGAAAGGGCACTGGGCCAGCCTTTCAAAAATAGATTTTTTGATGAAGATTGAGACCAAGGCACAAGAGAATCTTGCAACTTTGGTAAGGTTCAGTGTCACAAGTCACCTTTAGCTTAGAAGAAAAAAGAGAGAAAGAGATAGCACCACCTTCCTGGCCAGCCACTCTGAGAGGAGAGTCAGAGCATGAACTGATGGAGATTTAATATCAGTGTGCTTTGAATACAGACCCATACTCCACATAACTCCTGCAGGATTTGAGGCTTTGGAGCAGGAATTTAGAGCAGGTTATTGCTACCTGACACTTAACCTCTCTGCCTTCCACTTTCTTCTATGAAATGGATTTGATATCAGCCTTTCTCCTGACACTCAGACTGGCATTTCTCATCCTACATTTTGTCTCAGCAGCTTGGAGGATTTTCTCCTACAAAATTTTTGCTTTGACACACTGTCATTATCAAGGCAAACAGTCTTAATACTCTACAGGCATAAAAGTAGTGAGGGCAGCTTCAAGGTTGAAGCTACACCAGCGCATACAATTGGGTAGGTGGTTGCAGAGTTTCTTTATGTAAAAGGCAGAAAGTACACGGATATTCAAGCATTGCAGAAAAATTAAGCTTTCAAATTTTCTCTAGGAAACATATTTGGGACTTGAACACAATATTGTGACACCGATTCTCTGTTTTCAGTTTTTATTTCTTTGAAAGTTTCATAAAAACATATATGAGCCATATTAACCTTTCTCCCTCAACTCTTCCCAAATATATACCCCTTCCCAAGCCACCAAACTTAAATTCTATTTTATTAAAAAGTCTTCAAAACCAATTTGTGCTGTCCAACTAGTCTTGGATATGCAGTCTTCCACTGGAGAATTGGTCAACTTACCAGGGGCAATACCCTTAGAGAAAACTGTCTTCCCCTCTCTCAGCAGCTAACAATTCCCAATAGCTCCATGAGCAGTGTGGGGATTTGGTCTGGCCTGTCTTCCCCTCTCTCAGCAGCTAACAATTCCCAATAGCTCCATGAGCAGTGTGGGGATTTGGTCTGGCTTGAGTTTACACAGGTCTTGAACATGCTCTCCCAACAACTGTGAGTTCATATGTGCAGATACTCTGTCCAGAGCATGGTGTTTCTCTCTAGTCATTTTGCTGCCTCTCGCTCTAATGATCTTTCTTCTCCCTCTTCTTTTGTTATCCATATTATTTTCTTTTCTTTTTTTTATTAAAAATTTCCCCCTCCTCCCATTTCCCTCCCACTCCCCTCACTCCCATTCCCCCTCCCTCTCCAGTCCAAACAGAAGTCAGGGTGCCCTGCCCTGTGGGAAGTCCAAGGTCCTCCCCCCTCCATCCAGGTATAGGAAGGTGGGCATCCAAACAGACTAGGCTCCCACAAAGCCAGTACATGCAGTAGAATCAAAACCCAGTGCCATTGTCCTTGGCTTCTCAGTCAGCCCTCATTGTCAACCATGTTCAGAGAGTCCGGTTTGATCACATGCTCCATCAGTCCCAGTCTAGCTGGCCTTGGTGAGCTCCCAAGATCAGCCCCGAACATGAGCAAGGAAGTCAGGACTGCGAGGGGTGCACCCACCCACTTCTCCCTCTTCTTTAATGATCCTTGAACCTTGAGAAGGGAATGTGAGAAACATTTTCTCTACAGGACGGAACATTCTACAGCTTCTTATCTGCATGTTGACCATACATTGGTTATAACACTAAATGCTTATGAGTCAGTTTAAAATAAAGTCCATTTAACAGCATAATAGTACTAGGTTATTCCCTAGGGCCTATGATCTAGCTAGGTACAGATTTTGAGCCTCATAATGTTGCCAGGTATAGGTTTCATCTCTTGGAATGGAACTTAAAGCCTACCAAAAAGTAGTTGGTTACTTCAATGATGTTCATACCACTGCTGTAGCAGTTGGCATGTAATTCCAAGCCCAGTTGTTATTATAGCTTGTAGGATTAATTATTAAGAGGGAGAAAAGGGGAGGGAGTGATAGCGGGGGAGCAAGAGAGCGCCAGAGATGGAGAGAGAGAATAAACTTGAGAGAAGACTAGAGAGGGGGGGAGAGGGAGAAGGAAGGAAGGGAGAGAGGGAGGGAGAGGAAAGAGAGAGAGAGAGAGAGAGAGAGAGAGAGAGAGAGAGAGAGAGAGAGAAGAAAGAGAAGAGGAGAGGAGAGGAGAGGAGAGGAGAGGAGAGGAGAGGAGAAGAGAAGAGAAGAGAAGAGAAGAGAAGAGAAGAGAAGAGAAGAGAAGAGAAGAGAAGAGAAGAGAAGAGAAGAGAAGAGAAGTTTTTACCAAGAAAAAATTTTGGTGAGTAGGAAGGTGGGAAATGTGATCTGTGAGAATCAAGGGAGGAAAAACATAATCAAAATATTGTCTAAAAAGTTAGATAAAAATTTTTCTAAAAGACATGGAAACCTAATACTACAGAAGTTTCATATATATTGCAGTTATTCAATAATAGGGTAACAATGTCCTCTCTTTTCTTTAGAAGGGAAATAGCCCTGTGCCTCTTCCTCCTGAGAAAATAACCTGGAGGCATTTTAACAATGCAGGTGTAAGTCTTGCTCAAGAGATTCTCATTCCAGAGTTTTGGGTCAGAGGTCGCTGATATCAGTACTTTTTATTCTCAATAGAAGTTTCACTAAAGTATCATTCTTATATCAGGAACTGTATCATTTTAAAATATGCAATTGAGTGACTTTTAGCACAGTTTCCAAATTGTACATGAACTATCATTTCTCAGTTCCAGAATAGTTTCCTTTTAATTGAATGAAATTTTCATTCAATATATTTTGATCATATTCATCCTCCCCTCAGCTCCTTGAAGATCATCTCCCACTGCCCACCCAAATTCTCTCTTGCTCTCTCTTTTCCTCCCTTTCCATTAAAACCCATCAAGCACAAAGTTCAATTTGTACTGGCCAACTATGCCTGCGCATGGGGCCTGCCCTGGAGCATAGCTGACTTACCAATGTCTGCACCTTTAAGAAAACTGACTTTGCCACTCCCAACAGCAATCAGATGTCAATAGCTCCTGACCTAAGGTTAAGGACTTCATGCTTTCTTCCCCTACTCCATGCTGGGATTTTGTACAGTTTGAGCTTGTGCAAGTCTTATGCGTGTTATTACAACTGCTGCTATGTGCATCTGCCCTGATGTGTTTAGAAAACATTCTTTTCTTGAGGTCATCTATCACTGCTGACTTTTAAAATATTCTGCCTCCTCTTCCACAAAGATCCCTGAGCTTTGAGGGGAGGAGTGTGATATAGATATCCCATTTAAGCTGGATCGCTTCAAAGTCTCTTACTTTCTGTATGGTGATCAATTGCAAATGTATGTATTAATTATCAATTATGTATAAATACATGATAATTAATACGTAATACATTCATGATAATTAATACATACACTTTGTATGTATTAATTATCAAGAAGAACCTTCTCTGGTGCCTGTTGAAAGATGCACTAATCTATGGGTCTAGCTATAAATTATTAGAAGTTATTTTTAATGCTATGTCCACTTAGCAGTGCAATAGTAGTATTTCTTCCATAGAGTACATGATTTTTCTAGCCACAGGTATCTGGGCCATGTTGGTAGTAATAACTTTTCAAGTTCTCTTGCTTATACTCACATGAAGTCAAGATGAAGAACTGTTTCTCTGACCTTATTAGAGAAAAACCCTATTACTTATGCACCACACATACCTTTCCAAGGCACAGGGCACATTGTGTTCCTAGCCCTCTAGAGAAAATATCCCATGGGACAGCAACATAGAGCATTCTTCTCAAGAAAAGGGACTTCCTTTCACATTTTTATAACTCTTCACGAATTTTATAATTACCTCAGCCATAGTCTCCTGATTATATTCTTATTTTCCCAATAAAATTGTTCCTGCAGCAGGCCCTGGATGCAAGGTGAAGTACTCAAGGAGGGGTGTGTCTCTAGAGGCAGTCTCAATTAGCATGCCTGGATAATGAGTAAGGGACAGTAGTGGTGATCTGAAACAGAGTCCCAACTCTAAGAACACACCAATGACTCAGGGAGTTGTAAGGTAGCATCTGTCATGTGGGTTCATTTACAAAAAACTTCCATTCATCTTTACTGAACGAAAGCACTTGTAGGAAAGAACATGACAGATTAAGCATAGAGGCAAAGCTTCCAGTGACTCACATAGTGCTAAATATGTATCGACTCTTATGTTATTCTTTTCTCTCACATTTCTATTAGTTCTTTCAGAATTTCATATACTGTATTTTGATTACATTTACCTCCTTCCCCAACAATTACCATTACTACCTCATTACAACCAACCCAACTTCGTGTCCTCTTTTTTTTTTTTTAAATTCATAATGTCCAATTGGTGCCGCTCATATACTCATAGATTCATGGCCTCCCACTAGAGTGTGATTGTCAGACATACCAGGAGCCAAACTCTTTAATCAAACTGAGCCTCTCCCAGAAGTTATCAATTGCCAATATCTCCTTAACTGGGCATGGGACTTGGGCAACATCTCCCACCACCATGCTGAGATTTTGCCTGGACTGCAGAATATTCAGCCCTAAATGGGATATTTACATCATGCCTCCTTCTTCCAAGGCTCAGAGTCATTGCAGAAGATAAAGTGGACAAACTGTAAGAGACAGAAGAGTTGGATGCCTACAAGGAAATAATGTTTTCCAGAAACAGCAGGGCACTTATGAATACACAACAGTACTGACAGAATGCACAAGATCTCAAGATATCATACAGTTCTTTACAACACACAATTTAACTTAAGCCCACTTTCCTCAAACTGAAAATTTTTATAAATAAAACCCTGAGAGGCAGTTTCAGTCACTTAGAGCCTGCCTGCTTTAGGTATCCTATGAAACCAGGGCCGATATCTGCTAGTCATAGATGACTTTGATATAATTCCCCTAACATCAAACTCTTGTTTGTTTTGAGACAGGGGCCTCTATACTGTGTATCTGGCTATACTGGAACTGCTATGTAGGCCAGGGTGGCCTGGAACTCACAGAGATCCACAAATCTCTATCTTCTAAGTACTGGATTAAAGGTATAAACCACCATGCCTGGCTACCATCAAGCACTTAACCCCACTTAATAAGTATGACCAACCCTCTATGTTGCTCTAATCTCCAATTGAGATAAAGAATCAGTTTTCTCATCAGTGTTTCTCCAGCTGTGGTGTGGGAGGTCCTTCTATCTATGTGTTTCTTTTATTGGTTAATGAATAAAGAAACTGCCTTGGCCTGTTGATAGGGCAGAACTTAGGTAGGCAGGGAAAACTGGACTGAATGCTGGGAGAAGGAAGGTGGAGGAGAGACACCATGGAGCCGCCAGAGTCATACATACTGAATCTTTGCCAGTAAGCCACTGCCACGTGGCGATACACAGATTACTAAAAATGGGTTAAATTAAGATGTAAGAGTTAGCCAATAAGAAGTTAGAGCTAATGGACCAAGCAGTAATTTAATTAATACAGTTTTTGTGTGGTTATTTCAGGTGTAAGCTAGCCAGGTGGCGGGAATAAACAAACTGACCCTCCTACTACTCAGCTGGGACTGTACTTCTTACACTCACTCACACCAGTCTTTGGCTTTCTTTGATGGGTAGAATCCTTGCATATAGCTGAATATCTACACCATTGTCTTCTTTTTTACAAGTGATTAAAGGTCACTCATGTCAATAGATATGATTGGAGAGGTGGCTCAGTGAGTAAGAGCATTTAATGCTCTTTCAGAAGACTAGACTTTAGTTCCTAGCACCTACATTGGAAAGCTCACATCTGCCTGTACTTGTAGCTTTAAGGTATCTGACACTAGATTTTGATCTCTGTGGGTATTCACATGAATGTGTGCATGCACACACGCGCGCGCACACACACACACACGTAACTAAAAACAAAATGTCATGAGATGTTTTGTCTTAATCGTATCCAGACACTGAGACTTGACCATGCATCCTTGAATATCACTTAAAATCCTCATCAAAGCTGTTACCAACAACAATTTTCATCCACTAAATAATGATAATCTTTATCAGCCCAACTGTCAAGTAAAATTGCTCTTCCATTTGAGTTAAGATAAGCCAGTGTCTTCTTAGATTATACCATTTTGTTGGGGACAGCTTGGAACACAAAACACAGAATTCATGAGGCATGTGTGTGATGCCTCATATTAGTAATGAAGTGTCACAAACTCAGTGTCTTAAAGCAGTACACACATCTATTTCCTCACAGATTTTATGAGGCAAGAGTCTTAGCATCAGTTATCTGTGCAATAGCTCAGGGTCCTCCCAAAGCCACAGTCATATACTGGCCAGCGCTATGTGCTCCTGAGTAGCTCTGATTTTGCTTACAAATGAACCCAAATTATTGAGGAGTTCATTTCCTTGCAGCTGTGAAACTCCTATCACCTGGCTCCTTCAATGCTAGTAAGAAAGGGAATCTGGCTTGTAGATAGTCCTTTCAAGTACTCGCCTAATTATGGTGAACCCATCTAGCTAGAATAATCTCCATTTTGGTGAACTCAAAGCAAACATTGGCAGCCTTAATTTCTTCTTTGATATCTTGTTGATGGAGCGGTGGGGCTGCGTCCTGCCACCCAGTTAGCTTTACCCGAAATAATTACACGGAAACTGTATTCTTTAAAACACTGCCTGGCCCATTAGTTCCAGCCTCTTATTGGCTAGTTCTTACATATTGATCTAACCCATTTCTAATATTCTGTGTAGCACCACGAGCTGGCTTACCAGGAAAGATCTTAACCTGCGTCTGTCTGGAGTGGGAGAATCATGGTGACTCACAGACTCGGCTTCTTTATCCCAGCATTCTGTTCTGTTTACTCCACCCACCTAAGGGTTGGCCTATCAAATGGGCCTAGGCAGTTTCTTTATTAGTTAACCAATGAAAGCAACAGATAGATACAAGACCCACCTCCATCAATTTCTCTTTGTCATGTTATATCAATTAATGCCCTTTGCCCCACTATACACACAATATTCTTTATATTCATAGGGCCTGGTCACATTGGAGAAGTATTAGCTAAGTGAATATACTGTAGGACAAAAATCTTGAGGAACATATCAAAGTTCTGCTTAAGCCTTACCACATAGGTAGGGCTAAGAAGACTTTACTCTTACATAGAAGATTCACCTGTTACCTGCGCTAAGAGGAGCAGTGGACCTAAAGCCTCATGCACAGTAACCTGCCAACATAATCATTTTTCCTGCCTCAGTTTCTCCAAATCATGAAATTATTCAAGCAATCTTTACTACTTTGCTGTCTATGGGACTACAGTAAATTAATGAATTAATTTTGCTAAGCTCATTAATAAGACAAAAGGTGCTATAGAAATGCAAATTACTATTATTTTGAAATTTTATGGCTGTCTTTGCAAAGTCTGCACTTAGTTATTAGATACTTCACCTTTGCCATCTATCAGCCTCTAGTTCTATAACAATGCTTGTATTTTGCTTCAAACCATTAATTTGAAAATAATCACCTTAGTGCTTATGATGTACTGATAGGGAATTATTTGCCCTGGGAACTTGCCAGGAAGAATTATGAAGAAAAAAAAACAACACAACAAAGATGTTCATTAGTTGAAGCTTGAAGAGCAGAACTAATGAGGAAGCAGAAGGAACATCTTTGGATTAGTTTGCCTCTCCTGCCCTCCATGGATTACAGACTAGCCATGCTGATAGGTTTCCAGCATCTCCTGGATCCTTGGGAGGCCCCAGTGTTCTTGTGGCAAGTTTCAAATGGGTATCTCTTTCCTTACTGTTACAGCTATAGCTGCTTCCAATATAATTTAGGGTTTCCTGCCTAGGGACTTGCCAAGGGCTACTTTCTTTCCTAGTTGCTTCTTCTTAAGACTTCCTAGAAGATATGGGACCTGCTCCCCAGAAAGTACCATAATCTCTATAGCATTCCTTTGTGCCTTTACTTCCAACTCCTGCCCCCCTCTACCTATTGAGATGGGCTCCTAAACAGTTTCATTGAACTCCATCCTTCTCTTGATCATGGGAAATCTATGTTCCACAAACACCTTTCACACTTCTGGAAGACCCCCCCCACCTTGCCCTATATTAGTCCTTCCAATTATATTCACCCAGAGGGTACTCTCCTCCAGACTTATTAAAGTCTCTTTCTCCCTGACCCCTAGGGGGAGATAATAAAGAATAGTTGAAACAGTAGGAGAAAGGCTCAAGTGACTAAACATGGAAAGGAAAGCCAGCCTTGACCTGGAGATGTCCAAACCTGAGGCTTTGTGTCTAGCCTCAACCCTGGCTTCAATGAAGCATCTCACTCTGGTAGCAAGGGACTGTGGCCCAAGCTATTCCGCATCTTTGGGTTACTCTAACTAACCATCCTCCTCCAGGTAGCCATTGATGATAGAGCCATGCAGCTCACCTGGGTTGATTATATTCTATTGTTCAGAGTTGTAGGATAAAACTAGCAATGGATCTATTACTCTCTCTACCTCTACAGTAAAAAAGAAAGCAAAAAAGAAAGAAAGAAGAAAAAAAGAAAGAAAGAAAGAAAGAAAGAAAGAAAGAAAGGAAGAAAGAAAGAAAGAAAGAAAGAAAGAAAGAAAGAAAAAAAAATTCTAAATGTCTTTCCCTCAAAATGAACCAGGCCTCCTGCCACTGTCTTGGACTTGTAGCCTCCACCCCGTAAAACCCAAGATTTCTTTTGTTTAAGGTACCTCGTCTGCTTCCATGTGACAACTCTAGCAAATTAACGCACCTCGCCCCACTTATCATTTAGTAATTGGTCATTATGTGAACAGGATGAAAGTTCCCTGCACTCATGTTGCCTGTAATACATAGGATAAGAAGCCATTCTGCAGGAGAGTCACACAATGAAGGTAAAACCGTAAACACAGGGGTGAGGGTATGGCTAGATGAGAAAGGCTTCACAGAGGGAGTAGTAATGGGCTGAAATTAGGAAACCTAGGGAGCCCAAAGGATATAAGAAAAAAAAAACCCAATATTTAAAGAAAGTTTATGGTCTCTGCAGAGACTATCAAGTAACTCTCAATCAGCCTGTGGCCGTCACAGGAAACATGTCAGTGCCATTTAGCCATTGCCAGCTCTGAAACAACATTATTAGAGGACATTCACTAAAGGAAGGTAAGCTGAGAAGAGGAGGGGGAGAGAACTCAAAAGACAAAGGCAATGAGGACTGCAGCAAGGACAAATGAGTCCAAACACTGCATTACATTCTTTGGTTCCTGAGCCCAAGGGTTGCACACTAAAGCAGTACGGTATTGTGAGGCAAGGCCTTAATGAGGCCAGTCTTGACTCAACTTGCCTGCCATCTTAACACTCAAACATTCTGGGTCCCATTGTTTCTCATTTGCATAATGGGGATAATAACGGGCTAATAACTCGCTTCCTATGACTGAACACTTCCGAAGGCTACAGCACTGAAGAAATGCCCAGGAAGTCCTATAAATCACATAGTATGACACAAATCAGTGGGACTCCCTGAGCAGAGGCTGAGTCCTTCAAGGCCGAAGCCGTGAAGAAGCAGACCAAAGGAGCTATGACTGGTTCCCTCCCAAAGGCACCAGGGAGCAATTCCCTAACCTGTCCCCAACCCAAACTGCTCCAAGCTCACCACTTCTGGCCATGTGGCTGTATTTCCTTCCTGCTTTGTAATTTATGGCTTGGCAAACTCTGACTTCTTTACAGCGGAGCCGTTGTGTTTGTTAGCATAATCATTTCTCAGAGAGGATGTCAATAAAGGCCGAGGAGTGAAACCGAACCCCCCACAACTGCAACTGCTAAATAATTTCTGGAATGACTTGTCAGGAACCTTTTATTTACTGATTTCGTGCATTTCATTTATTTCTGGCATGGGGCCAACATTCCTGACAGTTAAGATTTATTGATTTAATTGCCTAGGGTAACCATGCAATAAAATCATCTCAAAGATAAATTTTCATGGCACTGTGCAGTGTGGAGGTAATTTTTCAAATGCTATGGCTATATTTCTGCAGGTTACAGGTGCAAAATTTGCTTAAAGCAGGGATGTCTCATTATTGCAGCTCAGGAACATTGGGGTCCAGCTCTTTGGTGGAAATAGTTTAGAAGGGAGACAGAACAGAGCAGAGACAGAGTGGAGACAAGAAGAGAGGGAGGAGGGAGAGAGAAAGAGAAAAGGAGGCATGACCCTTTCAGGAAATAAATGATATTTCCTTAATTGGTTCATATATTCAATGCCCATGAGAAAATGGGGCTTCGCTTTAATTAGGAGTGGGCTTGGAGGTTATTTACAGTGTTCTGTGGAATCATTTGTTTCCAGCTGGGCGATGCTTTGTAATGCAGGAGCCTCACAAGGTAGATGATTGCCACTTGTGACATTCGACTTTATTGCTGCTTTAGATCTTTTTATTTACCCTGTTAAAGTGTTCATTATGGCTCTGAACAACAGGTAAATGAGAAACTCTGATTAACTCCCAGGTTAATGGTAACATTTGGGGACGTCAGAAATAGCAGAAACTTTAAACAACGTGAAATCTTTTCTTATCTCTCTTGATTTATTTTATAGTGTTTTTGCTTTGATTGCAGGATTCAGATGGTGCCGTTTAATAGCTTATTAAACTTGCAGTCTAGCAGGTTTGCTGTTTAGATACAATTTTATTTTTGCTCAGGTGTAAACTTTTGGAGCAGATATTATTTGGGGTTTTTTTTTTGTTTTTTGTTTTGTTTTGGTTTGGTTTTTTTTACTTTATTGAATTCCAGTTTCTGGAATCAGGCTGACTGTGTCATATGTTTTTTTGTGCAACGAGGGACTGAGTGCACAGGAGCTGGTCTGAAATTTTTGTGCTTGAAATGTCATACTTGCCCATAGGGGAGGAGGGTGTCAGTCTGGGATGAGAGGGAACCTTGGGCTTTTGGGACAAACCTAAGTGAGGAGCTCAATACCATGTTTCAGGCAATTGAGCCTTGAGGGAGTTGAGGGCAGAGCTATTAAAGTCTACAAATGTAGAGGGCCAATCTTCTCACTTTATTTCTGCCTGCCTCATCCTGTTGGCATTATTCACTGCCTTAGAGCCTATGTGTCAGCTAGCCTGAGTACCTTAGTGTCTCTCTTTGTACTTCGGTTTCTTTGTTTCTGGGTAAAAGGCTGGGTGTTCCTGAAATGCTGCTTCTTCAGCTCTCATAGAGTGCAACTCCAGGACATGTGGGTAGTTAGCCAGTCTTATTCCTACTTTTCAGTCAGTAATACAAAGGAACCATTTTCCCCTCGCACTTTTTGACAGATCTCCTGAATCTATTTTCACAAACTCTAAAGACCCAGGCACACCTTATCCAGTGTTTTTTTTTTTTTTTTTTTTTTTTTTTCCTATATCATAGCATCATAGTCTCTTCCAGTGGAGTGTTTTGGGGGTTTTGTTTGTTTTGGTGTTTTCACATTTCTTTGTTTTATAGTCCACAGGCTCTGGTGTGCAAAACTATATATAGCAAAATGAAATTAGACCTTGACTGATGAGGCTGCAGTGGAGATGAACGAAGATGAAGTGGTGGATTCAGCTAATCCTGCAGACTCCCTGTCTTGAGGAGGTATCCATGGCAACGCGCCTGAGGCTCTGTGCTAAGAGTGGTACAAGGGACAAGATCTGGGTGTCTACATTCTCTCATTCCACACAAACATTTAAAGAGGAATCTATTATGATCAGGATCTTTTGGGTTTGGTTTTTTGGTTTTGTTTTGTTTTTCAAAACAAGGTTTCTCTGTAGCTTTTGGAGCCTGTCTTGGAACTAGCTCTTGTAGATCAGGCTGACCTTGAACTCACCTTCCTCTGCCTCCCGAGTGCCGGGGTTAAAGGCGTGTGCCACCACCGCCCAGCTATGATCAGGATCTTATGTAGGAAACAATGTGAAAAATGAGGACCGCATGACAGTTGAGTTGGTCAGATGTAAACATGGCTCAGATGGTCTGACTGGTATTTGACTGGCAAGCTGTTAAATCAGGAGCACTTGCCTTGGAAATGTAAAAATAGCCTCCTGTTTTTTTTTTTGTTTTTTTTTTTCTGTTCACATTCTTGCAAAATTCAATACATTCCATCTACACACCAGCTATCTTTTAAAGATGTAAATCTTATTATGCTATTGCCCATTTAAAATCTTTCAAAAGCTTGCTATCACACTAGAAAATCCTCCTGTGATTTGACAAGTCCTGCATGACACCATCCCTGCCCTGATGTCCAGATAGCTCTTGCTTCTCCTTGTAATTGCCAGCCTCTGGAAAGCTTCAGTGAGTGGGCCAGCAATCAATTAACATGGTTTCTCAAAATACGCATACGCGTGCGCACGCACATACACATGCACGTGCACATAGGCACTTGCGCACACACGTGAACATAGGCACTTGTGTACACACACTGTTTAGTTTGCTTTTTTTCTAGCCAAAATCATTTATATACTATCCATTAGAAGTCTTGCCAATTTTACCTTTAAAATAGATCAATAAGCCATCCCCCTCTTTCCACTGTCTTCTATATTCACACTGGACAAAGAAACTTGCCTCTCTTCTCACTGGCATGTTAGCTTTTAAAAAGACTCCAAAAAATTTCCTGGAGGAAAGCTATGAAACTACTGTTAGTTCTCAGGTTCCCACGGATATTTGACTGTGACTGTTGTTGAAAAACTATTAACATCATTAATCCATCAACCATTCTGGAATGCTCTCTTGTGCTAAAAGTAGTTTAAGTTTTGAGAATACATCATTGAGACAAAAGGACAAAATGTCTTCGCTCTTAGAGGGCTCACAGCAGTGAAGAAGATAGGCAATGCACAATATAAACTCATATATCTAGAACATCAGGTAGTAACTGTTGCTAAAGTAGGTCAAGAGGATGACTGGGGAGAGGATCAAATGGAAAAGAAAAGGAGGGTTGGCTTGACATGGAAGTACAGACTGTCCACCAACTGTGATAGAGGGGAAGGCTATGCACACTGGCACACATATCTTAGAATGAAATGTTCCAATGTTCCAGGAAACATTTCTCACAAAATTCTAACCAAAATGTTTAACCCAAGAAACTCCATGTTCCACCTCTATTGTAGCTCTTGCCAGCCTCCTTACCTCTCTAGCAGGCAGGCGTACACCTCTCTGTTCTAGCCATCTCTCACTGTCTTCTGTTTTTATCTAGTATACATTTCCTATACTGTTTCCTTTTCTTGCAGTGCCTATTATTTACCTCTCCTTTGCCCCTAAGATGTTTTTCTGCTCCTTGTCTCCTTTTAAATTTTCACAAGGCTTTGCTGGAAGTGATTCTCTGAAAGTGACCAGTCTACCTTTTCGATTGCCTAATTATCTCATCCTGTCCCAAAGCTACTCTGTTGCCCCACCTTTCAGAAAAGAAAAGTCCTCTCCAGAAAGGTTCCAAGATTAGCCTGCCATTAGGTCCCATTTAAAGACAAAAACAAAAACAAAAAACAAAACAAACGAAAAAAACAAACAAACAAACAAAAAAAACCATCTTAAGACCTGTACCATCCCAAATTTCCTTTAGAGGCCCTTAAATCTCAGAACTGCTTTGCTCTCTCCTATACTGTAAATTCTCAGAGGGACAACTCAGCCCAAACCACTACATAAAGCTCTAGTCCTTTATGCTCATTCCTAGGCCAATGCAAATGGACAAATGAGAGCAGTCAATATGCTCCTAAGCAAAGAAGATAACCATCAAGGAAGGGTAGTTAGCATCCCAAGAGGAGTTTATGGTCTCTCAGACCAGAATGACAAGTCAAAATGATGACAGACCATGAAGATTTCTGGAAATTTTTTCACCCCCAGTTAGTCCACAGTGAAAAGTGGAAAGATCAAGATCTCTCTCATATGGAAGACATTAAGATTATAAAGCAGGAAGTTCATGCTGAGGAGGATATTAAAAATCACACACTTGTGCTAATTTGGAAACAGTCAGTTGGAAGAATGTGCAGGAATTGGGCTAATCTGGCAACGCTCCCTGGTGTAGAACGCTGAGGGCATATTTCTCAATTGATCAAATTCCTATGGGCGTCAGACAGTCTTCTGTTGCTGCCCCATCAAATAGCAACTCAGATTCCAAGTGCGCCAACATCTTTATGGCTCTGCATTAACATTTTAAATTTTACCAGACCATGCTTGACTCCAATTACAAAATTCCCTTTGCCAGGGTCCCAAGGTTTCACACAGCCCAACCTGGAACCACTAAGTCCCACTATAGTCGCCTATGTGCACCTGCACAGAAGAAATTACAAGATTCCTTGCTTATCTATGCAGGGAATTTACCAAAATACTTTGCCTGGTATATACTTCTGTGACTGTTGCAGAGTGAACACAGCACATGTAACGTCAAATCAGAAAGTACTAAATAAGAATTGCTTATTTACAACATAAATTCTATCATGATGGTGAGGTGGGCACATTCATATACATTTGTCTATGCAGACTTCACTAGTATGCTATCACTTTCAGGAGTCTAGTTAGTAAGATGTTGGCAGCTCAGTATTGCACATTTCCTACAGAATGGGTTCATTTCCATGAACTCAAGGAAAACACATCACTTTGGCTTTCTTCCTTCTGGAGCAATCCCTCTCTAAGGTACTGATGTATTAGCGTGGCCAATTGAATTAGCTTAAGAGAGGCCCTTACGCTTAATCCAACTATCTAAATCACATAGGTTAAAAACTTGACCTGGTCTTCACATCTCATGATGTCTACCAATATAGGCTTGTGCTGAATCAAACTATTTCAAATTGATTCAAAATGCATTTTAATATATTTTTCCAATGGTTGCAGATATTTTTATTCATAAAAATTTCAACAAGGGTTTTAAAAATGGTGGTAAATATAAATATATGAAACACATATTCATATATAAGGAATTTGTGTACTCAGATAATAATGATTAGTTTGTCTGTCTTATAGTTTGAATGGATCTTCGAAACAGTCATTGTTTTATAACAGTGTGCACTTGAGCATTTAGAACACATGAATGCCCTCTATTGTATCAGTCTTCCAAACAACAGTACTTTTCATTACAAAATAATGTAAAGATAGTTTTAAAGTATCACCACAAATTTGAAAGGTTGATCAGGAATGTCTTTTTAAGAATCAGTAAGCAGTCAAGCTTACTGTGGGGGAGGGGGATAGAAGATCTAAGTTTTGCTGCTCAGTGGTTAAGAGCATTGCCTGCTCTTCCAAAGGTACTGAGTTCAATTCCCAGCAACCACATGGTGGCTCACAACCATCTGTAATGGAGTCTGGTGCCCTCTTCTGGCCTGCAGACATACACACAGACAGAATATTGTATACATAATAAATAAATATTTTTTTTTAAAAAAAAGATCTAAGTTTTTAAAAATTCATATTTTCCCTGGAAAGTTCAAGTTTTATCATTGAAAACAAATTTCTGTCCATTGTTTTCTCTGAGGTAGCAGGCTTAGTTTGTTTCCTTTTAAGGAAATGTCAAGTAAATACTCAAGTTGAAACCATCACAGTATTTCTTCTTCCTTTGAAGTGAAAAGGAGCTTCTAGAAACAGCAGCCTGCCAGTTCATCCCACAGTCACTTACACTTGTGCTGTTCTCCCAGTCACCCATCACGCTACGGGATAATGAGTGCTTTACCCAGTTCTCACTTTTGACACCGATTTTAAAAGGCAATGCAACCAAAGTTTGATGTTTAATTGAATTAGTACTTATTTCTCTACTTTATCAGAGGTATTCTTTTTTTTAAAGATTGTTCTCATTTGTCTTAAGATATTTAGTTCTTGCAATTTATATTTGAAATATATATACATATATAAAATATACATTTTTATAATAACTTCTTTATTAAGCCTTTGGAAGTGTCACATCATGCACCCCAATTGAATTCACCTCCCGGTACCCCCAGTCCTCCCCTTATCCCTACCATATCCCCATAAGAAAAAAAACTCAAAGTAAGCAAGTAAGCAAACGAAAGCAAAAGCAAAACAAAAACAAAAAACACAGCAGAAAAATCTCTTTGCTTCTCCTTCTTTCCTGCTTCTCTAACACCTTTCCATTTGTCCCTGCCTCCCGAGTGCTGGGATTAAAGGCGTGTGCCACCACCACTTGGCTCTATCAGGGGTATTCTTGACTGCAACTAATTTGTTGCTGTTGTAACTGCCCATGTTTGGCAGTGAAAAGTATAGCTTAGTGTCATTTAGATGAACTGCACTCAGGGTCCAGCAAGGTTATCCACTTTCATACTGTGAGTGCAGATGCCAATTCACAGAAAGAGCCAGTAGTGAAGGTCTCTGCCTTGCAGACTCCTTAATAGCTCTTGGAATAGCCGTGCAACTGCAGATACGCCTTCCTTCACGTCACTCTTCTACTAGACCTTTTCACCACTGCTTTTAAAGCTTGCCCCATACCCTGATGGCATCTGTTTCTAAATATGCAAATCTTCCAGTCTGAACGCTGGAGGAAGAGAATTCTGTTCATTACACTAGTCCTGTCACCTGGTATTGTTTGGTAAAAGGTAGGCCTTCATTTAATATTTTCTGAACAAATGAACAGTCTCAGAGAAAAGCTGAATATGGGCACTATACAAGGTTCTCTAAGAGGTGGCCACTCAGCTCTGCAGAAAATTTGTCCATTGTCCTGGTTCCTGTATATGTAGGAATGGGTTATATCGCTTTTGAAATAGTGGTACTTCAGATATAAGCAAAAGCTGCATTTATAGAGCCCCCTTTGCAGGGAGTATTGGCAGAGGTCCTCAAATTGCCTACTAAATGAGAGCTCAGTTGGAAACATGGAAATCCAACTCTTTTTCTTGCAAAAGCCATTTCCGTTTTTATTTTCAGATACTTAGTATGCTGGCCTAATGAGGTCTATTGACAGAGGAAATGGTACCAGGAGGCCCCTCAGGGAGAGAAAGCTGCTCCTGAAGGACAGGTTGGAGTGGACAGGAATGAGGCATAGCAAAATAGCTCTTCTGAGGCACTCTATAGAGAGTCTTGCACATAAAAGTCACAACTGAAAACAAATCCCACTTTGAAAGGAAGCTTACAGAGGTCATAGAAGAAATAAAAGTTGAACACAAGAAAGACAGTATCCCACATGGAGTTCTGCTGTGGGACAATGGTCTTCTCCCTATAAAGATTTGTTACTTGTATTTTAATAAAACACTAATTGACCGGTAGCCAGGCAGGAAGTAAAGGCGGGGTGACCAGAACAGGAGAATTCTGGGAAGAGGAAAGGCTGAGTCTGCAGTTGTCACAGAGGAAGCCAGACACAGAGGAAGCAATATGAGAATGCCTCACTGATAAAAGGTACCAAGCCACGTGGCTAATACAGACAACAATAATAAATTAAAGCAGGATGTTAGAGTTAATAAGAAGCCTGACCTAATAGGCCAACCAGTTTATCTCTGTGTGTTTCTTTCAGACTGATCAGCTGGAGGACCAGGCAGGACAAAAACCACTGTCTTGCTTTTTGTGGAACATGCCATGCAAATGGGTGCAGTGACCACAGAAAGACTTGCATAATATTCACTGGAGTATAGCACAGTACATGACTAGTAGTTTAATTGAATAAGTCAATTAATTAATAAACCAGTGAGTACCAAGAGCTATATTACTAAATCAAAGAACATATTTTACAATATCAGACACTACCATTTATATCTATCATCCTTACTCCCTTGAGTTTTCAGTTTTTCAGAGTGTACTACCATCTTACTTGAACCTTGTTTTCACCCTACTAACCTTGGTCTCCCCGTGCCAGACCACACTCTTCATTCTTACCCTGCCTGGTTAAGACTCTACTTACCATAGAAGATATAAGTTGAAATACATGCTCTCCATCTTGTAGTGTGAAATAACAGTCAATGATGAGGGCTGCAATGATGGCTTCGTGGGTAAAGGTGTTTATCAGCAAGCCTGTAAACCCGAGTTAAGATCCCAGACCTGCATAATGAAATTCAAGAACTAGTCTCTGAAACTTGTCCTCCACCTTTCGCATGGTCATGTGTACATGTACACAGACACACGGAAAAAGGGAGAGAGAGGAGAAGAGAATAAACAAATGTTTTATTAAAAAGAAAATAACGTGGCTAGGAAGGAGCTGTTCAGACAGGCTGACCTATACCTAGGACATCAGAGGCTGAAGTAAAGATTTTTGTTGTTCCAGTTTAAATGATACATTTGATCAGAATATGTACGACAAAATTCACATGCCTGCTTGAGATGCAGTGTTTTCTCAGTCAGCCTGACAGGGCAAGAAAGGACACTGAAATGCTTGCTTGTTGTGCTATCAGTGCACACGCAGATACGTGAAAGGTTTGGGCCCTATATCTTGCTGCTTAGAGGATATCTGCTTATTCGTTTTTGTCCACTATGAGTGACTAGCTTGGGGCAAGAATTGTCACTGTTGTCACTCATGTTTCTAAAGCTATTCAGCACCAACTCAAAACAAAACAATCTATATCTTCTTACTTCCTCACATCTCCGTGATATTAACTTCCAAATAGAGAACTGTTGGTTATTCTAAGGTATGTGTATCTCTATTGTACCCTTAGGGTTATTGCGTCATGCTGGTCACTATTGTAGTTCATAGGCACCATAGCTCGGTAGGATGGCTGGTTACCTCCTTCCTTTGTAAGTCTGCATGCCACATTCAACATCAATAATTAAAGAAAAAGAGGTCATAAATTTGCAAGGAGGGCACTAGGGATGGTATGGAGGGAAGAAAGAGAAAAAAAAGAAAGTGAAGTACCTATAATCTCAAAAAGTTAAAAATTATTTTAAAAAGTAAATTCAATACTCTTTTGAAGTACCCAAGCTCTCCAAATGTGTCTTCTAGCACTTTATTTCCCAGCAAGGTTATTAATGCTGAAACAGGTTATGATTCAGTGGGACTCTAGCAGGTGAAGATATCGAAATAACTGGAAGTACCGATTTAGAAAAGAAAAACCAACAAAAGAGATGAGTTTGCCTTTGTAACACTGTATGTTTCCACCTATTCTGTGTAAAACTGATTCTTCACTTCTTGGCCCTGACAGCTGAGTATGACATCTCAACAAAGGCCCCAAAAGCCTAGGAACCATTATTAAAATAGAGGATCTAGGATTATAGCTATTAATTCTATGGACAGGGAAAGGGGAAGAAGGAAAGTTGGGGAAAGAGAGACAGAGACAGAGAGAAGAGAAGAGAAGAGAAGAGAAGAGAAGAGAAGAGAAGAGAAGAGAAGAGAAGAGGGGGGGAGATTAAGGTTGACTTGACTTGTGTTCCCTGATTGTGTTAGGTCAAACTTTGACTACATGATGTCCTGACTCTTCATACTTGTTTTTTCTGTAAAATATTCCATATAGATCACTAATAATGACTGATTAATGGGGGTATTTTTATGAGGAACAGACATTTTTATAACAATAAAACACATTGAATTTTTTAGTGGTTGACAACATACATACTGAGCAATTTCCAGATTTATAGGATGCAGGTTTGTAAGAACAAACAGAAAATGAATGGCATTAAGAATCCTAAATTGGACAGCAGCGGGGTGAGTTTGTGACCGGCGGCAGCGGAAGCAGCCCTGGACAGGGAACTCTGAAGTTCCTCATCCCCCACCCTATACACCCTGGGCTCCCTGCAGGGGCTCTACACCCTACATACTGCCTCTCTCTTCTTGTCCCACCCAGCTTGCATCCAGAACCCTTCTTCCTTCTGCCCCCTTTCCTCTTTGGGCACATAACACCATCCAGCTCAGTCTGTCTGGTGCTGGGGGCAAATCCTCAGGGCAAGTAGGCAGGCAAGACTTCCTTTGTTTCACTGGCCTGCCTGCAACAAGCAAGGTAAGGGCTTTGTTTACGAACTACCCAACCTGCATGGAGATCTGATCTCCAGGAGAGCCATCAGTGGGAGAGCTAATCTGGGTACCAGGAGAACCGTCTTTGGGCACGGAGATCTGATATTGGTACCAGGAGAGACATCACTGGAGCACCAGGAGAGCTATCACTGCAGAGTGCCATCACTGGGAAGGTACATCAGTAGGCAAGGAGACCTGATCCAGTAAAAGATCCATAGGGGAGCATTCGGAGAAAGAGATGGGCAGGCGCCAATGCAAGAATTCACCCAACAATCTGAAAAACTATATGAAACCAACAGAACCCAGCGACCTCACAACAGGAGGACATGAACACCTTAATCATGAAGAAGTAGATAAAATTGACTTTATGAAAGTGATTGACGCCCTTAAACAGCATGTAAAAAATGCCCTTATAGAAATGGATGAGAAGTATAACAGAAAGTTTGAAGAACTGAGTAAATCAGTGAATGATACCCTAGGAAACCAAGGAAAAACAATCAAACAGATAATGGAAACAGTTCAAGACTTAAAAACTGAAATGGAGGCAAAGAAGAAAACACAAACAGAAGGCCAGCTGGACAGGGGAAATCTAGGTAAACGAATAGAGACTACAGAAGCAAGCATAACCAACAGAATACAAGAGATAGAAGAAAGAATCTCAGATTCTGAAGATACCATAGAGAAAATAAACACGCTGATCAAAGAAAACAGCAAGGCCAACAAATTCTCATCACAAAACATTCAGGAAATATGGGACACAATAAAAAGACCAAACCTAAGAATAATAGGAATAGAAGAAGGAGAAGAAGCGCATCTCAACGGTCCAGAAAATATATTTAATAAAATTATAGAAGAAAACTTTCCCAACCTAAAGAAAGATATACCTATGAAGGTTCAAGAAGCATACAGAACACCGAATAGGCTGGATCAAAAAAAAAAACATCCTCTCACCATATAATAATCAAAACACAAAGTATACAGAATAAAGAAAGAATACTAAGAGCAGCAAAGGAAAAAGGCCAAGTTACTTATAAAGGTAAAACTATCAGACTTACACCTGACTTCTCTATGGAAACCATGAAAGCCAGAAGGTCCTGGATAGATGTACTGCAGAAACTAAGAGACCATGGATGCAAGCCCAGACTACTATACCCAGCCAAGCTTTCGTTCACTATAAATGGAGAAAACAAAATTTTCCAGGATAAAAACAAATTTAAACAATACGTAGCCACAAATCCAGCCTTACAGAAAGTAATAGAAGGAAAATCACTAATTAAGGAGTCCAACAATGACCACAGTAACTCAGACATCTAGAGACCCTTTACCAGCACATCTCAAAGAAGGGAAACACACAAAATCTACTACTAAAAAAATGACCGGAGTTAACAACCACTGGTCATTAATATCACTTAATGTCAATGGACTCAACTCACCTATAAAAAGGCACAGACTAAGAGATTGGATACGAAAACAGGATCCAACATTCTGCTGTTTACAAGAAACACACCTCAACCACAAAGACAGGCACCTACTCAGAGTAAAGGGCTGGGATAAGGCTTATCAAGTAAATGGACCTAGGAAACAAGCAGGTGTGGCCATACTAATTTCTAACAAAGTTGACTTCAAACTTAAATCAATCAGAAGAGATGGAGAGGGACATTTTCTACTCATAACAGGAACAATTCATCAGGATGAAATCTCAATCCTGAATATCTATGCCCCTAATATAAAAGCACCCACGTATGTAAAAGAAACATTGTTAAAACTCAAGGCAGCCATCAAACCGCACACATTAATAGTAGGAGACTTTAATACTCCTCTCTCACCAATGGACAGGTCAATTAGACAGAAACCTAACAGAGAAATAAGAGAATTAATGGAGGTAATGAATCAAATGGACTTAACAGACATCTATAGAATATTCCACCCAAATAGGAAAGAATATACCTTCTTCTCTGCAGCACATGGAACCTTCTCAAAAATCGACCACATACTCGGTAACAAAGCAAACATTCACAGTTACAAAAAAATATTAATAACCACCTGTATCTTATCAGATCACCATGGATTAAAGCTAGAATTCAACAACAATGCTACCCCCAGAAAGCCTACAAACTCATGGAAACTGAATAGTCAACTACTGAACCATACCTGGATTAAGGAAGAAATAAAGAAAGAAATTAAAGTCTTCCTTGAAGACAATGAAAATAAAGAAACAACATACTCAAACCTATGGGACACTATGAAAGCACTCCTGAGAGGAAAGTTCATAGCACTAACTGCCCACTTAAAGAAAACAGAGAAAGCACACATTGGAGACTTAACAGCCCACCTGAAAGCTCTAGAAAAAAAAGAAGCAGACTCACCTAGAAGGGGTAGAAGACTGGAAATAATCAAACTGAGGGCTGAAATCAACAAAATAGAAACACAGAAAACAATTGAAAGAATCAATAAATCAAAAAGCTGGTTCCTGGAGAAAATCAACAAGATTGATAAACCCCTATCCAAACTAATCAAACGGCAGAGAGAGAATTTGCAAAATTATAAGATCAGAAATGAAAAGGGAGACATAACCACAGACACAGAGGAAATTCAGAGAATCATTAGATCTTACTACAAAAGCCTGGAGGCATTACCATCCCTGACTTCAAACTCTATTACAGAGCTACAGTAATGAAAACAGCGTGGTACTGGCATAAAAACAGAGCAGTCGACCAATGGAATCGTATAGAAGACCCGGATTTTAACCCACAAACCTATGAACAACTGATTTTCGATAAAGGAGCTAAAACTATACAATGGAAGAAAGAAAGCATCTTCAACAAATGGTGTTGGCACAATTGGATGTCAACCTGTAGAAGAATGAAAATAGACCCATATCTATCACCATGCACAAAACTCAAGTCCAAATGGATCAAAGACCTCAATATCAATCTGAACACACTGAACCTGATAGAAGAGAAAATGGGAAGTACCCTACAACATATGGGCACAGGAGATCGCTTCCTATGTATAACCCCAGCAGCACAGACATTAAGGGCAACATTGAATAAATGGGACCTCCTGAAACTGAGAAGCTTCTGTAAAGCAAAGGACACTGTCATTAAGACAAAAAGGCAGCCTACTGACTGGGAGAAGATCTTCACCAACCCCGCAACAGACAAAGGTCTGATCTCCAAAATATATAAAGAACTCAAGAAACTAGACTTTAAAAGGATAATTAACCCAATTAAAAAATGGGTCACTGAACTGAACAGAGAATTCTCAACAGAAGAAGTTAAAATGGCCAAAAGATACTTAAGGTCATGCTCAACCTCCTTAGCGACCAGAGAAATGCAAATCAAAACAACTTTGAGATATCATCTTACACCTGTCAGAATGGCTAAAATCAAAAACACCAAGGATAGCCTTTGCTGGAGAGGTTGTGGAGAAAGGGGTACCCTCATCCATTGCTGGTGGGACTGCAAACTTGTGCAACCACTTTGGAAATCAGTGTGGCAGTTTCTCAGAAAAATTGGGATCAACCTACCCCTGGACCCAGCAATAGCACTCTTGGGAATATACCCAAGAGATGCCCTATCATATGACAAAAGCATTTGTCCAACTATGTGCATAGCAGCATTATTTGTAATAGCCAGAACCTGGAAGCAACCTAGATGCCCTTCAATGGAAGAATGGATGAAGAAAGTGTGGAATATATACACATTAGAGTACTACTCTGTGGTAAAAAACAATGACTTCTCGAATTTTGCATGCAAATGGATGGAAATAGAAAATACTATCCTGAGTGAGGTAACCCAGACCCAAAAAGAAGATCATGGGATGTACTCACTCATAATTGGTTTCTAGCCATGGATAGGGGCCACTGAGTCTATAATTTGTGATCCTAAAGAAGCTAAACAAGAAGGTAAACCCAAGGAAAAACATATAGATATCCTCCCAGCTATTGGAAATAGACATGATTGATGGGCAAAAAATTGGAATCTTGGGGGTGGGGTGGGATGGGGATGAGGGGTGATGGGGAGAGAAAAGTGTGAAGGAGAGGATGAGGGGAACTGGGGGAATCGGGGTGATTGCGGATAAAGGAAGGTTGGATAGGGGAGCAGGGAAACTCATACCTTAGTTAAGGGAGCCACCTAAGGGTTGGCAAGAGACTTGAACTTGGAATGGCTACCAGATGCCCAGGGCAATGTCCCCAGTTAGTTCATTGGGGCACCTGAGGATAGGGAACCTGAAATGAACCTATCCTATAATCATACTGATGAATATCTTGCATATCGCCATAGAACCTTCATCTAGCGATGGATGGAGATAGAGACAGAGACCCACACTGGAGCACCGGACTGGGCTCCCAAGGTTATAATGAGGAGCAGAAGGAGAGAGAACATGAACAAGGAAGTCAGGACCATGAGGGGTGCACCCAACCACTGAGACAGGGGGGCCAATCTATTGGGAGCTCACCAAGGCCAGCTGGACTGCTACTGAAAAAAACATGGGATAAAACCGGACTCTCTGAATGTGGCGGACAATGAGAGCTGACGAGAGGCCATGGAGAATGGCACAGGAACTTTCATCTGGTGATGGATCGAGAGAGAGACAGAGACCCAATTGGCAGCAACCGTCTGAGCTCTTAAGGTCCAAATGAGGAGCAGAAGGAGGGAGAACATGAGCAAGGAAATCAGGACCACGAGGCGTGCACCCACCCACCGTGACAGTGGAACTGATCTATTGGGAGCTCTCCAAGGCCAGCTGGACTGGGACTGAATAAGCATGGGTTGAAACTGGACTCTCTGAACAAGGCGGACAATGAAGGCTGATGAGAAGCCAAGGACAATGGCACTAGGTTTCGATCCTAATACATGAACTGGCTTTGTGGGAGCGTAGCCTGTTTGGATGCTCACCTTCCTGGACCTAGATAGAAGTGAGAGGACCTTGGTCTTCCTGTAGAGCAGGGAATTTGGACTGCTCTTCAGTATCGAGAGGGAGGGGGAGTGGACTGGGGGGAGGAGAAGTGGAGTGGAGATAGGGGGAGGGGAGCTGGGGGAGGGGGCAATATGTGGGAGGAGGGGGAGGGAAATGGGAAACGGGGAGCAGTTAGAAATTTTAATTAAAAAAAAAAAGAACAAAAGAATGAAGCTCAAAAAAAGAATCCTAAATTGATATGGAATCTTCAAGAATTCTGAAGTTTCAATCAGAAAGTAGCTATAAAGGTCCCCCAGCTATTAATTTCCAACATCAGCTATCATGCCCCTAAACAAAAATACAAAGTAAATTTCAGATTAACTGTTTTAACACAGAAACACATCTTAATAGGAAATGCCTTGGCTTAACTCCAATCCTTGAAGTTTTCAGCAAACTTGATCTCTTCTTTTGCAATTACATCTCACATCAGACATGGCAAAAGATGAACACATTACAAATTACAGAAATAGATATCACTACTTCAATGTTAAACATAATGATGCAACCAATCTTTATTTAGCTTGCTTTATTTTTTATTTTATCCACTGGACTGAGTAAAGCATCACCAGAAAAGTTTTTTAACCAAGTTTTGCTGTGCTCAATTGTTCCTCAAATGGACTAGTTGGGGTCAGACTCCCGAAGTTTGACTCAACCAACAGGATGGTAATGCCTCCAGACAGTCCTTTATTGTATAAGATTGTTTTGGCTATCCTGGGTTTTTTGTTTTTCCATATAAAGTTGATTATTGTCCTTTCAAGATCTGTGAAGAATTTTGATGGGATTTTAATGGGGATTGCATTGAATCTATAAATTGCCCTTGGTAGAATTGCCATTTTTACTATGTTGATCCTCCCAATCCAAGAGCAAGGGAGATCCTTCCATTTTCTGGTATCCTCTCATGGACTGTTACTCTGTTGGACATTGTGGTTACAGAGAACCCTGTACCAAGTCTACCACTGATGGTACAATCCTGGCTAAGTTTATTAGCTCATCTGCCTCCACATCTCTAAGAAGAGAGGGTGGGCCCTGAGTCATTACCCTTGTATCTTTTAGATCCTAGAAGGTCATACAAATACATGATGTGCCTCAGCTAAGCTTGCTAGAATAGTGAGTAATAGAGAATTATGGACGACAGAATAAAGACTCGTGTAAGTCGCATTTGACAAGGACATATCCAATCTGTGACTGACTCGTTGATGACCTGGAAAAGTCTATCTACTTAATGTTATTGTTGCTAGATTTTGTTTGCTTTTCTCCTGACAATGTTGAGAACTCAGTAAACTCAGAATAGATGTTTTTCTACCTTCCAAGTGATAGCTTTAAAATCACCTGATGATATCACCTTTACCTTTTTTGCACTTCCTTGGAGAATCGCTATAGTATCCAAGGCTTCACAAGCATTTGTTGCTATTATTTAGTCATAAAATATCTCTGGTACTCACATAAGAAATTGTCAGGATCGCTGCATATTAAGGTTTCCTTTTCCTCCACACAAATGGCTAATTGCTTTAAAATCCCAGAGGCAGTGCAAGACAGAACAGAAAGAGAGTATAAAAGAAAATTGCTTTAAATGGGCTAAATATACCTATAAAGAATAAAAGTAAATTTTTCTACAAGGCAAGTGCATCAATTAATCCTTTCAATGGGGAGATCTTACTTATGCTCTTGGCGTTATTCTAGAATACGTATTACAGAACTCTATTTACTCCTCTAATTAATATAAATGAGTGGTTACCATAGCAATTATTGCATTATATGATTCACATAAAACTCTAGCTATGCTTAGAGCCAGGGTCAACATTTTAAATCACTCTTGACTCGTTATGAATCAAATGTCCCTTTCTGAATATTTCAATGTGTAAAGGTTGAGCCTTTATTAGCAATAATGGAATGTAGAATTAATGTATCACATTTTATCTTCCAAGTACTTTAACTATAGTAACCAGTTAAATTCCACAGCATGCCTTTTTAGAGTATCTTTCTCCAGCCTTTTGGGTTGGAAGCCAGAATGGAGGATGTCAAAGAATTCCCTGACGGAAAAGTCGTACTCTTTTCTATGATTTAGAAATCCAACGTACATACTGCATTCAGAAGGTAATATATCCTTGTAGTCACCCACCACCATAGACTCCAATACGCTTTCCACCTCTTATCATACACATTCATCTAGCATACTGCAGTCTCTAATTCTCCAAACTTTGACCTTCCCTAAGTACAGCCCTTGCATTTATTGACTATGTGCTGAGCACCCAAAGAATTAATAGTTATACTAATGGGAATTGGAAAGAAAGGTTTGATTTATTCTTGTTTCAAAGCTTGTCGTGACAACCAGTAAGAATAACATGAGATGGGGTGAATCATGAAGCAACCGTAGATTCTGCTTTTGCTTTTGTGATATTTTTTGAGACATCTTGTAAACTTGCAGTTTTTTTGTCTTTGCCTTCTGAAAGTTTGGGTTGCAGGTATGAGGCACCATTCCAGGCTGCTTGTTCCTTTCAGTTTTTTAAATAAAAAATAAGCAGTATTTCTAGAAATAAAACATTCATCAGGAAAAAGAAATCCAGGGTACACATTTTATTACTTATTTTAAGTATGACTTAAGAATTATTTTTATAGCAAACCAGAACTCACAGATATCTACTTAGTATATTCCTCAGGAATAGTCTGTGGGTATGCGAGAAGCTTGGAAAATTTGAGAGAAGTGCAACAAGGCAGGAATGGATATAGTAGTTATGGGCCAGTTGATCAGGTATGCAGCCTGATAGTCTGGAGCAGGCTAGTAAAAAAACCAGATATACAACTGTCCTCTCTATTGTGCCCATCTCTCTGAAGGTTTTCTGGTATTGACCCATTCTTACATAGCTGAAACCACACAGTGCTTCCATAGATAGGAACATTACTGTAGGGTAGAGATGGGTTACTACACCGAAGAGAGAGGCGATTCTGATCCTTCTTTGTACTTCCTTCTGCAACTATCACCACTCTAGATACAGCAGGTGTGCTCAGTCAGTGCTGGCTCCATGGACATGTGGTCAAGGATCCAAGTTGAGCCCTCAGAAAGGACCTGTGCTTGGCCTAATTCTCTGTGGTCACTGTCTTATAATTTTTAATAATTGTCCTTCACATTTGCATTTTACTTATCAAATCAGGTAGGATGATAGGTGGGCCCAACTCCAAGCAGCTCTGCAGCTCCCTAAAATGAGTTCTCAGCTACCTGAGCCTCTGGACCATTACTCCTCTTGTGGCCTCTCCCTGCACACCACGTCTCTGACCAAAGTGGCCTCTCTTCCAAGTAAGGGCCCAAGCATCTGAGTCAGGTACTATGGAAGATCTGGCAGGAAACATGGCATTATAACACAGCAGTATGTAGGCAGCAATCAGTCTCTGATTCATGTATTAGGGGTGTGCTGGAGTGGATGTCACCATCCATTCACAGAGATCTGCCATATGCCATAAGAGAAAGTGGCTGCCAGATGACAAAAGCTGGGGTGTGCTGTGTATGTCTGTGAGCTTATGAAAAGAAATCTAGCAGCCAGAAGGCATCACAGGATCCTCTGGGCATCTTTAAGGGTCTGTGCTCATTTTGAGAGTTTGTGACTGTGGCATTAAAAACACATAAAAGTTACATAAAAGGGATAGCTCAGAAGGAAAAAGTGTTAGATTTCTATGATCTCAAAATCTCTTTCCTCCCTCACTTTCAAAGAGCTTACATCTTCCTTTTCACTAAAAATATTATTATTATGTGTGTGCATAATGGAGATGTTACAGAGAGAGAGAGAGAGGACAAAGAACAATTTTGTGGAATGCACTCCTTCCAACTTTATGTGGTTTCGAGGGATCAAACTTAGGTTGTCTGGCTTTGTGTGACAAGTGCCTTAACCCTCTGAGCTATCTTGTCATCCCAAGAGCCTATGTTTTTATTTATCATTGAGTTTAGCAAAGATTTACTGAGAACTGAAGGTTTTATTTATTAAATCATTTTTCTATATAGGCATTGTGCTAAGTTTATACCGATTAGTTCATCTAATCCTTATGATAGCTTTATATAATGGATACTACCTCTTATTTATATTAAGAGTTTTATATTTATACTTAAGCAGCTTATTAGTGTGTGCCCCATTTTTCTCATCTGTAAAATCAGACAATTAAGTTTGGGTCCCTCAGTAGACATACTACCATATTAGTTTGAACTCCATGAAATGGTTAAACACTTGGAATTTTGTAAAATTTTACTTACTTCTGCCTTCCTTTTAGAAGTGTGGGGAAAATTTTATGACATAATGCAGAAGAAAAGGGACCAGTGCATAGTATACACTTGATTGACATTCTTTATACTGTAGTGGGAGCTGCAGGCCTCTTCCCACAGCCCGGCTCATAGCTGCCTAGCTAGCTTATGCCCCGAAATAACAACACATAAACTGTATTCTTTTAAACACTGCTTGGCCCATTTCTATTCATTTGTGTAGCACCCCAAGGTGTGCTTACCAGGAAGATTCTAGCCTACGTCCATCCTGGGTCGGAGCTTCATCGCGTCTGCTGGGGAGAGGCAAGCATGGCGTCTGCTCCAGAGAGCAGAGCTGTCGAGTCTGAGCTCACTTCCTCTTCCTCCCAGCATTCTGTTCTGTTTACTCCACCCACTTATGTTTTAACCTATGAGGGCCAAGCAGTTTCTTTATTTTTAACCAATGACCTTCCTCCATCATTATACTTGATTTTATTGATAGTGATGATCTTCATAGTACTATTGAAAGGATTTTCATTTTACAGGTAAAAACTAGGGGTTCCTGGAGAAACTGGATGAGACAGCCAGAAAGATAAGGTCTGGGATGAGAGTTCATGCGTATTCAGCCTGAGATGCTGATTGGAAAAAGCAATAAACTCTTCCCATATTGGTACAATCTTGATTCAGGAAAATGAGACTACATCTGCAGTCCACATAGGTCTCTGTCCAATTATCAGCTTTATAAATGCTGACATCAAGACACAGGGCATCATTCCCTCCTCTTCCTCTCTAAAAGGAGAGAAGCTTTACTCACCTGAAAATGTGCTACATTTGCATTTATTGTAGATAGAAAGGCAGCTTGCCAGGAAGGTATTGTCTAATGAGAATGAATGCCTATTTGTATTTAGATCTAGTTTTTCAAGGACAGACACATCTCAAGATCTGTCCTCTCTGATAGTTTGCTTCTTGGAGAACTCATCAGGATTATAACTGCAATTGATTTCTTTTTATTAGCTGAGGATTAACTGCAAAAGGGTAAAGGTTCATTATGGATAAATCCTCAAAAGTACAGAAAGCTCCCAAGACTCCTGCTGAACTTTCTTAATCTCTCTGCCGCTTTGCATTCTGTGTAATTATCCATATTTGTGAAGGGTAAACTGCTCTTGGATTCTTCATCTCTGTCACTAACGATTGCCGGTAGGTCCCAGAAGCGCCACTGTTCTTCTGTGAGAGACCTGCATTCTTGCTCCCAGGCCTACACAAGGTCAGCCTTACTTGAGAAGACACAGAAGCAGCTCTTCCCCAAGGACCCCAGACCTAACAAAGTGCATTCCATTTAAATCACAGAACCCATAGTTGGGGGCCAAGGGGGAGAATCCTGAAATTAAGAACATCTTAAAAATGAAAGGCCCTTTGAAAATGAACGTGCTACTAAATCTTCACAGTGAGATCTTAGAAACGGTCCTCATTTATCTTGCTCATGGAAGAGAGAACAAAAAACTCTTTTGCAATATCATTTCCAAAAATTTCCTAATGACTAAGTCATTCTGGCAGTCTTGTAAAGGAATTTTGAAAACTATTTTTTAACCTATGCTGTGTCCTGTAACAACAGCAGCCCTTTGCAATCAAAGGAGGTAGATAAAATAGCCTAAAATTGTTCCGTGTCTTCCTGTTCTCCCATAGGAAGGAATCATAATGTTTAGAAAACTAACTATGCAATCTGAGAACTGGGGTCTCTGAGGTTATGTTCTGGCTTTGCCCTTCATTTCCTGGGTCAAATTGAAACAGATATTCTTTCTTTTTCTTGGAGTCTCCATCAGGGTAAGAAGAGTTTATATAAGGTCAGTAAGGACTCCTCCAGTTTCAAAATCTTGTCTTAAAGTTGTTGGTGATGGTCAACTATACAGTGATAGTACCTATTAAGGTGCAAAACTACTTAGCAGCTAGCTATATGTACTCAAACCAGGTTTATACAGCTCCTTGTGCTTTATTTTCTTTATCTCTAAGCTGGTGACAGTAATACCATAAAGTTTACATCCCACGTAAGATTTCTGTAAAAAGTAAGTGAGCTGATACATTTATAACTGTACAAGTCTGGCACTTAAGCGTGTTTCAAGAAATGTTATCTATCACTACATACTGGCTATCATACTAGTTATCTAGCACAAATTTAGATCATCCATGCCCTTCCTCCTATACCAAAATCATGGTTCAAATGAATTTGTGTTAAGGTGGTTAAAGGATGCTTGTTGAGTGATGGAAAACAATAGTGGTAAAAATTAAGCTTTTATACTTAAAATTATCATCTCTAACATAATAGTCATAATGTCTTTATTATTCAGTCTACCAACAAAGATAGGTGTCTACATAAATTTGTAGTGTGAATTCTAATTGATCTTAATAATAAAAACTCAGAGTCAGATATCAGAGAAGGAAAGGAGCCAGCCATTAGAGAGACCTTTTACCTCTACCAAATCCTCAGACCAAAGTGGGCAAGATCCTGTCTCCATGAATTCCCAGACTGAATGGGGTATCCTTAGACTGAATGTTTTGAGCTCCTGTTTCCTTGTGCTTTATATTCCTCTCTCTGCCCAGCCATGTCCCTTCCTGTCTCCATTTCACTATGGCTGGTATAAAAGTCCTATGACTTCCAAGTACTGTTAATAAAGGTATGAGCCACCACCACCTGGCTCTAATTCTCTTGTAGACTGGGATCTATCTCATGTAGCCCAGGGTGGCCTTGAACTCACAGAACTCTGCCTCTGCCCCCGAGTGCTGGGATTAAAAGTGTATACCACTACTGCTTGACCTCTATGGCTAAGTGGTTGCTTAACTTTGCACTCTGATTTTCAGGCAATCTTTATTTGCTAAAGCACAAAATCACCACATAAATTGACAGATTCACTAAAATAGTTCTGGGAACCTACTACCACCGGACTCATGTACCAAAGAGACTGGGATGTTGTTAGCTTATTCCCAACCATGGTGTCTTTGGAGGTTCTAGGATAGGTCTATGTAGGAAAAAAAAGCACATGTGAATCCAGGGTCCTCATTTCAAACTCACTAGCTTTGACCCACAAAACAAGGATTCCCCTCTGAATGTCTATATCCCTGACTATAAAATTAAGGTTAGGGTAGTCATGTTGCCTTAACTATAAGCCCTTCCAGTCTGAGATTGAATGGTTCTAAAACTAATTTCATGCACAAGCTTGTGTTAATGGTGCCAACTACTTTATAGATAAATTTCATAGCCACCAAGGGTATCAATCTCCATGTCAGAGGTAATCTCTTCAAATGATAGCCAATTTTGTAAGCTATGGTTTATACTACCACCTGAAATCAAAAGGTCATATTCCTATGATGTCCCCATTGACTACAAATATCTCAAACACTGTAGTTACTGGAGGTAGATCAGAAGTGTTGAGACAAGGCAAGACAGTGTAGAGGTTCCTCCATCTTGTATTCTTGCTTAGACCATTTCAAGTTTAACTAGAATTTTACCTTCTTGATGAAGAACCCTGTGGAATTTTACCCAACTCAATTCCAAGAACCTAAGGTCAGGATGCCCCAGGTAACTAATTTTAGCTTCTGTTAAACTTCCTGCTTGTGCAAAACTCCCACTCCATGTAACTGCTTATCTTAGTTACTGTAAAATTGCCTGTTTGTACAAAACTTCTCCTCTAGTCAACAGCTTATCTTAGCTTCTGTTAAACTGCTGGTTTGCATAAAACCTCCCCTACAACTGCTGAACAAGATACCAGGATGTGTTTTTTGCCTTTAAAAAGCTCCTTGATCTAAGTGCCAAAGGGCATATTTGGGCCCCAAATTTCTAAGTGTAGTCCCAGTCAGTTCAAATAAGGACTTTAAATTAGCTGTAAACCGTGTCTGAGTGGTTATCTCTAGTGGGCTCCCCATAACAATGTGACCCTCATCTATCACCTGCTGTGGCACAATGGTCTGTACCTTGTCAATTATATTTTAAATAAATGCTGATTGGCCAGTAGTCAGGCAGGAAGTATAGGTGCAGTGACCAGGCAGGAAGTAGAGGTGGAACAACAAGAATTCTGGGAAGAAGGGAGCTCTTTCTGCAGTTGTGACCTAGCCACAGAAGAAGCAAGATGTGACTGCTTCGCCAAATAAGGTACTGAGCCATGTGGCTAACATAGACAAGAATAATGAGCTAATATAAGTTGTGAGTTAATAAGAAGCCTGAGCTAATGGGCCAAACGGTTTATAACTAATGTAGACCTTTGTGTGATTCCTTCGGGACTTAACTACTGTGAGATCCAGGCAGGACAGAAAACTTAGTCAACAGTTACCCATTATTCTGGCTAGAGTATGAACACAGGACCCTCCTTTCTTTAATATTGCCTGGACCAATTATATTGACTATAATTAAAGCTTGAGAATTGCAACTGTAATATTAACAAAGATCTATTTTCTGGGTTCTGCTTTATTTTTCTTATTTTTATTATTTCTTTGAGAATTTCATACAGTCTATTATGATAACATTATACCCCCTACTGTAATTCCTCCCAAATCTACTATTCCTTCCCTACCAACTCAACTTTTTGTGTTCTTTTTTTAAACCCATCAAGTACAGTATGTGATTCCCTTATACTCTTGAATGTGTGTGTATGGCCTTCTACTAGATTATAACCTACATATATAGGGCAACACTTGTTTAAAAAAATGGTTCTCCCTCTCCCAGAAGCTACCAATTACCTTAGCTAGGCATGGAGGTTTGTGCATACCTCTTCTCTAAATGTTAGGTTATTTTTATGCCTTGAGCTTGTAAATCTCTTATATGTGGTAACACAACTGCTTTGAGTTCATATGTGCAATTCACTGGCAATGTCTGGAAAATAATGTTTTCTTTTAATATTCTACTCCTTCTACCACAATGAACCTTGAGACTTTAGAGGAGATTTGTGCTATAGATACCTAATTTAGGGATGAGAATTCTATAGTCTCTTTTTCTCTGCACCTTGATCAGTTGTGGGGCTCTGTGTTAATTGTCATCTACCACAAAGAGAAACTACACTGATGAAAGTTAAAAGATGATTAATCAGGAGCTGGAGAGATGGCTCAGTGGTTAAGAGCACCGTCCGCTCTTCCAGAGGTCCTGAGTTCAATTCCCAGCAACCACATGGTGGCTCCAAACCATCTGTAATGAGATCTGTCGCCCTTCTCTGGTGTGTGGGTATACATGGAGGCAGAAAGTTGTATACATAATAAATAAATAAATAAATAAATAAATATGATTAATCTATGAGTATAATAATAAATCATTAGGTGGTCAGGTTAATTTTATGAGAATTTAGTGTAATTATAGTAGATTCTTCACTAGGGCCTATGATCTATCCATCTACAATTTCATGACTCAGTGCCAAGTATGGATTTCAACTTATGGTATGAGATTTAAAGCCAATCAGAAAGTGGTCAATTGCTTCCATAACAGATGTCCCACTACTACATCAGTTTGTATGCATTATCAGGCCATTTATTATTGTAGCTTGCAGGATTCACAACTGGGTATGATTAAGTATTACTTTTCACCTCTGGTAGGGTGCACAGTACCTTCCAGCACTATGAAAGCTGGTAAGTAGGGATGAAGCTTCCAGCTGAGTACCAGTTTAATTCTTCCAAGTTTTATGACTTCTAGTGTCTTTACCATCAAGTTCTTCAGGGTGATTAAAAACATTGGCAATTGCCTATACTTTTTGGAAGTGTCTATGGGACCTTACTGGCCAAAATGTCCTAAAGTGATTAACTAAGTCCTGGTACTGGGATTTTTTAGCCTGTGATAAACAGTCCCATTGTTGCATTACATAAAAAAAAGTTAAATGAAGCTATGTCTTATTTTTGCAAAGGCCATCTCCTATCACCTAGATTACTTACACATTCTACAAAAACAATCTTGTTAAACACTCAGGTGTATTGACTCAGAGGTCTGTATTCCTGAACCATTAAACACAAAAATACCAATTTAAAAAGAAAGAAAGACCCTTTCCCTTTCTGATGACAAGGGTACAAACTACTAAGTTTCAATAGATTAAGAATTCACCTATTTTAAAATTAGACATAGGAAGCCAGAACATAGTAAAGCTAGGATGGACTACCCAGAAAATCAAAACTTGAATGGAATGTAACACAGTAATGGCAGTTCTTTACAACAAGTTATAAAGTATTTGAGTTCTTAACATACTTCAGACACTTTTCTAAGTAGTTGGGCAATCTGTATACAAAAGCTAGCTAATTTGTATCTTACAACAAGGTTATGAAGTTGATGTTATAATATTCAATCAACAGATGAAGAAACTGAAGCCCATCTATAAGGAAAAGAATTTTCCCAAGATCATAAAGCAAATTGCAACATTCCAGATTCCACATATACAAATGATAGAAAAAGAACAAGTCTAGAAACAGCTTTAAATCTAGTAACAACTCAGTGCCTCGAGATGAACTAAGAGACAAATACTTAATATTGGCTCATGGGTACAGAGTTAAGATGTGCTAGAAAATAGCCATCTTTTGAATAGGTAAATAAAGAATTGCTTGAAGATACCTACATGATACATGATACAGACATAGACAAATCATAATATAATAGTATGTGCAAAGAAGTGACATGCTGCTTCCTTTTAGATGATTTAGAAAATACATCAAGGAGAGGGCTTTAGTAATAAATATATAGTTTGAAATAAGCTACTACTAAGGTTTGTTTCCTAGGATTCCAAGTCTGTCAGTGTTACTAAGTATGCTTCGTGCTATGCAACTGCTACTAAGTATACAGAGTATGCAGTTCTATGTTCTTTTCATAATATTGGAAAAGATACACCACATTTTATCTCTAATGTGCATAAGAAATTATTACAAGGATACAATTTGAAACGATAGAAATACTTGCACACTCATTAGGATCATTGCAATCAATAAAATTAGAAGCTTCAGTTGTTAAGGGGATATGGCAAAATTGGAATTTCTATTTTGTCAATGAAAATATAAAATGAAACATTGTCAATGGAATAATGCATAAAGGTTCCTTAAAACCTTAAAAATATAACTACTATATTAATCTTCTTTCTTAGTCATGTGAGTATATGAAATAGTATGTCAAAAATGATATTTGTATGACATACATGAAATAGTATGTCAAAAAAGATATTTGTATATTCATGTTAACAACAGCATTGTTTACAGTAGCCAAGAGGTGGAAGTGACCCAAATGTCTTCTGACCATAAATAAAATGATGTCTGTCCACAGAATATATTATTCAGACCTCAAAAAGAAGGAAATTCTGTCATATAATACAGAATGAGTCAACCATACGAAAATTACACTAGGTTAAATCAGACATTCATAAAGGACAAATACAGTAGAGTTCTGTTTCTATGGAGTCCATAGAGTAGACAATTTCATAAAAACAGAAATCAGAATGGTGATTACTAGGAATTATTGGTAGGGCAAAATGAAATTGTTGCTTAGTGGATTTCAGTTTTGCAAGATGTGAAAGTTCTGGAGACTGTGTAAACAGATTTAACATTATAGCACTATAAACTTAGAATAGTTAAGAAGCTAAATTTTGTTGTACACGTTTTCTATCACAATTTTTTGAAAAGCATAAATATATCCCCTGACACAGTGCTATAATCCAAATCAAACACAGACCCATAATGTTTGCAGTAATTCCCAACAGTATTAGTGAATCCTGTTGGATCTTTCTTCATGCTGATGCTACTTTGATTTCTAAACAAAGCATGAAGTGACAATGAGATGAATTTGGCAGTCATATATAAATCCCACTTTGACCTTTCTGTATTTCTAGAAGCCTTTCCCTTCAATTAACAAATTATTAGTGACATGACACACCAACAGCTGAGTTGAGAAAGCACAGCCCCTAGCACAATGATCAATGTGCTCAGTACCCATATGATATTTATACTCTGAGAGACAGAGGTCATCAGAGTTTTGTAACAAGAAATTAACATGGAAGCTATTGTATTCCCATTTAAGTTAAAAAGAACTTCTGGCATGTATATTAAATGGTCACTTCCCCTGGAAAGGCAGAGAATGGCCTCACAGAGCAAAACTGGAATCCCTCAGTACTTACTAACAAGACTTTTCTTTAAGGAGGTGGTCACAAAGGTAAACTGTACCCAACTCTTTCACGGGATATGTTGGTCAGTGGAATAAGATTCTGAGAAAATCTATGACTGAGACTTGTCCTTAGGAAGCATGTAGAGCCATTGAGAAAGACAATAATATGTCGAGTCTTGATGTCCAGAAACCCAGGATTCAAATCCAAATTCTTCTACTTATTGAAAATATGATTTCAAAAAATTCATTTTCCTCTTACTCTCTATTTCCCATAATACAGAATAAGAATATCAGGCCCATGGGGTTCTTCTGAAGAAATAATGCAATGATCTATGTAAAGAATTAAGCACGGTGCATTCAGTAAGTCGATATTATATTATTGCTATTGTTCTCTAAATATGATGTTCATTAAAGAACATGTCCAATATTTTACTAAAATATTTCTATGCATTAAGTTTCCTGGCAAAAGGTGAATATTGCTACATTGGAACATAGTTCAATCAAAACAGAAAGCTTCTGGGGAACACAAGAGGCTATAGGTTATAGCACAGTATTGCACAGGAATACTTCTCAAACTACACTATAGTTTTCCCACTACCCATTCTGATGGTTACTCAGAAGGCTTCAATAAATGTGGATGGCAGCAAGTGTTAGAAAGATTATTTCCATAGCCCAGATTTCTTCTGCATCATCTGAGTGAGCTCTCAGCCACTATACTTCCCTGGTTTTGCAAAACTGTTTGCCTTAGAGTCAGTAACAGATCTGTGTGAAGAGCAACAGCCTCCTCCTACAGCTCAGATGTATTTCTTGGGGATACCATCCCTACCCAAAAGAGGCTGATCCTTCCTTAATAAATTATAACTATCTCCATACCAGTTTGGTAATTGACTGAAAACCTATAAAGGTAACAGAATATGGGCAACCAGTAGACCTCCTAGCTAGTGTAGGTCTCATATTGTGCCTAAAATACCCAATCTTAACTATTATTTACGATTTCTTAATTATTACTAATATTTGAAGCTATCATTTCATTTTTAAAATATTTGTCAAATGGAAGACACAGTCCTAACCATAGCAAGCACATATTTTACACGTCTTTACTTGCTTAATACAACAACCCAATGAAATAGATATTGAAAGAAGTCTGGATATTTTCTATATGTCACAGCTGAAAATGAGGCTCCTGTAGTTCCTTAGACTTATCCTGTTTTGTGCTTCTGTAGCACACTATCTGATAGACAGTAGTTCATAAAGAACAGAAATATATTTTCTCACGGGTCTGGAAATGGAAAATCCAAGATCATGATACAGACATCTGGTAAGGGTCATTTTGATGCATCATGTATTGATGGCAGGAAGAAAGTCAAGAGGAAAAGAGTTAGAAGGAGGAGCAGAACTGGATTTATCTTCTGATAGTAAATAAACTACCACAATAACAGCATGAATTCATTTGTAGATGTGGAGACCACTCACAGCCTGATCACTTCTTAAATATCTTACCTACTAATGTTACAATAGCAATTAAAATTCAAGATCAATTTTGGAAAAAACGTTCAAATCATATTAGTCATTCAAATACCCAAATAATCCTGATTTGGAGATGATGGTGTTAAACAATGCTACAACCCCAAAGAAACTGCTATGAGCTGAGGGAAGCCAAGGTTAAAGTTCAGGCAAGAAACAAGAGAACAATAGAGATGATCTAATGTTAGAATGTCTGGAGTAGGGGAGTGAATAAGAAATGAATGAACAAAACGTTATTTTTTTCAACAAGTATTTATATTAGTTGATAGGACATCTTAATAATAAAAAAAAATCAGACAAGAAGAGATTTTTCACTTCAAATTTACAGGACCCAAAACATAGAATGCAAAGAAAATGTTATGTGATGATTTTCAAGCTTGCACAGTGCCATGGGATAGAAGTGGAAAAAGAATTAAGATCTCGGCCGGGCGGTGGTGGCTCACGCCTTTAACCCCAACACTTGGGAGGCAGAGGCAGGAGGATCTCTGTGAGTTCGAGGCCAGTCTGGTCTAGAAGAGCTAGTTCCAGGACAAGACCCAAAAAGCTACAGAGAAACCCTGTCTCGAAAATAAAAAAAAAAAATAAAAATAAAAAAATAAAAAAAAAGAAGAAGAATTAAGATCTCTCAAAAAGAAACACAATGTTTTCAGCAATTGGGTCGTATGCATATAGGATGGTTCTAGAAAATGGCTGCAGCCTGCTCAGAGCCATGTATCTGGCAGAAGTATATCAAACCCCTCTTGCCTCCATAGGCAACTCAGCCTAGCCCTGTCTAATTAGCTTCAGATGATCTGGGAAATACAGATTTATCGTCCTTAATCTAATGCTTTAGTCTGATCCCTGAGAAAAAACTTTGTATCCTTTTTTCAGTAAACATTTTCTCTCTAACCTGTATGCTATTTGTCAAATATGAATGCACTTTTTGAAAGGAGTAACTCATTTCCCTGGCATTTTGGTTCCAATAAATAATTGGAGGCAACAATACAAAGAATTACACATAGAGCTGAATCATCATAAAGTAAGTATAAAGTTGGAACTGCCTTTGGAGGCTTGCTCTCTTGTGCAGCCTTTCTTCTAAGGAGGCCTGTGTTCCATAATCGATTGGCTTTTAGACTCTTGTTACATATTATATTAGGATGGCTTAGCGGCTAGAGAACAAATTGTCCAATCTCATATATTGGGAACATCTTAAAAAGAGTTCCTAACATGATTTTTTTGGAAATAAAGGAAACATCATTTGAGCAAAATTTGAAAAAATGACAGAATCCATTAATGCCATATTCTAGGTGGCTTTTATATCTATTTCCTTCTTTTCATAATGAAGTCAAAGATTATATTTCTTTCATGTTGGGACTTGTAAAAACCACCCTGTGGGGTGTGTGTGTGTGTGTGTGTGTACAAATGTGTGCACAAACACAAATGTGCAGGTGGGTATATATATATCTGTGTATATCAACCATTTGAGCCAGCAGCTTAAAATGAAGACATTAGAAGTATTTATATAGGAAAGTCAAAGGTATGTGAGACTGTTCCTTGTATTTAAATTATTAAAACTCTGAATTTATTTGTAAAGGGGATTCCAAGCTCAGATATTGAATGTGGCTAAAGACACCTGGCAGAACATTCTCAATCCTGCTTTATCTCTTCTCCTGATCTCTGAATTTTCCTTTCCTGTAAAGGAAAGTGCTGCCATCTTGCTTCAAAAACTATGCCCAACTGGATATGGGTCAGTTTATTCAAAGCATTTTGTTATTACCCCAACAAAGGAATCCCATTTGTCATATTGAACTGCATTTAACACATTCTAGAATATATTCTGACTGGTTACATAGGCACAGATTCTGCAATTCCTTTAGGCTACCATTGTATTCTAATACAGAATAGTTATCCTAATCAATACCTCTTGACAAATATCCCAGCTTCTATTGACTTTGTATTGCTGCTAATAAAAAGATATCAGAAATTTAGTTGCTAAAAATACCATAAATTGATTTTCTTACAGTTGTTGTGGGGATCACTAGTCAGACATGGCTATCACAAGATTAAAGCTCAAGGTACCTCCAAGGCTGCATTGCTTTCTGGGGGCTGTAGACTTGAAGCTGCTTCCTTGGTCTTTTCAAACTCTGGATACAGTCTACATTCACATGCTCCTGGCCCATTCCTTCATACACGGTGTCAACAATAGCAAATTTCTCTTATCCCTTCCTCCATTGTGATATCTCTCTAACTTTCTGACTATAGTAAGGAAAGTTTTTCTACTTTTAAGGAATCATGTTGAAACAGCTTAAATGTGTCTCCACAATTTCATGTACTAAAATATTAAACCCTCACACTTATATTTTTTGATATTTAAAGATAGGACCTTTGGGAGGGGATTTAGTCCTGAGGACTCTGCTATTTGTCCATCACTGGGTTAATGGTCTGTCTAGGTAGAAGCTTTATTGTTAAAATTCAGATTTCCCAGACATACTAGCTCTGTCTTGCCATGAGATGTTGTCTGTCATGTTGTGACACAGCAAGAAACATATCACACCACAAAAAAAATTTGTGTTGGTACTTGTTCTTGGATATTCCAGCCTTCAGAATCATGAATTGAATTAACCTTCCGTCTCTATGGTTTATTCTGTCTGCACATTTCGGTTAGAGCAATTGAAAACAATCTAGAATATGTGCAATTACAGGAAAGGATAATTGTCCCATCTGAAGGTTCTTAACTTTAATCCTATCTACAAGGTTAATTGAGCTAGGTCACAATGCATACAGAGTCATGGTATTTACATTTACAGGTCCTAGATAAGAAGTCCTTATTTTGTCTTCCACAGAACTCTCTCTTTTTAATTTTTTGGTGATAGTGGTAATAAATGTAGGAATTTTCCTGCTTTCATTGGATTGAGTAAGAGCAAGGTTTACTCAACCCAAGAACCTTGAGAAAGAACATCTACTGTGACCACAATGGTAACTAACCATCGTTCATAATCTAAGCCTATCAACAAAGGGAGATGTCCATCTGTCATCTCAGATCAAATGACTCATTCTGGCTCTTGGTGTTGGTGTCCATGACACAAGCTGAACTATTTAGTAGCTTTTCCTTCCTAAAATTGGAATTTTTTTCTATAATGGTGGACGTTTTAAACTGCCATAAAAATTGTGGTTTTATAATTGTATATTGTTTCCAGATACATAAAGTATGTATGCATTTAACGTAAAAACCAAATTTTCTTTTGCCAAATTAGCATATGACATGATTTTACTTTCACTTGATAAATACCTCTTTCCATTTGAATGCCTACTAAATCGCAGCGTAATTGTACAGAGTGAAGACAATGAAAAATTCAGCTGAGATACATATTCACCTTTTAAGTCAAATTACTAGGCTTTTTCATTGAACCATGATTTCATGACAGCAAAAACAAATGGAGGTGGCTGAGGTTGAGCAGCTCAATTGCATTTTTCAGCATAGAAAGGTAAAGTATATGTGTCTTTCCCAAAAAGGTATTTAAGTAATCAAATATTTCACAATACAAATTGGTTTGTGAAGTGGGGTGTAGTAATTCCAAGTTCCATTTTGGTTTATAAATTGATATAAAAGTTTCAAATCATGCAGACAAATTCCAGACTGCCAAGTCCATAGGCCTGGCAATTGCCTGAAATTCTGGGCAGTTTAGATTGGATAAAATTCAGTCTGAAGAGAAATAAACAATCCCTTTCCCTTTCATTTCCTGTATAATTAAGTAAAATACTGACTTAGTTGGTTCCTGCATAATTATAGGCTTGTAGTCTTTAGGTTGTCTAACTAAGTGCCAACAAAATCACCTGAAAAGTAAAAATAAAAAAAAAATAATACTAATCAGGCAATCAAATGTTGGCTTTTCCCAAATAGCTGACTGAAGTCATTTGCTCCCCCATCTACTGCCCATTTTGAATTAGGGAGAAAATATTAATATACTGAACTACAAAAGATGCTGACCAGGACACTCTTGAATGTCTGTTAAACAGTTCTCCTAAGCACCTAGTTAGTTCTCAACCTTAAACTCAGGTCACAACTCATATTCTGTCCTAGGTCCCTAGTACACAAAAATTTTGAGATTTGAAACCATGAGTTCACTTGATTTTTTATCCTCTTGCCTCCCGCTAGAACGTCATCTAGTCCCATACTTAATTCTAATCATTCACTTCTTTTTAATGTCAATTTGCTCATCTGTAAATGGAGGCAATTAGAAAGTTCTACAGTAATCCAGGGAGGATGAACTATAATCTGTGAAATGAATTAAACCCTTTTTCTCCCCAAGTTCCTTTTGGCCATTGTGTTTTATTACAGCAATAGAAACTCTAAGACATTTGTCTCCTATATAATGTGCTACAAATAGAATCATGTAATTCATACCATTTCCAATTTAGTTACTCTTTACCAATAAAGATATTCGTGCATGAGTTTTTCTGTGACTTGATAACTCATTTTTTATAATCTGTTGTATGGATGCACCATGATTTGTAAATTCACCTACTTACTGAAAGAAGGAGATCTAGTATCTTCTGATAATTTAGAAATACCATTAAATTTTAATAAACATTTATGTGTAGGATTTTACAATGAATGTAAGTTTTCAAAGCAGTTGAATTAATACTCAGGAGTACAATGATGAATTAAGTGAAGCCTCCATATTGTTATAGTATCAATTGCGCCTGGATGTCCTTTTGACGATTTTTTCTATCAAGTTCTCCAAATTAAAAACAAAAACATTTCATAGACTAGTGGTGTCAATAGTCTATGGACACGGTTCCATAGCTTAAACTTGTGCCATTTTTATTTTTATTCTATCTTTAAATTTCTTAGCATTTATAGTACATGTGGTATGAAAGCAACCAATGACCCAAAGGAGGCGAGTGCACGCAAAAAAACCCAGAAACCCCACAAAGGTGAAGACCTTCAGCAGGCTGAGCTTGCTAAATATTCAGTATTATAATACCTGTAGCTAACCCATTTTCTCCTGGGAGAAAAAAGTGAATGGGAGACCATGTATGCTTGGAGGTACATGAATAAGATGTGATTACACTATTCCCCATGTAGAAAAGAATGAATCTTGTTATAGCTGCTCACACAAATAAACACACTAGTGTCACAAATATGAGATAGGCTCCAAGGGAGGTAGTTTGTCAACAGTGACAGCAATACAATGTATCAAGAAAAGTACCTACTGGAACATGTGGAGAACACTGTTATCCCTGAGACTCACTCACCTCTAGTTAAGGCAACTTTCCCCCTCATGAATGCACATTAATTTTAGGTCACAATTTCCTGCATTGCCAGTTTCTGGCACGTGAATATTTGCCTCAGTTCGCTTTCACCACCCTCCCATACACAGTATAAAGCCCAAATCTAGTAAAGCACTTATAGAAATGAACACGACCCTTAGACTTGAAATAAGACTAGGATTCCCAATGCAGAGTCCCACAGTGCATGCTGTGGTGGTTTGGAAGAAAATGGTCCCCAAAGGGGATGGTACTATTAGGGGGTGTGGTTTTCTTGGAGTAGGAGCCATTTAAGTCCACCCCACAGTGACATACTTCCTCCAACATGGCTCCTTTCCTCAAGCTACACTGAGTGTGGTCACAATTCAATTCATGTTGCCTGTGGATCAAGATAGAGAACTCTCAGCTCCTTCTCTATCATATTGTGTGCCTATATGCCACCTGCTAAGATGATAATGGATCAAACCTCTGAACTATAAGCAAGTTTTCTTTAAATGTTTTACTTTATAAGAATTGCACTGGTCATGGTGTCTCTTCACAGCAATAGAAACCTTAACTAAGACACATGCTGAAGGCAATGATTTCTCACCGAAAAACAAAAAAGGGTACTATCAGTGGACTCTAGGAAAAAGCAATGGGATGGAAATATTTCTTGTTAGATATGCAAGAAAAGAAGCAATTGAGGTACATGACCCTTAGACTTGAAATAAGACTAGGATTCCCAATGCAGAGAGTCCCACAGTGGCATGTTGTGGTGGTTTGGAAGAAAATGGTCCCCAAAGGGGATGGTACTATTAGCAGGTGTGGTTTTGTTGGAACACGCTCTCTTTGTCATGTCTCCTCATAAACTGATGTGGGGAAGTGAGGATGGGCAGGCATGCCAGTGCTAGAATACAAAAGAAATGCCTCTGTTCCCAAATCACACCACCTAGCCAGTCCTCTCCAGGGTGCTCTGTGGCTTTAACCCCCCTCCCCCAGGGTGGGGGCGGGGCTTTCTGACCAAACAATGTAAGGGTGTGGTTACTCCTAATCCAACAAGAGGGGTCTTCAGTGGGCGATCTGGAGCCAACAGGAGTCTACAGTGGGAGATCTGGACACTGGCTAAATCCCTGTGAATCACCAAAATGGGAGTGATAGCTACAAAGTTACAGGTATCTAATGCAGCTAAATCAACACGTGCCAACACCCAAGCCATGAAAAAGGAAGAGAAATCCAACTGTAATGTCAAGGTAAGCTATTCTCATTACCTTCTCTTAGCCACACACATCCTCAGACCTCACTCCTTCCCATGAGCCCCTGTTCCCTTCCCAACTCCACCTTCTTTCCCATAAACAATGTCTTCCTATGATCTCTTAAGAAACCAGTGCCAGTGCAGCAGCGATTCCACCAAGGATATATAAAGAAGCCAACCCCTACAAAAGCTCAGGCTCCCTTGGTTAAGGTGAAACAAGAAAGAAACCCGGTAAGATTCAGCCATTATAATCGACTGAACGAGAAACTTAACCAAGATGCACAAAGGGAAAATGAAAAAAGTACCACCAGCACCACCAGTACCTCAAGCGAAGACATGGACAGCTGGTAAGGCAGCATGGAGGCAGGAGACCTCAGAACCACCTGCAAAGTGTCCAGACGTCTCCTTCCTGACCAGTGGGGACATATGAAGACCTTAGCTTTCTAACCACTGGTGGTCAATGATGAAGAAAATAAAATCAAACTCTTAGGAGTAATACCTGTGTCTGTGTGTTCTCTGATGAGATGAAGGGGATTAGAGAATATGGGAAGGGTGGGTGTCTAGGGAGGGTGAGAGACTGGGGATGGGAGGGCCAAAAGTAGGGAAGGAGGGGGAAATAGAGGAGGCAGAAAAGGTGGGGGATTGGGGAGGGGAGAGGAGTTGGGTGCTTGGAAAGGTTAAGGTAGTTGTGGAAGGTGAGGCAGGAGGCAAATGTGTAAGAAGGGAAGGGGTAGATCCTCTGAGATTGGGGGTCTTCAGTGAACCAGATGGAGGGGGTAAGGATTTGGTCACAAGATGGCAGTGCACGCAACTTCCTCCTTAGAATTTTGACCAAGAGGAGGTAGAGAGACCCAGATGGGGAGAGGTGTGGTATGTGGAATGACAATGACAACTCTTGTAGGAGAGTTAGACAATGACCTCAGCTGTTAGCCATCCCCACCCTGTGAAGAAAGGAAATAACTTCCCTAAAAATCAGCAATCCCCTCATCCCATTGAAATCTATCGCAAAGACAAAGGAGGGTGTTTTGTGAGGGCCACAATCCACCTTGTCATTAAGAAGCTTTGGGTGCAGCTTTGCATACTGAAGGTGGTGACAGTAGAGAGGGCTGTACATGGCAGATGCTATAATGATTTAAGCCACAATAAGGGTGATACTTCCGGGTTCTAGGGGCCATGCATGTGCAGCCAAGCCCTCAGGCATAAGTATCTAATGGCCCCTGGGGATGTTAAAGGGCCCTGCTTTGACCCATGTGCAGCATGGATTACATCATCCACATATGACTCAGCTAAGCCATTGTGTGCATGCATAAGCCTCATCATCTGCATATGATGTAGCCACACCAACAACCCCCTCTGTGTATGTGCTAGGCAGCTTTAAAAAGCTGGGTGCACTATCTTCCTCTCTCTCTCTCTCTCTCTCTCTCTCTCTCTCTCTCTCTCTCTCTGCACATTGACTTCCCCAAGTCTGTACATGCCCCCTCAAATAAACTCCCAAATGGGTTTGTTGCATGTTCCATGTTTCCTTCTCACTTGCTAAGTACATTTCCCAAGCTCAGTACTCCCTCTCTCTCCAGAGCCTTAGGGGACTTAGGCCTATTATCTTTGACCTTCTAAGAAAAAAGCTATTTTGCCCCACCTCTTTGCCCTTTAACACCCCTATACTTGCTGTTAAAAAAACTAACAGAACCTATCACCTGGTTCAAGATCTCCGGCTCATTAACTCCACAGTGGTTCCTCTTCATCCTGTAGTGCCTAACCCTTACACATTTCTCTCCACTATCCCTCCAGGAATTTCCCACTTCTCAGTTCTAGATCTCACGGATGCTTTTTTCTCTATTCCTCTTAGCTATCAATCTCAAAATATTTTTGCCTTAACCTGGACTGACCCTGATACTCACCTCTCCACACAGCTCACCTGGTCTGTACTTCCCCAGGGATTCTGAGACAGCCCACACCTGTTTGTTCAGGTTTTAGCTTCTGATCTGCTCTTACTGTCTCACCTTAAACCTTTTACTCTTCCACCTCAAGATACCCCCTTTTATATGGTAAATGAAACAGGGCCCTGTTCCCTTAAGTTCCAGAGGACACCAAGATCAGCCACTCTTTCTCCAGTTCTAGAAAATAAAAGTCTCATCACCGTACTCAACTATCCTATGCCAAAAACTCCATATACTCTCCCTCTTCCTCTTTATCCTATCTGCTTTACCAACTTCTCTATATCTCCAATGTCATGCTTAAATTTCCATTTAATTCCCTGTTATTACAGGGACCATCATTAAACATAGAGCTGGAGGTACAATGATTGCCAAAATCCCAAGTGGTAAGAAACAATAATGAGTTTGGAGACATTCACAGCCCCAAACTCCAAAAACTCACAAAACAGACGTTAACATAACAGGCTTATCACTGACTGCAGCAGTGTCTCCTGAATATTAAGGTAATACCATGATGCTAAAGAGAACAAGTGCCTCAAGGTTTGCTCCAGGTAAAACATTAAGGCATCTAATAATTCCCCATTCCAATAATAATCCCTTCTTTTCCTCCCTCCTTCCCACTGTCTTCTATTCCAACACTATACCTTCGTAATTATAAGCTTTTAATATGTCTAAAATTTATTTCTTTTCAAACATTTTTTTCATAAGCTCCAGGGAGCCAATTGGACCTATTTAAACAGATCAGATTTGCCCAGAATAAGTATCATTTAATTCTTCCCTTATCATTCCTGGTCTCGGGAACCACTGGGAAATTCCCTCCTTTATCCCCCCTCCCCAAAAAACTCTCTTCCATCTTGGGACTCTCGTCCCTTAATCACTGGAATCTAAAAGTTTTTCCAGACATAATTTTCTGCCTTTCTGGCATCTTGCGAGATCCAAGCTGCCAGCCAGCCAGCTCCTCAGAGTCTGGGAAAAACACAAAAGTAATCAGCCACCCCAGGACGTGGTCAAGCATCTCAACTCTCCGACACCCACAAAATCAGCAGGAAGTAGTCACAAGAGACTTTACAACGCCCCATTCCCACCCATTAAAGGCCCCCAAATCCCCAAATTTTTATAATAAACAAAAGGGTGGAATGTAATGATTTCAGCCACAATAAGGCTGATACTTCTGGGTTCTAGGGGCCATGCATGTGCAGACAAGCTCTCAGGCAGAAGTATCTAATGTCCCCTCAGGGATGTTAAAGGGCCCTTCTGTGACCCACATGTGGCATGGATTACATCATCCACATATGACTCAGCTAAGCCCTTGCATGCATGCGTGAGCCCTGTCTTCTGCATATAAGGTAGCCACGTCAACCCCCAGTGCTAGGCAGCTTTTAAAAGCTGGATGCGCCATCTCTCCCTCCCCCGTACAATAACTTCCCCAGGCCTGTACACATCCCCTCTAATAAATTCCTAAGCAGGTTGTTGCATGTTCTGTGTTTCCTTCTCACTCGCCCCAGGTAATTTCAGATGCTATCTATGGAATTTTATGATATGAACAGAGCAGAAAAGGCTGGTCCTGTTTGTATTATGTCCATCATCCTCTACAATATCTAATAACAAATAATGCTGGTGATTAAACACTTCCTTCTCTCCACCCCCGAGTCTTCCCCTGATCTAAATTCTGAATGTTTGCTGTGATTTGTGTTATGTTATATATGAATAAGTATATTTTGCCTTCACACATTTTCAATTATTTCCCTTTAAAGAACTGAGTGGATTCATGAGGGAGATCATGTACAGAGTGTCCTATTGTGTAGTGGCCCAGCCCCTGCTGACAGTTCCCATGGTCTCCTTCCTTTACTCTTCTCTTGCTGGGAATCATCAACCATGGCTACTGCATGCAAAGTTCTAGCCTATAGGCAAAGAAGACCACAAAGGCATCCCTCATTTGAAACCAGACTCTAAACAATGGAGGAATAAAGATAACCCAGGCTATCTTTCTCTGTTGTCTATACAGATAACAATCTCCAGTTTTCTATATTGATGTCTTAATCTGTGCTGGTGTGATCTCTGATATGAAAAAGCTTTGAGAAATGCAAGATTTTGTTGAATTTTGAATAGTGCTTTTAGAAGTAAAATTTTCCAGGCAGTTGTGATGCATGCCTTTAAACCCAGAACTCTGAAGGCAAAGGCAGGTGGATATCTGATTTGGAGGCCAGCTTGGTCTATAGAGTGAGTTCCAGAACAGCCAGGGCTGTTACACAGAGGAATCCTGTCTTGGAAAAAAAACAACCTTCTGTAAGGCCCCATTGTGAAGACAACACCTACACAACTCCGTGCACATGAAGTAGAGCTAGTGCCTACATAGAGCCCTTCACCCCTACATTCTAGCATTATTGGTATGGAAGGCATTCTACATCTTACCAGAAGAGACATATAAACACCAATTTAGCCATACATCCTTTAATCTTTATGCAGTCCTCTGGGAGTAACCAACCAATTACATGATTTGACTTAAGGCCCAATCCATGAGATGGAACCAATTGACACTGCTTGGATGACCAAGAACATGAGACTAGATAGTCTAGGAACCTAGGGTAAAACAAAACACTACTCTTCTTTTTTAAAAGGAAACAATAAAATGAGTCTTTAAGTGACATTTTTCTATATTCATAGATTGGTGCCTTTGTTCAGTCATCATCAGAGAAGCTTCCTCCTGTAAGAGATGGGAGGGAACACATACAAAGACCCATAGTCAGACCATATGCAGAGAATGAGAGACCTTGGAACACTCAGTCCTAAATGGGATGTCTTCATCAAATCCCTCAATTCAGAGCTCAGAGAACCCCACAGAAAAGGAGGAGAAAAGGGTGAAGAGCCAGAGGGGATGGAGGACATCAGAACAAGACCCTCTAAATCAACATGATCAAAGCTCATACAAATTTAGAGATTGAAGCAGCATGTACAAGGCCTGTATGGGTCTGCAGTAGGTCCTCTGCATATCTATAATAGCTTCAAATTTAGTGTTTTTATGTGATTCCTGAGTATGTCAAGTAGATTTCTGATTCTTGTTCATTCTCTTGGCCTCCTTTCTTTCTGTTTTGTCCAATTCCCATGTGCTAGTTTTTTATTTTAATATATTTATCATTAACTTACATATTATATTATATTATATTATATTATATTATATTATATTATAAATATATTACCCCTTAGAAGCATGCTCGTTTTCTAATGAGACACAGAAAGGGGATGGATCTGGGTGAGAGAGGAAATGGGAAAGAACTGGAAAGCGTAGAGGGTAGAGAAACAGTAATTAGGATATTTATGTGAGGAAAAAAATCTATTTTCAATAACAAGGGAAAAGACTACAGAATAAAAAAATTACAAGCCAAAACATTTCCATTACTTGTGGGTTTTAAATGGTAATTTTGGCATATGTTCCCATTTTCTTAAAATGTCATATTGATACAAGGGGTTTTGGAGTATGTCTACTTTCTGAAAATTTATAAAACTTATGAGTATTATAGAAAATATGTTCTGTTGAGGAGGAAAATGTGAAGAAATATTTCCTTCTTTTTGTAATACTGTGTTTTCAATTGATGAGAAAATATAGCCTAAAATCTCTGAACAAACTTTAATCTCCCATTGTCATGTTTCCTTTTGTTTTGTCTGACTGAAAAATTCCCCTTGTATTCCAAGCTTGATAAGAAGTGCATTGACTAATTTTCACATGTTTATCCAACCCTGGATTCCTGTGATAAACCTCTGCGTCATCAGTGTGAGCCACCACCACATCTCTATTTCATTATATATGGTTCTTGAGCCACAGCGCCAAGTAGAGACCTTTTTGTCACATATAATTTATTGTTAATCCTATATATTGTTTTTATAAGTACAGACAGTGGACACTGAGGTTTTCATCTCCATGAGTACATATTGGGTACACTTCTTATGCTCCACAATCCTACTAAACTCTAACATCTAAAATTTAGCTTTAGTAGTTTTATGTTCTTATCCAATTCTAAAGCCTTTCTATTTTTAGTCACCTTATCTTCCTTGAGATAGGTTTCTACATTTTCATCTTAATTCTAAATTAATTTTAAAAATCATTTTGTTTTAGCTTTCCTGGGCTGCTATAGCAAAATCATAAACTAGGTAGCTTGTATACAACAGAAATTCTGTCTCACAGTTTGAGAGGCTGTTCCATCTGAGACCAAATAACTCTGGCAGATCTGGTGTCTCCTGGTATAAAGATTTCACTTTTCAATGTGTTCTCACATGCCAGAAGGGGAGAGAGAGCACTCTGTGCCTTATTTTATAAGAGTATTAATTCAATAAATCAGTTAGGTACTAAATTACTCATGAGAGATTCAGCATCTCCATCCACACTCCCCACAATAGCTTCACCTTCTAATATAACTGCCTTATCTCTCAGAATGTCAATTAATAAATTTAGAGAAATACAGATATTCAGTCTGTCATACTTAGCTTAGCGGTATTAAATTTTATTTAATTTTATTTATTTTCTGTGAATTCAAGTGTATATGGGGACACACACAGCATAAATGGAAATCAGAAAACAACTTGTAGGAGTAAGTTCTCTCCCTACATCATGTGGGTCACAAAAAAGGATTCAGGTTGTCAGTTTTGGAGGTAGGCATTTTAATCCACTAAGCCAACTCACTGGCTTCAAACAGAGAAAGTACTTATTCTCTAGATTGATGCTCTGAGTTTGATACTTAGAACCTGTGTATGGTGGATAGAGACAACTGGTTCCTGCAAATTTTTCTCTTCTACATACAAACCATGGCACTTTGCCCACACAAAATGAATGAACAGATAGAGAGAGAGAGAGAGAGAGAGAGAGAGAGAGAGAGAGAGAGAGAGAGAGAAAGAAAGAAAGAAAGAAAGAAAGAAAGAAAGAAAGAAAGAAAGAAAGAAAGAAAGAAAGGTGTTTAACACAGGTAAAGGGAAGTTTTAAAATATGTCTTATGAGCTACCTTCTCAGGTCTTTTTCATATTTCTCTATTAGGTCTTAGGGTACTCTGTCCAAAAATTTTTCAAAGTCTTTAAAAACATAAACAGCTTTCTAAACTATGAATATTTCACAATTCTTGAACTACAAATAGTTTCCCCAGTATTATAGTTTTTTTTTTTTAATTTAAAGGTTCGTTTTGCTCTGTCTTCTAAATGTTTTAATGTAATGCATATTGGGGGCACAAACAGTGGATACCAAAAAATGAAATCTCCATTGGATGTACTGGGAAACCTCACTAAACCAAATGCTTGTGTGCTAAGGTGAGGACAGCAATCTTCCTGGCCTGCTGTTTGGAACAGAAGACCTGGAGTGATGCCTTTCCTCTAAGTCCATAATCCCATTCCATCTAGTATGTTATATGGACAAGAGCTGATCACACCGTATCTCCAATAACAACTGGAAACTTAAGGTAGCCAGAGATGATTCCAGAAACATACCATTTGTACAAATCACACAGGCACTCATGCCTTATATGGCTCTAGGAACTCATTGCAGAACTTTTCTGTTGTAATCCTGACATTTGTAATATTGTTTATAGTAATGAGTCATGGTTTCATTTACAGTAAGTAGCCTTCCATATTATGTAATCAGTTTTGTCTCTGATCTCAGGCATTTGAAATCAGAATTTCTATAGTGAGAGTTAGAACTTTGTAAAAATGGTTTGACTCTCATTGTATTTCTATTTTCCAGATGCAAGCAATTGTATGATTTCTATTTCACATGGAGACCACATGAAGACACAGACACAAACAAATGTATGTTACACTGGACACTTCTTTTAGCAGGTCTTCTTTCAGGATCACAGTAGTTTCCACATCTGGCATGCATCCCAATCCAAGACATCAGCTGTTGGAGCCTCTTGCCTGCATGTGTAAACCTCATATGGAACTATTTCCTTCACTTCCCAATTAAATCCATATTTTTAAACACAGGCTATTCCTCTAGTAGTCAATATAAGGTGGCCTGTTAATGTTGAAGTCCTTGAATACTCTTGACTTCTAAGTTGAAATAAGTCCATGACCCACCAGAGTCTTGTACCGCTCTTTCCCTCTCAGCGGAAAGTAAAAAGAAGTTGGCAAAGGCTTTGTAGGTTGTCAAGACATCAAAAGGTCTTTTTGACCTTTTTATAATTGTAATGGATTCAACAACATCTGGATAAGATTTTGCCTCAAGTATTCACAAATTCTAACATGAAGAAAAGGTGATGAGCAAAATATGCTTGTAAAATACCCAAATCAACAGAACATAGGGAGAACTTTGAATAAAACCTCACTTGTCTTGCCCCTATATGCATCTACTGAAACATACAGGGTTTGTCTCTTTTGAAAACCCTACTTTTCGGAAATCATATACTCCAACAAAAATGAAGATCTGATAAAGCTGATTTCAAACACAGAGGGCCACATATTCAGGAGGAATGTACAGAGAGGGCACTACAAATCTGCTTCCTTCATCCCACTTTTCATAATTTACTAGGAAAAAAATCTGGGTTCTTGCCTGCCATGCAGAATGCAAACCATATCATCTATTCCTTTTAGAGTTTCTCTGAGTCAAAAGTGACTTAACTACAGAAAGGGGCATTTTGTGCTTTCCAGGAAATTACACAGGCGTTCCTTCTGTATCACCCCCTCTTCTAAGCTTCTTTCAAAGATAAGGCTGAGCAGGAGAGTCCCACTTCCTAAGTGTCTTGTAATCCAGACATTCCAAACCACACCAACATGCCAATACTTTCTCACATTTTGGAAGTTTTAGAAATGGACCGAAAAATGACTTGGTAAATTTGGTATGAAATAGATTTTGTCTGTTCTTAGCATTTATAACCAAAGCATCGTGACAAATGGGTTTTGCAGTAGTGATGTAATACTGTGGCAGGTACTCCGATTCTGACATGTAGCAGTGCTCTGAAGAGCACTAAGTCCCATTCTGGCCTTTTATTGATGGCACATAGTGCAAGATCCTTGTTCTCAGAGTACTTAGATTAAAGCATGCACTCAACTAATGCTGTACCAGCACATCTGCCACGTAAAAGATGGGAGTGATCACATTTGGAGATACTTTAATCCTTGTGATATCATTTGTCCACTGGCTAATTTGTAAACCTTTGATTTCACCATTTACAACTATTAAGAACAAGTCTTCTGAATTGAAAAGACTGACAAATTTCAGTAATCAACAATCTCTGATGTAAGCTGGATTAGTAGCTATTCCCTATTTTCACCTATATTCTCTCTCATCAGACATACTAACTCACAGAAGCTGACAATTTTATGCAGTACAACATATTCTAATCAGGAGGAAGTGTACATACTTCCTGTTAAACAAATATGCTTCAAACTGAGAGGAAAAGCAAATATAATTTTCTTTCCAAAACAAAGCCTCTAAATCTTGTAATGCTCATGCTTGTGTTTTTTAAGTTATTGTCTGACAGATCTTGATTCATTTCTGTGACAAAAATGCAACATTAAAATATGATTAAAAAGATAATCTATCGCATACTTGTTACAATGGCTACATAAAAAGCACAAAACAAAAGAAAAGATAATTATTGATAAGGATGTGGATAAGAGAAAATCCTTGTACCCTATTGTTGAGAATGTAAATTGGTGCAGCCATTACACAAAATAGTGTAAGCTTGCTCCCAAACTATTAAACAGGCAATTATAATATGATCCTATAATCCTTCTTCTATGCATAATCCATGGAACATAAAATTGTTAGATGAAGTAGTTGCTTGAACTCCTGTGTTAATCATGGCATCATTCAAGGTATACACAATTATCACAGCCCAGACAAGCAGAAGACACCCATAGGCTTGCTTAATAGAAACATAGGCCCTCAGTGTGCCTAAAAATGGGGCAATGTACATGGCTCTCAGAGTCAGCGAATATGCTTACACCACGGTGAACTAGGTAGAGCAAGCAGGCAGGACCATGTTGGCCCTAGCCATGCCTGCTTAGCATTTAAAAAAAGTAGTCCTGGTCAGAAAAGGATTACAGATATGCAATAAAGAAAGATTCAGATGAAAAAGACCTCGAAAGGGGTCACAGTGTTGGATGAATGCATATAGGCTTGAGAGAGAGGGAAAAGAATATAGAACAAAAGTAAAGTCTTTAAAGAGACAGAGTACAGATAGTCATAGATTAAAAAGAGTAAAGAAAAATAAGTCATGTAAAGATGGAATATACACAGAGAATCAAGATTATGTGTATTATTATGTTTTCTTCGAATCATAATGACTTCACATGGTCAATATGATGTCATGATGCTGATAGTGCTACTATGAGACCAGTTTTGGGGTACCAGCTGCTGAAATGGTGTACCTTCTTACAATGTTATGGCTATAACTCCAAATAATAACTTCAGAAAAAACCTGTAGACTACTCAGAGACCACTGGCAATTACAAAAAACAGCAATTTTGAAATTTCACCATCATTTTACTTTTACAGAATCCCATAGAAAGAACATTGCCCCCATCACAGCTGGAAGCAATTCTAGAAGACAATGTTCACTCTCCCAAGAAAGTTTTTCCTCTGAGAAAAGGACACCATTTAGGGGTTGATTATTACTGGTATAGGGTTAGGGGTAGAAACTATATAGGCCAATGAACTCAATAAAAGAGGTAAAACTGAATGGGATAATAGGTAGATTAGTGTGACCTTACTCACACTAATAACAATAATAGTGAGTAATAGAGTGAATATTTGTGAACTATTATTAATGGACAATTTAAATTGGTATAGATTTTTGTGTATTGATACAAGTTAAAATTATATTTTATATTGAATATACTATTTCTGATTACAATATTTGTACACCTATGAAAAGTTATTTTGTCAAATTACATGCATGCATGTTTCTACCTCTGTATAAGACATTTTGTATATTGATACAATTTTAGGATATATTTATCATATTGTGTTGTAGGGAGCGGTGGGCTGCGTTCTGTTTAAAATTAAGTTCTCTCAGTTTTTTTTGTTTGTTTGTTTGTTTTGTTTTGTTTTGTTTTTTTGTCTTTTTGTTTTTAGAGACAGGGTTTCTCTGTGGCTTTGGAGCCTGTCCTGGAACTAATTCTGTAGATCAGGCTGGTCTCAAACTCACAGAGATCTGCCTGCCTCTGCCTCCCAAGTGCTGGGATTAAAGGCGTGCGCCGCCATCGCCCGGCAAGTTCTCTCAGGTTTTAAGTGGAGTTTGTTACCACGTTGGGTGCCACTCTATTGTAGGGAGTGGTGGGCTGCGTTCTGCCCAGCTCCGCCACTCTATAGTAGGAGTGGTGGGCCACTTCCCGCCACCCGGCTCCACACGGCTAGCTTTACCCAAAATAATTACACGGAAACTGTATTCTTTTAAACATTGCTTGGCCCATTAGCTCTAGCCTCTTATTGGCTAACTCTCACATCTAGATTAACCCATTTTTAATAATCTGTGTAGCCCCACGAGGTATGGCTTACCAGGAAAGATCTTAACCTGCGTCTGTGTCAGGTGAAAGAATCATGGCGACTGCCTGCCTCTGCTTCTTTCTCCCAGCATCCTGTTCTGTCTACTCCACCTACCTAATTTTCTGTCCTATCAGGGCCAAGACAGTTTCTTTATTAACCAATGAAAGTAACACATAGACCCTCATCTATCAATATTGCATTATACATTTCTACCTCTGATCAAGATAATTATACATTGTTTATATTTTGAGGTCATTGTCCTCTTTTACTGAACAGTTGTTTAAAGATTGTTTAATATTATGATAAGAAGTCTTAATCTTTAAGTTATATTGGTATTAAGTATTATAGGTCAATAGTCATTCATGTTTGTTAGACTTTTAGTCAGACTAATTAGGTTCTTTAGATACAAAGAGATTGTATTCTGCATAGACAGATAATCTTCAACCACTTCAAAGATCTGTAAGACATGGCATTTAAATAACTTAGAATTCTGTTGACATGAGACACAATTGCTCCTGGAAGCACCAATCTATTTCTGAGAGAGTGTTGAGCACCAAAGACACTCCACTTGGAGTTTGTTTTCTTGGCACAACTGGCCATTGGGCAAGGAACTGCCCATGCCTTGACCACTGACAAAACGCATAGTGTCTAGACTAGACAAGCAGGATATAAGTAAAAAGACTGCCAAATCTTGCCAAGACGGGATAAGGTGGTTCTGAAATTTTTTCCTGCCTCTGAAAATGGTCTGTCAGTTAATCTAGGCCTTGGCCAAAATTGGTTGCTTCAACATTGCCTAATCCTATACTGTACACATAAAATGTAATAAGGTGGTAAATTCTATAGTACGTATTTTTATCATAACAAAATGACAATCCTTTATTTGGAGAGATATCAGCCATTCTTGAATGTGCCTGGCTGCAATGGGTTTGTGTTGTGCTGATGACATTCCACGACTGTTGCAAGGGAGTGAGCCACTTGTTCTTCTGGGCTGCCTGGCTAGCTTACTGCTGTAGGAAGATCTGCAGCTTGTAATTACCCACATACTGGGGTGTGGTCTCTTATACTATATATGCAGACACAGAACCTGCATCCATCCCTTTTCGCCTTCCCCTTGCTCCTTTTCACTGACTGTTTGTTAGTATTGTTTGGATTCAATCTCCATCTACTGTTCAAGCAGAGAATCCTGATTTGTGAGTTTACCACTAAATAAATATCTATATCTCAGTTCTAAGATAGTGTGAGATTCCTTTTAAGCGTCCGTTCATCACTTGGTCATACTTGGTACCCAATGTTGGGCACCAATTTTTATAAGGGAGAGGGCCTCTTGTTTGACCTGGCCACCTGGCTAGCTTATACCCAAAATAACCACACAGAAACTGTATTAATTAAAACACTGCTTGGCCATTAGCTCTAACTTCTTATTGGCTAACTCTTGCATATTAGTTGAACTGGCATTTATCTCTGGTGGAGGATCCATGGCTTCTCTTACTCTGCTTTCTTCTTCCAAGAATTCAGTTCTGTTTTCTCTGCCTACCTAAATTCTACCCTATAAGGCCAAAGCAGTTTCTTTATTCATTAACCAATGAAAGCAACACAAAGATAAAAAACCTCCTACACCAGCTTATACCAGAAATAATCACACAGAAACTGTATTAATTAAATCACTGCTTGGCCCATTAGCTCTAATTTATTATTGGCTAATTCTTACATCTTAATTTAACCCATTTCTATTAATCTGTATATCAACATGTGGCAGTGGCTTACAGGGAAAGATTCAGCATGTCTGACTTTGGTGGCTCCATGGTATCTCACGACCAAGAATAGAGAATCCAGGTTAGTATTGGCATAGTTCCTAGCACCTTTCTAATGTTAGTATTTTCCTCATATATTAGGCTCTCACTATCCCTTTTAAAGGAGAAAATGAAGACTTTGTCTAGCAACATATGGAAAAGACAATTGAATTGTTGTACCTTTCAACACAACTCAAGTACAGTATGAGCCCTTACATATCATAAGTAGATGCACAGGTAGAAAGACCAATAATGAAGTATGAAGACAGTGTACTCTTGTCCATGTGAGGTTCTATAACAAAATTCCTTGGATGATGTATCTTGTAAACAACATGAATTGATGTGGGAGTGATTTCTTTCTAATCGGTTGCTTTCATTGGTTAATTAATAAAGAAACTGCCTAGGCCCATTTGATAGGCCAACCCTTAGGTGGGTGGAGTAGACAGAACAGAATTCTGGGAGAAAGAAGCCGAGTCAGGGAGTCGCCATGATTCTCCCACTCCAGACAGACGCAGGTTAAGATCTTTCCTGGTAAGCCAGCTCGTGGTACTACGCAGAATATTAGAAATGGGTTAGATCAATATGTAAGAGCTAGCCAATAAGAGGCTGGAACTAATGGGCCAGGCAGTGATCAAAAGAATACAGTTTCCGTGTAATTATTTTGGGGCATAAGCTAGCCATGTGGGCGACTGGGTGCCAGGGACGCAGCCCTGCCGCTCTTATTACAACAATGAATTACTTCTGAGTACTCTGAAGGCTGGCAGGCTAAAATCGGGTTGCCAGCATGGTAAGGTTCTGGTCAGGCCCCCTTTGTGTCACAGAATAATGTCTTGGTATTGTTGGGGTAGATCTGCTTGTGTCGATTGTTATGAGACCATCAAAGGAGTTTGACCTGAGTTCAGAGGGCAAAGGACACATTTAGCTGGCCAGAATGGACTATAGTGTTCTCTGGCCTACTCAGAGGGAGATATAAGGGCACAAGGAGGAGGAAGCATAGAAGCTGAGGAGTAGCTCAGCCTTTCAAACCAGGAAGTGGAGAGACTTCTTACAATGGCTTCAAACTGGAATTTCTATGCTGAATGAAGGTCCAGCATTACAGAAGAAGAAAAGCATACTTGACTGATCTCAATCATCACATGTCATTTGTTCATCTTCTGAAATTGTGGTAGGGTGGCAGAAAAAGGTAGCTAGTTAGGTACAAGGAAAGGAATCCCATTGATCTGAGCTCTAAACCAATACTCCTCATGCTGTTAAACCATAAATATTTGAGCATCTTTGTAATGTATGCCAAATGTTTAACATTGATGAAAAAAAATGAGATACAATGGTCATGATTAGGGGTGCCGGTATATGTGTGCTGAGGCTGAAACTCCCATTCTCATTTAGTTCTCTTATTTTGCCATACTGTAGCCCTGTATCCTCATCTATGTAATGGGAAATAAATAATAACACCCCCAAATTAGCACTTGTTTGTGTATACATATTTGGTAATCATCAAATAGATGCCACAGTTTTTCAAAACTGTAGATGCTACTTGTCTTATAGATATTGGAATAAAAACAGATTTTAAAATTTAGCCTAATCTGAATTTTCATCATTTCACTTTTTTCAATTAACTTATGGCAAAATACATGCCTCCTATAGAGTGAAGACATGATGATTTATCTGTACACAATAAAGGCCTCCTTAATGTCACTGCTATATGATCTTATTAAGGGCTCATGGAGTTGGGGCTGTATTCTATTAGACCAACCAAATCAACAGGTTATGTGCCCAGCCACAAATTATTGCAAAATCAAGCTGATATAGAAGGAAAAACAGGACTGTATCACAGATGATTTGACTTATATGTGGATGCAAGTTAAAAATTGATAATGACTGTATTTTAGCCCATTAATGGATGACCTTAAAAGACAACTGTAAAATTAAATTCTTCCAGTGATGCATTTGGTCATTGGTTTTATGCATAAAGAAAATATTCTGAGGTTAAAATTATATATGGACAGGTAGGGAACTAAAACACAATTGACTGGCTATAGAAACCTGCTAATAGAAAAATTATAAAATTGGATACAAATCTTCCTGAGGTATAGACGAAATTATAGGAGTAAATAAGATTGCAAAGATACTTCTATATTTCACATCAAAGTTCATTGGAGTATATGTTCTATAGAAAGGCATGCAATTCTTAGACAAAATAGCTAACCCATCTGAAGTCAGTGTCACAATAGTAAAAGCATAATAGACACATGGAAAGAGAAGCCATATGGCATAAATGCAAGCTAGGCATGACTCCATTGGGAAGGGTTCCCATTCAACAAAGCTGAACTGCGGCTATAGTAGGATGTGTAACTTGTCAGCAAGAGACCAAGTTTCTTCAATATGATACCTTGAGCAAATTTTTCTACTTGGAGAAAGATTCATTTAACATGTGGCTAATTTTCCTAAGAATGAATTAATATATACATATTATAACAGAAATAATCTCAGATAGCACAAAATACTTTATTTACTGACATGAAACTATTACTAATATTCTATCAAACTAATGTCACTTTGTAGTGGAGGAGGTACTGAAGAGGATACCTTGCTATGGAACCCATTTGTCAAAGCACATCCACAGTAGCTGAAAGGTGCCCACCTGATAGTTATAGTACATGCCATTGGAGGTACAGTGGAAGAGACAGCTCAAAAATCTTCCCTTTGGCTCCCTTACAGCATGCAGTGTACCCTATAATATAATAGTGTTATGTGTTCTACAGACATAATACATTGGTTCTAGACTGAAAGGATAAAGGTAGGAGTGTCTTAGGGTTTCTATTGCTGTGAAGATGATACCATGACCATGGCAACTTTTATAAAGGAAAAACATTTAATTGGGGTTGGCTTACAGTTTCAGAGGTTTAGTGCATTATCATCATGATTGCAGCATGGTGGTGTGTAGGTAGACATGGTGCTGGAGAAGGAGCTAAGAGTCCTACATCTTGACCCACAGGTAACAGAAAGTAGTCTGAGATAGTAGGCATGACGAGCATATATGATGCCTCAAATCCCACCCCCACAGTTACATATTTTCTCCAATTAGAACCCACCTACTCAAACATAGCCACACCTTTTAATAGTGACACTCTCTATGAGATTGTGGGGGCCAATCACATTCAAATTACTATATGCTTCGTCTTGAAGAACCTATTTTGTGAACATAGTGATATCTGGAAGATTTTCTGTTTCTTGTTTAATAATGCTGGTATCTGTGGGTGTAGAGGTCAGGATTCTCAAAGGGGAAATATAGCCAGACATGGTGACTGACACATATCTACATCTACAACCTCAGCACTTAGGAGGCTGAGGCAGGAGGACCAGAGACTAAAGCCAGACTGGGTGAAATATTAAGACCTTACGTTGTTTGAGGAAAAACAAGATCAAAAGAAAAACACTTTAACTAGAGGTTCAGAGGATGTTTTTTATTGAACTATAAATTGCAAATGTTAACTAGACACTTGCTGCTTCTTGTTCAATGGAATGAACAGTAAAGAAGAGTTACTGTACTAGTGGTGGGGTTGGTGCTGATCATAAGGACACAGAAGAACAACATCACACCATAAAAAAAGGGAAGAATATGTGGGAAACATAGATTACCTAATTGATTGTCTAATCTTTATATTCAATTTATAAGAGCTAGTCTTATCTGTAAAAATATTATGACTAGGATTTTAGACACGTCAGAGATTAGGACCTCTGGCTCGTCATACATTTGTGAATCTATCAAGATGGGTAAAGTCATTAGCTGAGAGCAAGAAGAATATAGAAAAGAGGCTGCATGAAAGAGACAGAAATATCAATTGAGACCTTAAGAATAGTTACAGCTATGGTTATACTGTGGTTGGGGGCTGTGTTGATATCTGTGGCTTGTCTTACCACTGAAGGCTGTTTTATGAGCTGCGGTGAGCTACATTCCTGGCACCTGGCCGCCCTCACGGCTAGCTTTATACCCGAAATAATTACATGGAAACTGTATTCTTTTAAACACTGCCTGGCCCATTAGTTCCAGCCTCTTATTGGCTAACTCTCACATCTTGATTAACCCATTTCTAATAATCTGTGTAACACCACAAGGTGGCTTACCAAGAAAGATCTTAACCTGCATCTGTCTGGAGTGGAGAATCATGGCGACTGACTGACTCGGCTTCCTTCTCCCAGCATTCTGTTCTGTCTACTCTGCCTACCTAATTTTCTGTCCTATTAAAGGGCCAAGGCAGTCTCTTTATTTAACCAATGAAATTAACACAAAACAGAAGACTCTCCCCATCAGAAGGCTATGTAGATTTCCAGGGTCTGTGCTGTTGCTCCCTGAAGCCATGTTGATGTGCAACAGCAGAGCTGCCACCGAGAAACATATTGATTTGAGTCACCTGTGCTTCCACCTGAGGCCATGTTAATGTTCATTATCTGACCTTCCTCCAAGGATCCTGTCTGGGTCCATAGGCCTACTGTAACCAGGGGCCATATCCATGGTTGTGTTGTTGCCAATAACCATGTGGAAACCCATGGTCCATACTCCCACTGCCTGTAAAGACTAAAGAGGCTACTTTTGCAATGGTATCATGACTGCAGAGGCACAGTTGAAAAAGAGGGACATGGAAGGCTTCTGTGACAAGCCCTAACTCCATCCCATGCCACCAAAAGTAACAGCATAAACAGGAAGCCATCAAAGAGAAATCTTAGAAAGTGTAATAAGGATACTGACATGTAACTGTCTATAACACATGGCTTCTGGTTGGTGGGGGTGGAAGGGAAGAACTCAGTTCTCTTTAAGGGACAGGCCACTGAAGTTTGACCGTGCTCTAGTAAGTATACAGATAATACAAATTGAACTTTTTTATTTTTAATTTTAGTTTTTTATTAATTGGGGTGGAGGTCACAAAAGTGGGAGTGGGCACAGAAAGACTAGGAAGTGTGATGAGACGCATGATGTGAAATTTACAAAGAATCAATAAAAATATTATGCAAGAATAGCTACAGCAGTGTGGGCTATACTATGCCCAATCAGCTTCCTTCTTACAAAATAGTTCTCACAAATTGTATTCCCTCCCCCAAGTTGTTTCTTCTATTATATGAATAAGTGCGTTTGCATGGATAGGATTCACTAAACCAGGCTTTTGTGACTGAAGATTTATTCTAGAGAAGTTACTGTGTTCATAGCTTTCAGTGGTCATCTCACTGCAAATCGGCCTTTCCTGGAAAGAAGTGCTCCGACTCATGGTCATACCACTTTAATATAAAATTTTTCATTCAACAATAGGCAATCATGAGTGCAAAAATGACCACCTCCTGGTCACAATGCAGCATAAGTCTGAAAAGCTGTTTTCCCTTGGACTCAGATGATTCCTTGGTTGAAGAACTATCATAGTTTAACTCTTCCCTTTGCCTTTTTCCTGTTCTCTACCATACAGTAGTTTCCCATCTGAGATCACTATCTAGTGAATCTCTTATGTATTCAACACATTTCATGAAGCACATAACCTCATTTACTCTTCTTTTCAATTTCATTCTTACCCTTGCTCTTACTCGTAGTGATCTTCTGTTATATAACCCTATTTAACTGCTTCATTAGACTTGTAACTACATGAAACCCTCTCACATTTTACTTGTATATTATTTATCTTTCTTTCTAAACTACACTGTTACAGAGTAGGGCTTGTTCACCAATGACCATGTCTATAATGATTCTTTATACATAGTAGGCTGTCAATAAATACAATATTAGTAGAATGCCACTTGTTTCTATGGCTCTCTCCAGCATTTACAGGGTGGGGACATGATGAATATGTGATAGGGAAAGAAAGATGCAAGTCAGACTTAATAAAAGACTGGTAGTTTCCTCCACTTTTGCCAGCATCACAAGCAGAACATAGTTAGCCTTTATGACTTAAGCTTGGGCAATACTGCTGCCGGGCCATACAGGCCTGAGTAGCACATACTACCACCCAGTGCCATGGCAAAGTACAGGCCAGGGTTGCATCTGGGTCTGTGGCCTTACCACCATCAAGGTCTGTGTAATGTTCAAAACTACTTTGGCTGATTCCTGGGGTCTAGGCTGCCATCTGGTGTCATATTGGTATCCGAGGGCCTCACTGTGAATGGGCCATGCCATCTGGGTTGACTTCATCAGCACCTAGGGCCATGATGACATTCAGACTTAGGCTGCTGCTGAAGACCGTATCTGGGTCCATGGTCCTATCACACCCGGGGTCTGTGTTGAAGTCTGTGGCCCATGTCGCCACAGAGGCCTGGAGGCCCAGGATCTGGGCCACAACATGTGGGCCATGCAGCATCCTGGTTCATACATATCTGAGTGGCCTGTGTTGCCATGACAGGGACCATGGTATGTATCTGAACCTGGGCTGCTGCCAAGGCCATGCCTGGGTCCATGGCCCTATATTGGCCAGGGTCTGCATTGATATACTGTTGCCACCAAGGGCTGTATGGATGTCCAAGGTCAGGTCAGTCACCTGGGTCCATGTTGGTGTCTGAGGCTCATAGTATAGTCAGGGCCATACAAATCTGTGTGGCCTGCACTGCTACACTGCACTGCAATGCCTTAGTGTCATCTGGGTCAGAGCTGAAGCTGAGGGCAGTGTCTGGGTCCATGACCCTACTGCAGTCAGAGGCTGTGTTGATGTCCGAGGCTCCTGTTATCATTGAGGGTGATGTAGATGCTCAAGGTCTGGGGACATATTGGTGTCAAGGGTTCCACTGTTGCTGGGGCCATGCTGATCCCAGTGGCCTGCATTGCCCCCTGGGCCTAAGGTGACATCCAGACTTGCTCGCTGCTGAAGACCAAGTGTAGGTCTGTGCTTTTGATGTGGCTGGGGTCTATGTTGAAGCACAAGGCCCATGTTACCACCAATGATCACATAGAAGCCCAGGTTGGGACCTCAACTTGTGGCCTTGTTGGTGTCTAGGGTTATGCTGCTGCCAGATTCATCCTGATCTGAGTGGCCGATGCTTCCACTCGGAGCCAGAATGTTATCCAGACCCAAACATCTCTACAGGGTCATGTTTGGGTCTGTGGTCCAGCTGCAGCTGGAGTCTGTGCTGACATCTGGGGCTTGTGTCACCTCAGGGGTCCATAGGAACCATATGTGATAAAATCAAAGGGTCATGCTGATCCCACACTGTTCCTTGTTGGCCCTGAGAAAGCTGATCCTGCCCTCTCCCTGGACACTAACACAAGACCCTCCCAGGAAAGCTGCCCTCTGTACTCAGGAGAGATGGCCCTACCCCTCACCACAGATGAAGGAGAGCTATCTCTGATTGCATGGGTATAGGGCAGCTGGCTCTGCCTCCTTACCTGAGGTGGGTGGCCTCAGTGGCTGGTACTGACCAGCTCATCTACCACCCAGACCCACAGCTGAGCCTTGGGTTGGTCCACCCAGCATCTACTCCCTCTATGACCTGCTGGGGCTCATGAAGGGACTGGTCCTGGGGAACAATACCCTAAGTATCTCCATTTGTTTGTTTGGTTTGGTTTGCTCTTGGTTTTGTTTGTTTGCTTTGTTTTGTTTTTAATTTTCTTTTCAGGGGGTGCTGCAGGAGTGAGGGGAGGATATGGGGAACTAGGAGGTGAGCAGATTAGCATGATGTGAAATTCCCAAATCAGTAAAAAATTATGTTAAAAATAAAGATAAAATATAATTAACAGAGTTTGATATGTGTTTGAGGAGAGGTTACAATAATTAGTCCCAAAACAAAATCTTAAAAATTAATTTTCTGAGAGAGCTTATATTTTAGGTCTGTTGGGAAAGAATATCTCTTTTCACAAATACTTCTGAAACAAATCAACAATTAATGGGTAAAAAGTGACATTTGATTACCTCATTACACAATAAACAAAAAGGTGGGGACCTAGCTCCAGGAGCCTTGCCTGCATGCTCTCCTGTTGCATCCCCTTCTATGACAACTAGGAGTTTTGCTTCAAGAACACAGTTCACAATACTTTTGCACTAAAGAAACTGAGGTGCCTCAGCTTCTCCTGGTTACACTTATACCACAGGGAAGCTCCAGCAGCGGACCCACCTATATCACCTAAGAGCTTCACACATACAATAGAAGAACAGAGTTTTGCATTAGGCCTGCTTCTGGCACCAAGTTCACATAGCCTCCTGCACATTGGTCCTTCTCTGAAAGGGACCTTAGCTTCTGCTTAGGTCCACGTACATAGTTTGGAAACCTTGTTTCAGCTGTTTGGCTTCTCCAGGGCCTCCTGCAACAGATGCCACCTACACTACCCCAGTAATCTACTTCTAGGCACGACTCTCAGAGGAAGACCAGAGACAGAGCTTCTCTTAGTCCCTGATACCAGCTCCATTTTAACCCTAGTCTGAGTCCCCTCTCAACCATTGTAAATGCCCTCACTTGAAGAAAGGAGACTTGTATGAAAAATAAAATAAAGAACTCAACCAACAAACTTTCCCAGATACTCAAGTCCAAGCAGAGAAATAGAAATACAGGAAAAAGATCAAGAAAACATGTCTCCTCAAAAAAAAAAAAAATATTTATCCCACAGCAATGGTTCCCCAATGAGAAAAATGTAAAAGAACATCCAGGTAAAGAAGTCAAAAGGATGACTTTAAGTACATCCAAACAACTCAAAGAAGACATCTTCAAACCAACCTTTCAATTGAAACCAACTAAAAATAGTAGCAACAAATATTTCTCATTTTCCTAAAATTTTTGAGATGTGACAAAAGAATATGAAATTATTAGCTGTCAAGTATACCACTCTTGGGCATACAATGAAAGCATACTTTACCAATGTGTAATGGATACCTTTATATCCATGTTTATTGCTATATTATTCACAATAGCAAGGAAATGGAACCAAGTCAGATGTCCATCAACAGCAAATAGACAGGTAATGAAAATACAGTGCATGTGTTTATAAAGTGTTAAATTAAAACTACTTTAGCTAATTAAACCAAAATTGCCTACTTCTTAACCCACCTCTTGGAGAAAAACTGGTATTCAAAGTATAGTTCCTAGTCAAATTTGGGCATAAAACAGAACAATCATACTTCTAACTGGAGCTTCAAAGAGCTGTCTCCTTAGGATAAAGGTAAACCACATCTAACCTACTTTTTGTGCCCTGATAATATTTTGAATATAGTATCCATGGTGTTGGAAATAAATCCACCTTTAAGAAGTAGTGATCAAAAGCTAATACTCAAATTCATTTGAAGCACAAGTTGCTAAGATTTGTATGACCCCAAATATCAGAATTCATGAATTTAAAACAAAATGCTTCCATGATGTTAATGCCCATAGTGCCTAACAGAAATAAATGCAATCCCACTCCTCAAAAGAAATTAGATCACCCATAACTCAATAACTTCTGTATGTAATTTTAAAAGCTAGGGGACAGAGCACAGGTTTTAAAAATCAACTGTATTTATATGGACCAATGAAGATAAACCAGTAACAAAATCAGACATTGGAAACAGACTTAAAAGACTTCTGATACTGAGATTTTATGTCAATATTATGAAAGAGTATGTTTTCAATAGCTGAAGAAATGTAATATGGGCCAAGGGACAGTTCAGTGGATAAAGCACTTGCTGTGCAAGTCTGAAGACCAGAACTCAGATACCACAACCCATGTAATGCTAGTTCTGCCCAGCAGCCTGCCTATAAGCCCAGTGCTCAGGGATCAGTCAGAAATCACTGCAGGAAGCTGGCTAGCTATAATAGCCAAGGAAGTGAGCTCGGAATTTAAATGAAAAACCTGCCTCTGTGTACAAGATAGAAAACAGAACTATGAAAGAAGATGTTATAGCGCATCAGCTTCTGCTCTCCACATGCATGAGCACATATGTGTATTTACAGTTCTACACACATGCACCCTCACACAGAAATGTATAGAAAAAATAGAATGCAATTCTAACAGTATCTCCAGAAAATCATGAGCTAAAAACATTAAAAACTAACATAGTTGATATGAAGACGCACAGTGGTATTGGAAGATATTCTCCAAGGGAATTTCACTGGGGACACAAACTATTCTTTATTGTAGGTCCCATGCCCAGCAGTACAAAACAAACTGAATGGCATCTTTAGGACATTTTTTTTCTTAAAGGTTCATTGTATGCATATATATATATATATATATATATATATATATGCATACAATGCATATATATATATATATAGCATCTGGATTTGTGTTTTTCTGGGATTTTTGTTTTGTGTGTGCAAACATGTGCATCTATATATGGGTTTGGTTTGTGTATGTGTGCTTTTAATTTGACTCTGTTTCTTGTTTGGTTATTGTTTCTTTTTCTGATTTGGTTGTGTTTGTTTCACCTTATTGAATTTTATTTTATTAACATTCCTTAGAAGTTTATTCTTTTCTAATGAGACATGGTAAGGGAATGGATCCAGATGGGTGAGGAGGGAAAGTGGAATTGGTAGGAGTCAGGGGAGGGGAAACCGTAATATAAATATATTGCCTGATTTTTTTTGTTTTTTTGCATTTTAAGACAAGATTTCTCTGTGTAAAAGCCTTGGCAGTTCTGGAACTCACTTTGTAGACCAGGCTGACCTTGAACTTATTTGCCCCAGTCTCCCAAGTGCTGGGATTAAAGACATGAACCATCATTGCCCAGCTTAAAAAAAAATAAAATAAAATATTTTTAACTATAGAAAATAAAAATACCTAGATACATAAATATGTAGTAAAATAGCTTTTGAAATGTTGAAACTTCTCAAAAGAAAGTTAATATTTCTCACCTTTCTTTTTTACAAAGAGAACAAACAATCTTTTGACTATAAATGGTGGTTTTTAAGGATTTCTGTTATTTCCCTTATTTTTGCAAATTTAAATGTGTTATACTCAAAACTGAAAAAGAATTTTAAATTATGATAAAATTTTAGCAGTTTGAACAAGCTCCTTGACTTCTATTAGAAACAATGACTTGGGTTTAACCTAATTAGAAAACTAGTATTACAATTTCATTTATAGTTAAATCAAATAATTTTGGATGTTATAGTATTAATGTCTATGTGCATTGAAGTGAAGTGAAACTGGGAAAGAAATGTCTCTGAATGTAAAGATGCTTGTTACCAAGCCTCATGATCTGAGTTAGATCCCTGAAATTAGCATCACAGCAAGAGAGAACTGGCTCCCACAGGCTGTCCTGTGGCTTCAACATGTGCACCATGGCGCATGTACACACACATAATATAACAGATTTTTTCTAAAATATAGCATTAAAAATACAGAATAGAAGCCAGGTAAATGGAATCTAGTGTGATAATAAGATATAAAATTAATTTTACTGAAATCCTAGACATAGAGCACAGAGATAGGAGCAATTGCTTAAATAGATGAGTAGAAAATTGTACAACTGTTTAAATGTGCAAATACATTGATTCTAAAAGGCCCATATTGTGTGGGGGGAGGGAGAGGGGGAGAGAGAGACAGAGATAGAGACAGAGAGAGACAGAGAGAAACAGAGAGAGATGCATTCTCAAAGGGACAGAAACACAGAGATAATAAAACATGAAAAAAAACATATAAACCCATCATACTATAGACTAAAGACAGAAAATAAAATAAAGAGAGCCAGAGAAAACTGCAGCTAATTCTCAAAGGAACAACAGCCTGGGCAGCAATGCAAGCAACAGAATAGCTAAATGATGGTTTCCAGATGATCACAAAAAAGAGTTACTCACCTAGAACTCAATAACAAATAAAGCACCTTTCATAGATTACCTGAAATAAAAACACTCTCTGACAACCAAAGGACATCAGTTAATCTCACTGAAGGGAAATTTTGTACATGAAACGGATTTATTTTAACTGAGAGGCAGAGAAACACAACATAATCCCAGGATTGTAGTCGATACAGTCATACAAGTCTTAAATGAACAAACAACAACAAACAAATGCCCAAGGTAGCTAGGCTTTTCTACATGTGCTAGAATTACCAACATCAGAGGATCCAGACTCAGTGGGGACTAAACTCCTGGACATGTTTGTGAGGGATTACCTTGATTGTTTTAATTGGGGTAGAAAGGCCTGCCCACTGTGAGTGACATTAGTGGCTGCCTTGACTTCTTCATCATAAAAGACTGTGAGCTATAATCAATCCTTTCTGTCTTAAATTATTTATTCATTGAATTTTGTTACAGTAACAAACAAGGAAACTAAGAAAAGCCTGTATATGACACCTATGACTTCTGTTCTCAGCCACACACTTTTAATAAGGTCTTACTTTATGAAGGTTCCACTGACTACCCAATAATTCGGGACCAAGTGTTCAAACACATGAGCCTGTGAAGAAATATTTCACATTAAAATTATGGCATCCCATCAGGAGAGGACACAGTTAAAAGTGAAATTTCAAATAAATACTTTCAAATGTTTTATCATAAAATTCTATTGAACACACTTGAAAATATCCATTTTTCTTTCTCAGAAGGTCCAGTTTACCCAGTCACCCACTATTGTTATTTGCTAATCTGGCCACCCTGCCCTCTTCAGAAATCTCTTGCCCAACCCCAAACCTCCAATACCCTGGCTCTTTGATTCCCACAGGACTTTCCATCTTCTCATCTCAGTAGTTTGAAGGAAAGAAGGATACAGGGTGTCCAGACTCCAGCTGCCAGAGGCTCAACAGGGCTGGGAAACTGCTATTGGCATTCACAATTAGCCTCAGTGCACATTTTCCCATAGAAACAGTAATCTTAATGGTGGTTAGCTCCCCAGTGCTATAGGCTTCATAGTCCAGCCATCTTCTCAGTTAAATAGGCTTTTGTGGACTGGTCTGGGAAACTTCCTACCATTTATAACATTGTTTCCATGGGAAAAATGCTTCTCCACTTACAAACAACTGACTTACAAACAAACTTTTGGAACAAAATGCAATGGTAAATTGGAGAAGGCCTGTAGACTCTTCCAGAGTCATTCAAAGGCCGGTGACTTCACTCTAAGATGTTAGCAAGGTTTGGATCTGCTTAGCATACCAAAGGGAAGCCACTGGGCTCACTAAAGGAACTTTAATAAGCAAACAAACATGATTGACAGGTCCATAATGGACAGTCTGACTCTAGCTTTGATTGGCTACATAGGACAGCATTTAAACTGAATGATTTCCCTTAATCAAACACAAGTCTTATCTGGACAGGCAGGGCACTTATCCCATGAATTGGGTGGTAATTACGGAGATGGCAGGTACTCTGTGTCTAATTGTACATTTAGCACCCTTTCACAGACAGCAGACGCCAACAGAAAGACAAGTTTATTTTCTCCTCCATTGGCTGATACTTGCAATGTTTCATTGGTTCCTTCACCTTGATGAAAACAGACCAATTACACAGCTTTCATCGGCTTCTTTCAAAGTCATGTAGAAAAATCTGCTTTCTGGAGTAAAATGTTAATTCCCCAAAAGTTCTTCAAGACTTTCTGAGAGGCACTCTCCCATATTGCTAAAATTACATGCACTGCTCCAGCATTTGCATAACAAATGTGACAGAGTGGTTACTTAAGAGACTAAAACAAGAGGACTAAAATGTATAGAGATAGCCCATTTCACATTCATTATGATTGGAACTGAAATGGAATGCCACTAGCTATCAGGCACCAGAAGTAGGAAGAAATGTATCATTATATATTTAATCCCTTACAGACTATAATAATAAAGAAATTATTATACTGCTGATCTTTTAGAAGCAGTGTTCACTCCTTTATTAATTGCCAATTTTCTTCTTTACCACCACACAGGAAAGATTATTAAAGAGAAGAATACAAAAATTGAGGCGCCAAGAAATAATTTATATCATGTAGCAAAAGTATGTTAAAATGCATTGCTTTAATTAAGACTTTCACCAGGAGGGAATGTCATATTTTAGACCCATTTTATGGCAACATATAATTGGACTTAAAAGAATAGCAATGCATATTAGCTGATATTATTGTTGCTACTATTAATTTGCTCTGGAATCAGGTCCTCTGATGAGTAAGCAGTCACAGGCAGCCAATTGCTTATACCTGCTATTGAGCAGAAAGCCTTTGGTCAGGGCTGTGAACAAGTGGGCAGGCTGCAATTCTTTGTTGGGGGAGGAGGCTACCATGGAGGACTGGTACCCTGAGAAATAGGCACACATACCAGTTTTAAGATTCTGGGCCGGAAAGTGGCAGTTTCTGTCCCACATCAGTTCCAATTCTAAGATGCGTATGATCTAGATTCTCTGGCACGGAGTGCCACATAATGGCTGTTAGTCACATTCTTCTAGATGTTTTTCCTTCAAAATATTCTCTAACTTTATTGAAAATGTCCCAAAGGTCTTTATGACAGTTATTTTTAAACTATGAATTTGAAATGACTCACAAAATAAAAACAAATAACAAGATAATTTCTGCTGGTTATAGCTATCATATAAACATTATCTTTATTCATTATTATTATTACTATGTCAATTGTGTTTTAAGAACTCTATTCCAGCTTACACACTTGATATGTTACCTTTTTTAAAAAATAATATAAGAAATTTAACAAAGAAATATCTGTAATCATAACTATAATCAGAATACTGACAGATATATCACCTCATAAAAACTCCCCATATCACTTTTTAATAACATCTTCCCCAATTTACCAAGTGTCTGACAATAACTGTTCATTCACTATCACTGCAACAGTGCTGTTTTCCAAAAGCCATACAAATGAAATCATACTATATAGAATCATTTGATATTTGCTTCTTGATATTTGCTTCTTTTATTCAACATGCCTTTAAAATTCACCCAAAATTGTTATGCCCCTTTTATGACTGTGCAATATTACACTGTATAATGCACTATCATTTGCTTTCTCAATAATTAGATAATAATTTGCTTAATCAAATAATATTTTGGTTATTTCTGGCCTATAGTGATTATAAAATCACTCATACAAATATGATGTACAGGTTTTTGAACAAAATGTTGTTTTACTTTTTCCAAGAATCAGAGGTTACTAAATAATACATAGTAATGTCACCCATCAACTAGTTAGTTGTTTAAATCTACCTGAATAGAACTTGTGGGTAGGCAAGAAGGTACTCTTCTCTGGCAGATTTTACTTCCACCAGTGCTTAGCAGCAGTAAGTGGCAGCAGTGGGCAGCCAGAAGTGGCAATCAATGGTACTCTCCAGCACTGCAGTCCTTTCATAGGGCTCAGTTATCAGGATCCCCAGCCCCTAGGATACACCTCCTAGCTTCTTCTTGAGGTGAAATACCCTGATGAAAGCCACTTAAGGAAAGGTTGTATTTCAGCTCACAGTTTGAAGGTACAGTCTATTGTGGCCGGGAAGTCAAGGCAACAGGAAATTGAAGCAGCTGGTAACATTGCACCTATAGGCAGGAGGAGAACAATGTGCTCAGTTAGCATTCCCTTTCTATATAGTCCAGGACTCAATCCCAGGAAATGGTGCTGCTTACTTTCAGTGGGATTCTTCCCACTTCAGTTAACCTAATCAACATAAGCTCTCTGAGGTTCTCCTGGTGGTATGTCTCCTACATGATTGGAGGTCCTGTCAAACTGACAAGTAACACTAACCATCACAGCCTCTCAGCCCAGAGCTTGAGATACTTGTTTCTATAAAAGGTGCCATTATTTGTAATAGCCAGAGACTGGAAAGAGCCTAGATGCCCCACAACCAAAGAATGGATAAAGAAAATGTGGCACATATACACATTAGAGTACTACTCAGCAGTAAAAAACAATGACATCTTGAACTTTGCATGAAAATGGATTGAAATAGAAAACACCATCCTGAGTGAGGTAACCCAGATCCAGAAAGATGAACATAGTATGTATTTTTTCGTAAGTGGACACTAGCTGTAAAGCAAAGGATACTGAGCCTATAGTTCATGATCATACAGAAGCTAAGTTACAAGGTGAACCCTAAAAAAACCATACATAGATCCACCTGGAAAGGGGAAATAGACAAGATCGTGTAGTGGGAGCTGTGGGCTATGTTCCTGCCACCCCAGCTCCTGATCGCCTAGATAGCTTATGCCCCAAAATAACGACACACAAACTATATTCTTTTAAACACTGCTTGGCCCATTAGCTCTAGCCCTTACTGGCTAATTCTCATATCCCAATCAACCCATCTCTAATAATCTGTGTAGCATCAGTCTTACCGGGAAAGATTCAGCATGTCTGACCTGGCGGCTTGCTTCATTGTGTCTGCCCCAGAGAGGAGAGCTATCGAGTCTGCCCGGGAGAGGGGAGCATGGCCCCACGTTGGGTGCCAAAATGTAACAGCATAAATGAATGCAGACAAATTGTAATAATATATACAGCTTTAATGGGGAAACAGGCTTACAGAACCACCGTTCCCATGGAGATCAGGTAAGCAGAAGCAAGCGCTGCAAGCACGCTCACCAGATTTATAGCTAAACATTAGCCCGAGGTGAACACGCCCCCTAAGGGGCAGGACTTATCCCTACAAGATCGTCTGACAAAATTGGGATCATGGGTGTGTGGGGGGAGGGAGGGGGGAAGGGAAAGAGAAAAGGAGGGGGGAGGAGAACTTGAGGGGATGGGATAGTCTAGATGGAGGAAAGATGGAGCTGAGAGCAAGAAAAGAGATATTTTGATTGAGGGAGCCATTATGGAACTAGCAAGAAACCTGGCACTAGAGAAATTCTCAGGAATCCACAAGGACAACCCCAGCTAAGATCCTAAACAATAGAGGAGAGGGGCCCTGAACTAGTCTTGGCCTGTAGTCAGATTGATAAATATCTTAAATGTCACCATAGAACTTTCATCTAGCGATTGATGGAAACAGAGCAGAGACCTACAGCAGAGCACTGGGCTAAGTTCCCAAACTCCAGTTGAAGAGTGCAAGGAGTGAGAATATGAGCAAGGAGGTCAAGACCATGATGGGTTCACCCACTGAAACAGTTTACCTGAGCTAATGGGAGTTCACCAACTCCAGGCAGACAGGGAAGGAAACAGCATAGGTCTAATCTAGTCCCTCTAAATGTGGGTAACAGTTGTATGGCTAGGACAGACTGATGGCCCATTGGCAGTGGGAGCAGGATTTATCCCTGCTGCATGTACTGGCTTTTTTCGAACCTATTCTTTTTGGATGGATACCTGGATCAGCCTAGATACAGTAAGGAGGGCCTTGGACCTTCCCCAAATGAAGTGCCTTACCCTCTCTGAGGAATGCATGGGAGGTAGGGTAGGAGGATAGGTGGAGGAAAGAGGAGAAGGGGACAGAGAGGGAACTGGGATTGGCATCTAAAATGAAAAGGATAGTTTTCTTTTTAAAAAATAGAAATAAAATAAAATAAATTTTAAAAGACCTGTCTATGTATAACTATATGCACTACAATTCTCATCCATAATTTATTCCAGATTATTTTAGGTAAAGAATGGATAGAATGTGTTTTCAATGTATTCTTGCAGAATGCTGGTTGTTTATTCTATGCTTAATAGAATGTTTCTACCTTATTTGATGATAGTTCCATTGATGTGATACTCTGCTTTTATTTTAATTTAAGCATCAATTTGAATTGCTGTTATTTCATAGGTATTTTTTCTACTACGATCATTTACTTTCTGGAGTTACTGTTTTTGAAGTTCATGAGTATAAAAATATTTCATGAAAACTGCATCTTTAATAAAAACTTTGACACTCCTGCACTATTCTCGCAAAAATAAAAATGTGCCACTTGCATTGACCAATAACAGCCATTTTTTCTGAAAAAAACTATACCTACATGTTTTGACCAATCACAGACATTCATTTGGACAAATCATAGGCATTGTTTTGGAACAATCAAGCCATTTGTTTGAGCCAGTCACAGGTTTGCCCTTAAATGCAATCACACCAGTGAAGCTGGAGTTTAAGAATGGTATTAGACTTGCCTCTTAGCAGCCAGCATGGCTTGTGTCTCTGGGGGAAAGTGCTCTCTGCTCTCAGGAGAAATGACTGCCTTTATGACACAGTGTTAATTGAGGGTTGTTATAACAAAAAGTCTGTTGCAAACTATTTGAAGCAATCTTGGATGAAAGTCTGCATTCAGGAGCAAGGACAATCAACTGTGATTGCCCTGCAGTTGTCTCAGGGTATTCCTGGAATGTTAAGGGATGCTGATGCTACCTAGCATAAAGGTAGCCCACTTGATTGTTAGTCATTTTGCTCAAGGCATCAGGGGCAGGAATGGAAAGTTCAACAGTAGCTAACTAGTTTGACTGCCCCATCTCCAACATCTTTGCTTATTTATAGGAAAATGAAGAGTGCCTATAATATAAACATAAAGAATTTATCTCTAATATTAGTAGTGAATTTAAGAGGGTTCAACAGTGTTTAATGTTTGTCTAGTTACCCAGGGAGAGATCTATTTTCCCTAATCAGAGTTAGTAAGGATTTGACTTGATAAAACATTGCAAAACTGTATCCCTGAGTTAATGTATCATTTTTGTTTTCACACCAAAAATATGTAAAAATAAGGGGTGGATTGTGATTATTTTTCTTATCTTGGATTCATACACTATTATTTTTCTCAATCACCCATGCTAAATGACTATGAAAATGTACCCTAAAGATTAGTGACAACTGAGCATTCTCTGAGATCCAGCTTATATGCCAGTATGAATCCCAGAGGAACTAATATAGTTCAGAATCTCCCATAACTGGTCTATCATTCATGTTAAGTCTCCTTCAATCCATTCCTCACACTACAGAGAGAAAGGCTGTTCATAATCAAAGTGTATTGCCACTCATCTTCCCTCCAAAACTTGTTTAAGATAATTCAGTGGCTTTCTGTTGGTTTTAAAATAGATTTGATATGATCCAAAATTATCTTTTGCCCTAGCCTTGATGTTCCACCATATTCTTTCTTCTCTGAACATTTTTCTCAGTATCTTACAACAAATATGTCCCATCTGACTCAGTAGGCATAGTCCACTTCATCTATCTGAAATACTCTGGTCTTTAATTGAATTGAACATTAGTTTTCACTCTCAGTCAAATGCAACTTCCTCAAGGAGGCCTTCCCTTGACTTCCAGTCCTGTGGTAATATTGAGTGGCGGAGGCTGCGTCCCCAGCACCGGGCCGCCCGCATGGCTTTACCCGAAATAATTACACAGAAACTGTATTCTTTTGAACACTGCCTGGCCCATTAGTTCCAGCCTCTTATTGGCTAGCTCTTACATATTGATCTAACCCATTTCTAATATTTTGTGTAGCACCACGAGCTGGCTTACCAGGAAAGATCTTAACCTGCATCTGTCTGGAGTGGGAGAATCATGGTGACTCACTGACTCGGCTTCTTTCTCCCAGCATTCTGTTTTGTCTACTCCGCCTACCTAATTTTCTGTCCTATTAAAGGGCTAAGGCAGTTTCTTTATTTAACCAATGAAATTAACTCCTCCATCATTTCCCCTTTTTCTGTTTAAACAAAAAAGGCTTTTACTTTAACATAGTAAGATTACATATAAAAAAACAGTTATCAAGCAAGAATTACAGTAACAATATTTATATCTATTTTATCTTGTATTATAACTAAGAAAAACTATAACTATAATTAACCATTCTTCAACTCCATCAAAGACTCCAGAAGGATATAATATTACCTAAGCAAACAAGAAATAAGAAACTTTAAACTCTAGAAATGACAGAGACATCTCACTGCCTGGACAGTTACCCAAAGTTCTTTTGTACAGTTGGGGCATCCATCTTTGGCCTTCAGGCCCATAGTATCCAGCAGACATTTCCATGAAGCAGGAAAAATTTAAAGACAGTTTAGTCATTTTTTGCTGTGTAATGCAGAATGTCTCGTAGACTCTTTCATGAGTCAAGAACCCTGAAAGATCATCTCACCTTTAGGCAAGTTTAGCAGTCCTCTTTCTGTGGGTTCTTTGTGTTCAGTTCATGCATCAGTCCAGGAAAAAGCAGTTTTGTGCCCAAATGGTTAACCAACTCCATAAGGAGCCTCTTCGATGCCCATCTTCCTTTTGAAGTAGATTGATGCTGCCAGGAACAGACGTGTCTCATTGTCAGGAAAAGTCCTACATTATTAAAACATTTAAATGCCATATTTTGCAGTCTTCGAAAGATATGAAGAATGCCTATCTAACTTGAAATATATCTCTATATATCTAGAAAATCTAACTACCATGACTACAAATTTGACTATTATTGATGATTATCCATTAGCAACCTATATTTCCTAATTATACATTACATTTTTAAATGAATTACACAATCACAATACCTTAATCAAGATCAGAAATACATATACATATAACAAAATTGACCTTAAAATCCATACCAATGTAAATTATTCATATCTATATCATATCCCCCTTTAAATGTAAAAGAACATTTATAAACCATATTCGAGAATATGGGCGCAATTTTTTTTCTCCAAACTGCTTTGTGTTGAAAGGGGGCGCTATTAATCAGGTCTTTTATGGGATAACCTGTCTGCTAGTTTTATCTCAGTTGGCAGTTGAGCAAAGCAATTTTTTGAGGGTGTTTACAGCAACCTTTTAAGAGGGCTTGGTCTATCATACCATATTGGGATAGAAGAAATCCATAGGGTCTCATTCTCTGTGGAAAAAAAAAGAAGACCCTCTCCAAAGCATCATATACTTAGATCCAAATCCTGAAGTCATAATACCCTTATATCCATTTTGGTTCTGCTTGGCAGCCCATATAATGACATGTCTCTCTGTACTTAGCACCTTTACAGTCAAAAATTTTAAAGAAAACATAATGTAAATAATCCAGACTCTCTGCAAATTTTTTATTGTTATGTGGCTTATTTTTTTATTTTTTTAACCTATAACTATCTGTACTCTGTCTCTTTAAAGACTTTACCCTTTTTCCATCACAGTCCCATTCCCAGAGCATTAGAAAGCACAGTTGAAATGAGTTTGTTCATGGTTCTATGTTTAATTATTTTTCCACCACTGAACCATAATATTCATGTCTCTTTGGCTCACCAGAAACCTAGTTTATTATTATGTCTTTCATAATGTATACTCAGTAAAATTAGTTTAATATATTGTTTTAAGTATAAGATCAAAAATGATAGGTCATAAGCTATTGAATTATCCTATGTATATGAAATGATCAGAAAAGAAGAATCTAAACAAAAATAAATCAGCTGCCTAGAGTTGAGAATGGGGATGAGATTTAGATATAAGTTGGAATATGAGATATTTTATTGAGGTAACAAAATTTTTCTGAAGTTCACAAATCAGCAAATTTGATAAAAAAAAATCATACAAGATGGGTGATTTTTCACTGCATATAAATTGTACCTCGGTAAAGTCATGAAATATAATTGGCCATACTTATATGAAACTCCTTCTTAAGCATGTGTTCTGTCTTGATGAGCCATGTCTACCTTTTTGCACACTGTCCATTTGTTTATTATACTATCTTTAAAGCAAATAGGGCAAATGTACTTTTATCCTTTCTGAGAAATGTCTCTTATAACTTCTTGCTTTCTTTGGAGATGCCAGGATATTTTTTCCCTTCAAATCTCTGTGTCCTGGACACTTGAGACTACACCTAGGTCCCCAAATACTAGAGTGTAGTCCTATGAGCTGGGATAGAGACATACAGTTGGCTATAAATTGTCTCTAAGTGGCTACCTATAACAAGGGATGCACTGGGTGACTTCCCAAATGCTCTTCTTATCTATAGATGCAAGATCACTCACTTGAACTCAGAGCTTACTATTTCAGAGAAGGTTACTAACCAGCTTGCTCCAGGATGTCCTATCTCCACCTTGCACACACTGGGATTACATCCAGGCTACTATATTCACCTGCCATACATTTGGGCAATATAGAGATCCGATCTTTGCCTCTCATTCTTGCACAGCAATTTCTTTATCTGCTGAAACATCTTCCCAGCCCCTATATTTTCTTTAAAATTCAGTTTTCAGTTATTCATCACCACTGTTTAAAACTAAGATGACTACTTTTATTTGTTGATCTTTCTGATTTCACTTACTAGTTCTTAGAGGTTTTTATTTATATTCTTTGAGATTTTTTCCAAAATGGTCTTGCCATCTGGTAAAGGGAATTTTGTATCTTCCTTTCCAAAAATCTTCCTTTTATTATTCAATAGTCTTGCTAGAAGCTTATGGACTTGATTGAGCTTTTGATTTCATTGATTTTTTTCTTTTATGTTTAGTGCCATTGATTTCCGTTTTGTCTTCATTATTTCTTCCTGCTTGATGTAAGTTTATCTTCATTTTCTGAAATTGATGAGGTGAGATAATGTATTATTATGGTGAGACATCTCATGCTTTCTCATGTAAAATTACAGTGCCATAAATTTTCTTGTAATCAGCACTTCAGTGCCATTTTGCAAGATTTGAGAAGTGATTATTTGATTTTGTTTTTGTTTGTAATTTTGGAGATCTAACCTGGGGTTTTTGGCTTACTAGACAATTGATTTACCGTAGAGCTATAGTCCTTTAGTTACATTTCTGTTTTCTGTTCTATTTAGATTTTCAAGAAATTAATCCTTCATTCACTGACAATTTAATAGTATACTGTTCAATTTCCAAACGTTCACTGTGATTACAGAACATGTTCTATATGATTCCATTTCTTTAAATTTGTTAAGATTTGTTTTACAATCCAGAATTTAACCTATCTTGGTCAATATTCTGTGTGCACTTGTAAAGAATATTCATTGTGCCATTCAGCCTGAATTGTTAGAAAATACCTTTGGTTGATGACATTATTCAGTTCTTTAGTACCTTGATCATCTTAAACAATTACTTGATGATTTTTGTCTTCTAATTCTACCAGTTACTCCTATTAGTAAACCCTCCATTTACACATAGGGGTTTGCCAACTTTTCAGTTCTGTCCAGTTTTGATTCACGTATTACAAATCTCTACTGCTGGTGTACATATGCTATCTTGTATTTCTCTTTGCAAATTAACTTTCCTATCACTTTGTAATAGTCCTCTTTATCCTTGATATCTTTGTTTGAGATTAAAATATACATGATATTCATTTATCATCTTGAGCTTTCATTAAACATGCTTTTTGTTTTCATGTAGTTGTCATTATATTTAAAGTGTGTTTATTATGTACAACCTATGATTGGGTCCTGTGGATGTTTAAGTTTATTCTGACATTTTTACAATTTAATTCTTATTCAAATTATTTGCATTAAATGTAATTGTAGACAGGTCTGATTTCTAGTCTATCATTTATTTTGCTTTAACTTGTGTTTTATTGATAGTTTTTTCACTTGTTTCTACTCTTCCTTCTCCTTTAGGGTTATTTAAACATTAGCAATACATGTTCATTTATCTATCATGGTTTTGATGATATACTTTATCTTTTGATTTATTTATTTATTTTATTCTTTTTTAATTAAAATTTCCACCTCCTCCCCGTTTCCCATTTCCCTCCACCTCCTCCCACATATTGCCCCCTCTCCCCACTACCCTCCCCCTATCCCCTCCTCTTCTCCTCCCCCCAGTCCATTCCCCCTCCCTCTCGATACTGAAGAGCAGTCTAAATTCCCTGCCCTGCGAGAAGACCAAGGTCCTCCCACTTCTATCTAGGTCCAGGAAGGTGAGCATCCAAACAGGCTAAGCTCCCACAAAGCCAGTTCATGTATTAGGATTGAAACCTAGTGCCATTGTCCTTGGCTTCTCATCAGCCTTCATTGTCCGCCATGTTCAGAGAGTCCGGTTTCAACCCATGCTTATTCAGTCCCAGACGAGCTGGCCTTGGTGGGCTCCCAAAATATCAGTTCCACTGTCACAGTGGGTGGGTGCACCCCTCGTGGTCCTGACTTCCTTGCTATGTTCTCCCTCCTTCTGCTCCTCATTTGGACCTTAAGAGCTCAGTCCATTACTCCAAATTGGGTTTCTGTCTCTATCTCGATCCATTGCCAGATGAAGGTTCTAAGGTGATATGCAAGATATTCATCAGTATAGGATAGGGTCATTTCAGGTTCGCTCTCCTCAGTTGCCCAAGGTACCAGCTGGGGACATCTCCCTGGACACCTGCGAGCCCCTCTAGACTCAAGTCTCTTGCAAACCCTAAGATGGCTCCCTTAGGATATATATTTTGCTGCTCCCGTATCCACCCTTCCTATATCCCAACCATCCCAATCCCCCAAGCTCTTCCCATCCTCCCCTTCTCATGTTTCTCACCCCATTTCCCCTTAGCCCCATGCCACCTCACCTGCAAGTTCCCAGTTTTTGCCCAGCAATCTTGTCTACTTCCCCTATCCAGGCAAATGACTATACATTTTTCTTTGGGTTCACTTTCTTATTTAGCTTCCCTAGGATCACAAATTATATGCTCAATATCCTTTATTTATGGCTAGAAACCAATTATGAGTGAGTACATCCCATGTTCCTCTTTTTGGGTCTGGCTTACCTCACTTAGGATAGTGTTTTCTATTTCCATCCATTTGCATGCAAAATTCGAGAAGTCATTGTTTTTTACTGCTGAGTAGTACTCTAATATGTATATATTCCACACTTTCTTCATCCATTCTTCCATTGAAGGGCATCTAGGTTGTTTCCAGGTTCTGGCTATTACAAATAATGCTGCTATGAACATAGTTGAACAGATACTTTTGTCATATGATAGGGCATCTCTTGGGTATATTCCCAAGAGTGGTATTACTGGGTCTTGGGGTAGGTTGATCCCGAATTTCCTGAGAAATCACCACACTGATTTCCAAAGTGGTTGCGCGAGTTTGCATTCCCACCAGCAATGGATGAGTGTGCCCCTTACTCCACAGCCTATATAGCAAAGGCTATCATTGGTGTTTTTGATTATAGCCATTCTGACAGGTGTAAGATGGTATCTCAAAGTTGTTTTAATTTGCATTTCCCTTATCACTAAGAAGGTTGAGCATGACCTTAAGCGTCTTTTGGTCATTTGAATTTCTTCTGTTGAGAATTCTCTGTTCAGTTCAGTGCCCCATTTTTTAATTGGGATAATTAGCATTTTAAAGTCTAGTTTCTTGAGTTCTTTATATATTTTGGAGATCAGACCTTTGTCTGTTGCAGGGTTGGTGAAGATCTTCTCCCAGTTAGTGGGTTGCCTTTTTGTCTTAGTGACAGTGTCCTTTGCTTTAGAGAAGCTTCTCAGTTTCAGGAGGTCCCATTTATTCAATGTTGTCCTTAATGTCTGTGCTGCTGGTGATTTACGTAAGAAGTGATCTCTTGTACCCATATGTTGTAGAGTACTTCCCACTTTTTCTTCTGTCAGGTTCAGTGTGTTCAGACTGATATTGAGGTCTTTAATCCATTTGGACTTGAGTTTTGTGCATGGTGATAGATATGGATCTATTTTCATTCTTCTACAAGTTGACAACCAGTTCTACCAGCACCATTTGTTGAAGATGCTCTCTTTTTTTCATTGAATACTTTTAGCTCCTTTATCGAAAATCAGGTGTTCATAGGATTGAAGGTTAAAATCCGGGTCTTCTATTCGATTCCATTGGTCGACTTTTCTGTTTTTATGCCAATACCAAGCTGTTTTCAATACTGAATCTCTGTAATAGAGTTTGAAGTCAGGGATGGTAATGCCTCCAGACGATCCTTTATTATATAAGATTGTTTTGCCTATCCTGGGTTTTTTGTTTTTCCATATAAAGTTGATTAATGTCCTCTCAAGACCTGTGAAGAATTTTGATGGGATTTTAATGGGGATTGCATGGAACCTATAAATTGCCCTTGGTAGAATTGCCATTTTTACTATGTTGATCGTCCCAATCCAAGAGCAAGGGAGATCCTTCCATTTTCTGGTATCTTCTTCAATTTCTTTCTTCAAAGACTTAAAGTTCTTGTCAAATAGATCCTTCACTTCCTTGGTGAGAGTTACCCCAAGATATTTTATGCTATTTGTGGCTATCGTGAAGGGTGATGCTTCTCTGATTTCCCTCTCTGCTTCCTTATCCTTTGTGTATAGGAGGGCAACTGATTTTTTGGAATTGATCTTGTATCCTGCCACGCTACTAAAGGTGTTTATCAGCTATAGGAGTTCTTTGCTGGAGTTTTTGGGGTCGCTTATGTACACTATCATATTGTCTGCAAATAATGAAAGTTTAACTTCTTCCTTTCCAATTTGAATCCCTTTGATCCCCTTATGTTGTCTTATTGCTATCACTAGAATTTCAAGCACTATATTGAAGAGGTATGAGAGAGTGGACAGCCTTGTCGTGTTCCTTATTTTAGTGGAATAGCTTTGAGTTTCTCTCCATTTAATTTGATGTTAGCTGTCGGCTTGCTATCAATAGCTTTTATTATAGTTAGGTACAACCCTTGTATCCCTAATCTCTCTAAGACCTTTATATAAACGGATGTTGAATTTTGTCAAATGCTCTTTCAGCATCTAATGAAATGATCATATGTTTTTTTTTTCTTTCAGTTTATTCATATGATGGATTACATTGATAGATTTTCGTATGTTGAATCACCCCTGCATCTCTGGGATGAAGCCTACTTGATCATAATGGATAATTTTTCTAATGTGTTCTTGGATACGGTTTGCCAGTATTTTATTGAGGATTTTCAAATCGATGTTCTTGAGGGAGATTGACCTGTAGTTCTCTTTCTTGGTTGTGTCTTTGTGTGGTTTTGGTATCAGAGTAACTGCAGCTTCATAAAAGGAATTTGGCAATGACTTCTCTGTTTCTATATTGTGAAATACATTAAGGAGTATAGGTATTAGGTTTTCTTGGAAGTTCTGGTAGAATTATGCATTGAAGCCGTCTGGACCTGGGCTTTTATTGGTAGGGAGGTTTTTTATAACAACTTCTAATTCTTCGCGACTAACAGGTTTATTTAGATTGTTCACCTGGTCCTGGTTTAACTTTGGTATATGGTACTTATGTACAAAAGTGTCCATTTCTTTTACATTTTCCAATTTTGTGGCATATAGGCTTTTATAGTAAAATCTAATGATTCTCTGAATTTCCTCTGTGTCTGTGGTTATGTCTCCCTTTTCGTTTCTGATCTTGTTAATTTGCATATTCTCTCTCTGCCGTTAGATTAGTTTGGATAGGGGTTTATCAGTCTTGTTGGTTTTCTCCAAGAACCAGCTTTTTGTTTCATTGATTCTTTGGATTGTTTTCTGTGTTTTTATTTTGTTGATTTCAGCCCTCAGTTTGATTATTTCCAGTCTTCTACTTCTCCTAGATGAGTCTGCTTCTTTTTTTCTAGAGCTTTCAGGTGGGCTATTAAGTCTTCAATGTGTGCTTTCTCTGTTTTCTTTAAGTGGGCACTTAATGCTATGAACTTTTCTCTTAGCACTGCTTTCATAGTGTCCCATCGGTTTGAGTATGTTGAGTTTTCATTTCCACTGAATTCAAAAAAGACTTTAATTTCTTTATTTCTTCCTTGATCCAGGTGTGGTTCAGTAGTTGACTGTCCAGTTTCCATGAGTTCATAGGCTTTCTGGGGGTGGCATTGTTGTTGAATTCTGACTTTAATACATGGTGATCTGATAAGGCACAGGTGGTTACTAATATTATTTTGTAACTGTGTAAGTTTGCTTTGTTACCGAGTATGTGGTCTATTTTCGAGAAGGTTCCATGTGCTGCAGAGAAGAAGGTATATTCTTTCCTATTTGGTTGGAATGTTCTATAGATGTCTGTTAAGTCCATTTGATTCATTACCTCCATTAATCCTCTTATTTCTCTGTTAGGTTTCTGTCTGATTGACCTGTCCATGGGTGAGAGAGGAGTGTTGAAATTTCCTACTATTAGTGTGTGTGGTTTGATGACTGCCTTGAGTTTTAGTAATGTTTCTTTTACATAAGTGGGTGCTTTTATATTAGGGGCATAGATATTCAGGATTGAGACTTCATCCTGATGAATTGTTCCTGTTATGAGTAAAAAATGTCCCTCTCCATCTCTTCTGATTGATTTTAGTTTGAAGACAACTTTGGTAGAAATTAGTATGGCCACACCTGCTTGTTTCTTAGGTCCATTTGCTTGATAAACCTTTTCCCAGCCCTTTACTCTGAGTAGATGTCTGTCTTTGTGGTTGAGGTGTGTTTCTTGTAAACAGCTGAATGTTGGATCCTATTTTCGTGTCCAATCTCTTAGCCTGTGCCTTTTTATAGGTGAGTTGAGTCCATTGATATTAAGTGATATTAATGACCAGTGGTTGTTAACTCCGGTCATTTTTTCTTTCTTTCTTTTTTTTTTTTTTTGGTAGTAGAGTTTGTGTGTTTCCCTTCTTCAAGTTGTGCTGGTGAAGGGTCATTAGATGTCTGAGTTATTGTGGGCATTGTTGGACTCCTTGGGTTGTGATTTTTCCTTCAATTACTTTCTGTAAGGCTGGATTTGTGGCTACGTATTGTTTAAATTTGTTTTTATCCTGGAAAATTTTGTTTTCTCCATATATATTGAGTGAAAGCTTGGCTGGGTATAGTAGTCTGGGATTGCCACCATGGTCTCTTAGTTTCTGCAGTACATCTATCCAGGACCTTCTGGCTTTCATGGTTTCCATAGAGAAGTCAGGTGTAAGTCTGATAGGTTTAGCTGTATAGGTAACTTGACCTTTTTCCTTTGCAGCTCTTAATATTCTTTCTTTATTCTTTATGTTTTGTGTTTTGATTATTATATGACGAGGAGATGTGGTTTTTTGATCCAGTCTATTCGGTGTTCTGTATGCTTCTTGGACCTTCAAAGGAATATCTTTCTTAAGGTTGGGAAAGTTTTCTTCTATAATTTTATTAAATATATTTTCTGGACCATTGAGCTGTACTTCTTCTCCTTCTTCTATCCCTATTATTCTTATGTTTGGTCTTTTTATTGTGTCCCAGATTTCCTGAATGTTTTGTGATGAGAATTTGTTGGTTTTGCTGTTTTCTTTGATCAGTGTGGTTATTTTCTCTATGGTATCTTCAGTGTCTGAGATTCTTTCTTCTCTTGCAATCTGTTGGTAGTACTTGTCTCTGTAGTTCCTGTTCGTTTATCCAAATTTTCCATCTCCATCTTTCCCTCGGTTTGTGTTTTCTTCATTACTTCCACTTCATTCTTCAAGTCTTGAACCGTTTCCCTTACCTGTTTGATTGCTTTTTCTTGTTTCTCTTGGTTTTCTTGGGTATCTTTGAGAGATTTATTCATTTCCTCTACCTTTTTGTTTGTAATCTCTAATTGATTATGGCAGTTTTTACCTCCTGTTTAAGGTCCTCTATTATTTTCATATAATTCACTTTTGAGTCGAATTCTTCTAATTCTTCTGGAATAGGGTGTACAATTCTTCTTATTTCGGTATTCCTGGATTCTGGTGATGTCACGTTGCCTTTCAGATTGTTGGAGGAATTCTTGCATTGGCGCCTGCCCATATCTTCCTTCAAATGGAGCCAGGAGAGGCCTGGTATCTTGATCCAGTCTTTGCTGTGACTAACCTCCTGGGTGTATCTCCTCAGTGTATGGGCAGGAACCGTTCCCTTCCAGATGGACTCCTCAATACCAAAACATGGACGCTTGGTAGTCCAATGACCCGCGGACAAAAGGGCAAATGTGGGGGGTAGGGTGGGGTCGAGTAGAACACAGGCGACCTTGCAGCACAAGCTGGAGGTGCCTGCGTTCCCTTTCGGGGGTTCTTGAGGCCTGCCCAGTAGGCAGGCACTCACCACTCTGAGTTCCTCAGCAAAGGACCTTGCAGACAAGGCAGGCTTGGGGGTGGGACGTGTGTAGGAAAGAAAGCCCTGCAGCGGGAGCTGGGAAAGGGGGGTTTGTGCTCTCTTCCTGGACAGTCTGCCCCTGGATAGCACACACTCATCTGTCCAGATGGAACTTCTCAGCACCTACACAGGGATACCTGGTAGCCCAATGGGCCAGGGACCGATGATATACTTTAGATAAGCGTTTTTCATTAGTGAATGTTATGCCTATTGAATTTTTGGTAGTCTGTTGAGATCTAATAGATTTCTACTTCAGAAGAATGTAGGAATGCTACTAGGCTGTATGTGCACTTCTCTTAATCCATTTAAAATCAAATAACTTACTTCCAAATCTTGCATGTATTTAAGGGCCAGTATTTCCTCAAAATTTATCTATATCATTTTTTCTTAATCACTTGAATTTCTCTATGACTCTAGAGATCCTTTAGAATAATTGAGGATCCCCTTTCTCAGAATTTTAGATAGCTGTGGCTCTGCTGCTATCATTATTATTGTCACTACAACCACTATCTTCTCAAAGTAGTGAGAGAAGAAAAAAAAATCAACTGAAATAGTGGATTCCTCTACTGTCCGAGGGTTTTTTTTTTCTTTCTCCTTTACTTTTCTGCTTTCTGAATAAGAACTAAGCTTCTGGAGCCTATCTTGGGTTCTGTACTGTATTGTGTTCAGGGATGGAGACAACAGGGTGAAAAAATGGCAGACTTAGCACCAATTTGGTGGCATTGTGGTTTCTCTTCAATTTGCTACTATTTACTTTTCAATTTCCTAAATAGGTTATAGATGTCATGTCTGTATTCTGTAATTGAGATGGGGTAGAGTGTGGTCATGCCATCTTATTTTATGCTATAATTCCCTGCCATCAATTCTGCAACCACAGAATTAAAGCTACCCATGGTAGCACTGCTTAATTGGGTTGAAATATTATTTTACTTTTATAGAAAATTCCTATCCAAGAAGATGTAATTGTAAAATATTTTAATCATTCAAGACACATCCTATAAATTCATACGTTTTAATAAAAGGAACTCTTGAATAACCCTCATCAGAGTAATGAACCCATAAGAATGGGTCTAAGTGGCTTTTCATGTGATTGTTACTTGTCAAGCTATGCTTCAAAAATACATCCTTCATTTTCCACAAATTTCTAACTATTAATATGTATTTTAATCTTAATCATGCTCTGGCATTGAATTTTCTACTATAAATCAGGTCCCCCAAATTTAGACATACCTTACTCTCAATTCATTCTTTTTGAGACATTTCTAAAACTCAAATATTGATACCTTTTACTAAGCCAGTAATACTTGATAAACCAAGAGATTTTTATGGCATATATGTATTAGATAGAATACCTAAACAAACAAGATATGCAAAGATACAGTATTGGATTTATTATGAGGTATTGCTTGTAAAGTTACAGGAACCAGTAAATGCTATAGCCTGTCATCAAAGTAGATGTTTAGGAGAATGTATGAAGTAGGTATAATACAAATATAAAAGTCCATGTCTGAGTCAAAATATTTGAGATCCCAGGCTTCTGATATGTGAGGAAAGGACAGGATGAATGTCCCAGGTCAAGCAAAGAAAAAACTGATCCTTCTCCAATCATTGCTTTCTGTGGATCCAGTAGAACTCACTCACACTGAAAATGTCTTGTTTTCATTATTCAGTTTACTGATTCAAACGTTTCTCTCTTCCAGAAACACTGTCCAAGCACACCAGAAACAATATAGCAGTATTTTGCAAGTTCTCTGGGGATCCTCTGATCCAATGAAGCTGACATATAAAATTAGACATCAAAATTGTCTATGCATATGCTTAAGTCAGCATCTAACAGACTTTACTTCCAAGACAGTCTTATGAGACAATGCTAAATGTTGAAAATATTCAGCAATTACTTCTACTTTCACAAAAGTAAAGTAGTTAAGACAGATCATTAAAGAAAAGTCTCAGGAAGAGTATAAATATAATAAATATAATATAATAATATACATATATTATCACAAATAAAAGCAGTTCCCTGGATCTTACCCTCCAAGCAGGTCAATGGAAGGTTTCTACATTTTGTTGCTTTCATTTGCTTTGTTACACATGATACAAAAAGAATGAGAAATTTATTTTTATGTGTTTTTAAATTTTAAGTTCAGAGACTTTCTTAGGGCTAGTAGGACAGTTCAGTAGAAAAAAAGGTACCTGCTGGCAAGCAAGCCTGACACTGAATTCAGTCCTGGGAACTCATGTGGTGAAAGGAGAAAATCAATTTTCTCAAGCTGTTCTCTGACCTTCCATGCATGTCTTGTGGTATGTATGTAAACATATGTACACAGACACAAAAATAAATGAAAAAACATGTTTCCTATCTTAACTCGTGTGATTAATTCCAACCTTCTGAGTTTTCCCCAAAATTCCAGACACCCTAAAATTTATGTAAAATTTTGTTCCTTCATCTCAAATCACTGCCCCTTAATTTTGTATGTAAAAACCCATCATTTGTTTGGTAAAGATACAAATTATTGGGCCACAAAATGGGTTCGCAGCTAAAGACATTTGCCATCAAATCTGGCAACCAAAGTTCAAACCCTTCGGGACACATGATAGAAAGGGACAAGTGACTCCTGCAAATTGTTCTTTGATTTCCACATGTGCCCCATACAAACAAATAACAAATGTAAATAAAGTTTTAAAAGAATTGAATTATGTGTTACTTGCAAAGTAAATGCCACATGTATTGACTTCAGCATGTGCATGTGTAATTAAATGTGTCTTAAAGAAATGGGGGAAATAACTCATTTATGTGTATTTCAAATTTCTTACAGGCAATCTTACTGGACTGTTCCCATTGTCTTGTTAGATTCTGCAAAGGTTTTTTGCTCTTTATTGCCTTTATTTAAGCAGAACTGGCGTTGATTTTTTAGCTCTCATATTAACTACAGTATAAACAAATGTTAAGGCGATGTAATTTTTAACTATGTACTATGATTATAATAGCTATGCTACCATCTTTCCATATATTCTCCAGGTCCTTTACAATAATCTAGTCTCTATTTCTTCTTCAACACTCATTTAACTCTTCTTTCCCTCTGCTTTCTTCTTTATTTCTATTGGGGTCAACTCACTTACACTCACATAGGGATTTATTTCTGGCAAAGTATACAGTGATAAAGCTACATGTACTAGCATTTTCCTTAAGGAAAATGTACAGTGGGAAAAGGATTGATATAATTCTTTTCTTCTTTGGGGATTTTATATCTGTTCTCTGGACTTCTTATCAAACCAACTTACAGGGCTTTTCTGTTCAACATTTGTATTTCCCTGTTTACAATGGCATTAGTATGCATTTGACCCTCGTGAGAACTGCTAAAACAAGGATCACCATTACTCTTCTTGGATAGTTTAAGAAACTGAGGTTCATCCATGAAAGAGACAACATGTACTAAACAAGGCAGTTTTTCAATGATCTTTTGTTTTTTTTTTTAATAAAATATTAAGCTTTAATTAGGGAAAGACTCACAGAACCAAAGTTCCAGCGGAGAACAGGAAAACAAACAGAAGGGCTGGCTGGGAGCACACCCGCAATCTTTATAAGTAAAAAATATCCTCGGGGGACCCCGCCCCCTGCTAGCAAGGTGATTGGCTGGGTCTTCCCTACATCAGGGGACTAGCATTCAATGTTACAAAAGTTGCTTTATATATTTCCAATGTATATGTTATCTACCAATATTTCTGTCCAACTATGTGGTTTCTGAAACAAAAGAATGACGAGCATGGTTAAAATACTAAGGGTGCTGTAGTAGCATGCTTTTATTAGGGGAAACCAACATATCACAAATAGGGTTTATGACTTTCTCTAGAAGAGGGGCATTTTGCTTGGTACTATAAACCTATCTAACTATCCAGGACAAGTCATAGATTTTGGAAATCAACTTACAAATAACATTTTGTTAAACTAGCAAAATCACTAACTAATCTCTTCATAGTTGTCCTATTAACCACAGAGAAGTGTAGTTCTTGCCCTTCATAAAGAAAATATCTCTTTTCAACAGATAGAGGTCATTACAGAACATCACAACCAATAAACCTGCAGAATTGTGTGGTCAAATCTTAAGAGATACATTTACAAAACCACCTCTGTACCTGGGGCTCAGGAAAATTTGCAGAAGAGGTAGGTAGAAAGAGCCAGAACAATACAGAATTTGCTGTGAGATTGTGTTTCCTAGTAATGTCAAAATTTACACCTGTAAGTGCAATCAACAAAACTATCTAAACAGTACCTGAACAAAGACAGCAATGATACACATGCTAAAGTTGAGTAAGTAGTCTATGAATCTTCAACCATACATAAAGGTTAACAGGTAAATAAGTAATATTGAGAGAAAAAGAAATATTCACTTTCATGAGTGAGAAAAGCATTTGCATATACAATTCTAAATGATCAGTCTTGAAGATATACATGTGAGCAACATTATACAGGTTGTGCAGGTTAACTTAGGAATGTGTGTGTGTATATATATACACACACATACATACATATGTACATGTACCAAGAATTAATTTAAACGGGGCGATAATTGAAACAATTAGGGGAAATACACAATAAGTCTTGCAGTGAGGAAATGGAAGGAAAAACTGATAAAATTATATTAGTCTCACACGTGTTAAAAATGGAATAAAGTTAACTTATTTCTTTAATTTTCAAAACAAAGTTTAAATCTACTTTTCACTTTAATATTAAATTTCATTATTCCACATCTGTTATTCAAGTAATGACAGATGTTTTTCAGCATTTGTGTTTAAGTCAATTGATTTTAGTTTCTTTTGTAAAAAAACATAGTGCTAGGGTTGAATTGAGAAATTATTATTCAGAAAGCATTGGAAAATAATGTTTCTTTTTTATTAAAATTGCCATAGCCTAGTCTCAGTCTTTGTTTTAAAATTTTTAATTGTAAAATTATAAAATTATACTTTCCAAAGTTCCTGAATTAAATACTTGAAATTTATTGTCTTGCAAGTCTATAACTATTGTGTTGCATTGTAATTGGAATCCTTTAAAGAATTTTATTTATTTATTTTTTTATCAATCAATGATCTTTTGATAATGATTTTTTTTGCCTTTTTTGATTTTTTTTCAGTTTTAAATTACTTTTATTTGCTTCTCATGCTTGTGAATGTGTGTGTGTACATCCACTTCATGGAACATGTGTAAGGGTTAGATAACAACTTTGGAAAGTGAGTTCTCCCTTTTTACCATGTGGAATCACAGGTTCAAACCCAGAGCCAGGCATGACATACAGTGCCTTTACTTTCTGAGCCATCTCACTCATGAGCAATGATTTTTTTACTTACATTTTCATTTGCTTATTCAGAAAATAACATCTATACTAGTAGACATATTTTTTTGCTAGGTGCTAGGTCTAGCTCCTGGGTCATTCTTAGAAACCTAATGTAGACATGAAACACGACAGCACTTTTGCCTCTGGATAACAAAATTCTTGTGTTTAATTAACTCTTAATTTCCAGACCAAGCCCACACATATTTCAGCATAGTCCTAGGAAAGTAAGGCATGCTGGGACAAATATAGCATCCCAGCACTTGGGAGGTGGAAGCAGAACAACCAAAGTTTAAGATCATCCTTGGCTGCAGAGGATGAGGCCAATTTAAGATATGTGAGACTCTGTCTAGAAAAAGAAAGATGGGGAAAGACAGTAAATTGAATAACAGACATTACTATCTCAGAATTCAAAATGATTAGTTATAAAATATGATTCATTCTTGAAATTACAGTCATATACACTTTTCCTCTATATATACTTTCTCCACCTTTAATTAGTTGCTTCTGTTGAGGGATATTGGCAGACCTAAGAAACCCATTGATAGTAACATCTTCTAATGTCCTATAGCACAGAAGCAAATATATGATTAAAACTATTCAATTAGAGAGGTTTTGAAAGTAATAGATTTTGAAAGTTCCTAATTTAAAGAAATCACAGATGTCTAAGGTGGTGGATATGCCAATAAACCTGAAATGATTGCTTATTGTAATGTGTATTATAATGATTTTACTCTCTGAGTGGTGTGTGGGTGGTGTTAGCAGTGCAACTCGGGGTTCCCTGCCTGAAGGGAGTATGTAGAATGTGTCACTTGGGACTAGGCAGGACATATTTTGGGGCAGGTTGCAAGTGGTAGAAACTAACTTTATTTTTTTAAGACAGGCTTTCATACATAGCCCATACTTGCATGGAACTCATCATAGACATTCTATTTCATATGTGGAATCTGACTCTCTCTCTCTCTCTCTCTCTCTCTCTCTCTCTCTCTCTCCATATATGTAGGACCTGAAATTATAAAGGTTACTATGAGAGGGGATGGAGAGGTCTAATGAAAGACAGAAATGGGAAATAAGGGAGCATGGTGGAATTTGTAACATGAAAAAGAAAAGTGGGTAGTTTGCAAGAGAAAGAGAACCAGCCAAAGGAGTTATTTTGGACTCAGAAAGCAATGAAGCATATAACTAAGAACAGAGTGTACTGATACCTACACACACACACACACACACACATACACACACACAATGTGTGTGTGTATGTATGTGTACTTATGAAATATCACAATGAAATCATTACCTCATATATTTTTTACTCTTAACAACAAAGGTTCATATTAATTGCCTCTTTCTATCTTTTTAAAAATGCAGTAGGTCAGTAACTCCCATGGGGGAGTGGCCACATTTTCTCAATGGGAATCAGTGTATGGTATTCTAAAAGGCAGGTTTTAATCTGTGATTTTGGATTTCAAAAGGAGGGAAGAAGGAGCTTAGAGTGATTTTCTTGTATTGGAAACTACAAAATGCAAACTGCAAAAAGCAAAGGGAAGGTAGCCCTGGGTGAGAGAAGGCAGAGAACAGAGCATCAATTGTGTAGCGGATGAGAAAGTGCCACTTTGGTTGTTCACCATGAGAGCGATCCTCAGGTTTAAGAAATAGAGGATTCTCTTTATCTGGCATGAATGGCACACAGGAGCTGGCATCACAGTTCCCTTCTGTCTACATTCCACAGGAAAATCCTTCTGGTTACTGTCTAGGGATCACTCCTCTGCTCCTTTCTTGGGGCATTGTGGGAAGGACCCTGAGCTGCAGTGTTTCTCCTTGATACAGCAGCTCCCTCTCCCACTACCACCTGCTACATGTCCAATGGCTGCTTACCCATCATGTCTCCTATTTTCCTGTCTTCTTTATAGACAACTTAGTTTTGGTTGTGAGCTCTTTATTATACTTTCTACTTTTTGTTCCCCACCTTGTTGATTCCAGTGTGTGCTTGCTGTTTAATTCTCTCTTTAGTTCATGTCTCATTTCTCTACAAACTGCTGCTCCATCCCACTTTTCATCTCCACTTTGTCCATTATCACTTTGGTTTTGCACAACCTCTCTCAGCTTCGTCCACAGCTAGCATTTAGCCATCCATATCTTTTTGTCTTATTGTTGCAGATTGCTAGAACTGACGCATTGATTTACATCCCTCCTACACACACACACACACACACACACACACTTTACACTTTTTTTTTCTTGCCTGAGAAAACAGTTACTAGCTTAACGATTGTGCTTTTCAGGCCCCTTCAACTCAAAGCCTACAAATTATCATTGATCAAGGACTTTCATTAAGTGCATCATTAAGCAAACACTATTCCTGAACACACCCAGCCTCTGTCTTTCCCAGAAGGGAGCTGAGGAGATGAGGGCAATTCTGGGCTAAGTTCACAGTGGAATATGGCATGAAGAGCAGCCCTTCATCTCCATGGGGCCTGCTCTCATCTCCACATGAGCACATAACTGGCAGTGACATAAATCAATTTTTTACGGATTAACACAGACTTCTGTGCAGAAGACAGGCAGGGCCTCCTAGTGACTTGCATCTGAAGAATGATTCTGATTTCTTTTCTTGCCCCTTTTATATAAAATAAATACAGAAACTTGCAGTTAAAAGGTTTCTGAATGCTGGCAAACCTCTGTTGAATGAAGGAACTTGCCAGGCACTGCTCAACTCCCCTTGCTCTCAGAAATGCTAGGGAACCACCTTCCACACCTCTGTTCTGTGGGCACCCCTTAAGAAGCCATTGTTTCTATTTTAACTGCTAAATGTGGCTGCTGAGTCCCCATTTGCCCCTTTGAAGCCTAGCAAAAAGGGGAAATCTGAGGGAGAAAAGCACCTGGAAAAGCAGCTCAGTAGCAAACATCAAAATGACTGTACCCGGCATGTGCTAACCAAAAAGAAAAAAAAAATCAGTATCAGTAAAGCCCAGTGGGAGCCAATAGCGTGTGTTTCTTATTCCTGAAACCCCAGCAGGATTCACTGTACCCAGACAGACAAACTTTTGTAATGTAAAGGAGAAAAAAGAAAGAAGGGATGATTAACAAAGCAAAAAAGCATGCTTAGATGGTGGTTTCATTTCTCAGATAGGCCTTTCCTGCATCATTAATATACTCTGCAGTGGATGAAAGTCCTCAGCATCCAAAGCAGGTAGTAATGGCCCATCAAGAGATAGATACCATGTCAGCCTTATCAAAGGATTATTGAAGTATACTGTCATCTTGCTACAGATTTTAAAGAGTTACATGAAGACAAATGAAATGCCTCTTTCCTTCACACATTTTCCCCAACCATTTCTGACAATATCTTTTATGCATAAATCATACAGCTCTGACAGTCCTTTGCTGGGCCTCTCATATTAACAATGAAACCCAGACAAGGCCAGGGGTCTGAGAAAGTGCTCTCTGTTCATTTAAAGATACAGAATTGTGTTCACAACATATTAAAGTCTAGGGATCAGTGGGCTTCTGTGCATGTTACTGGACTATCAGTAGGGATAGAACAACTGGGGTTTATAACATGGAAAAGCTAGCCCACAACGGTGGCTTTATTCAACCCAAGTGTCAGTGGACATCTGCCTGTTGGTTCCATAAAGTAGTAGAAACTGACTTATCTATGCACGAGTCTAATGTGTATTATCAGTTTTGCCTTGTTCCCCTCCATCACACCTCCCTCCCTACCTTTGCTACTGACCTCAGGCCTTGAACCATAGATAGTTCCTTCCTCATCTTTGTTCTCTGCCTCTCCTTCACTCAATACTGTGTCCTATTGCTTCTCTGTCATTGGTTGGATTGGACGGCAGCAACTGAGAGAGTCTTGCTACATACTTTACACTGTTCTAGAACTTACTATATAATCCTAGCTGGCCTTGAACATACACTGATCCTTGTGACTCAGTCTTGCAGAACATTGACATTGTAGACATGAATCACCATGCTTCTGCTTTGTGTCTCTTATATCATTTTGAATCTGCTCACTTATTCCTGTGTTGTTCCCACTTAGCAACTTATTATCTTTGGTTGCGGTAGTATAATGATCTCCACATTCTCTTCCACCCAGTTCACTACAGCTTCTATCTTGAAACTGCTCGGATTACACACCACTCTACTTCTCTTTTCCATCACAAAAGGATGAATGAATTCATCTTGCTTGCCCAAGAGTTCCGCTGCCTTGTTCTGGCGCTTGATGCCACCCCTTGTAAGAGTTCAGAACCTCTCCCATATATATTCCACACCATTTTGCTGATGGTCACCCTCTCCTCCAGCTTAGCTACTTGCTGTTCCCAATGCATCCAACAGATGTCAAAGCCACAGCTGTTCATTTCAGCTATCTCTACAATCTTTTCCACTGTGCTCCTCTCCTTCACTTATGCATCCCAATCTTATCTAGTCCTGAGACTTGGTTCAAAGGTCAATTCCTCTGTGAAGTCTTTTCTGTTTTCCATTGCCAGAGGTGAGTGTTTCATCTTCTGACTCACCTAAAATTAATTGCTGTCTGCATCTTTTCTGTTTGCCATTACCTAACCTGCACTGCAATAATTCCTCCACATAAAATCACCAGATTTTTTTTCAGAAATTGTCTGGTTTACTAAGTGCTATTATTATAATGTTCCAGCTTCTCAGAATTTCAGTTGAAATCTTAAGCACCTATATGATTTAGTAAGAGGTGGGGACTGTGGTAGGTAATTAGGTCATCAGGGTAGAGAGCTCATTGAGGTGATCAGTGTCCTGAAAAAAAGATACCAAGTGAGCTTAGTGAGCTCATTCTGCTCATGAGGACAGAGTGAGAAGGAATCACTCTAAAGCAGGAAATGCACTGTCACCAGAAACTAAACCTGCCAGAATTGAGAGACACAAAATTCTCCTTACAAGTTACCCAGTTTATAGTATTCTGTTATTGCTGCTTGAACAGACTAAGACATCTTGGCTATATATTCTTTTTAGCAACTCTTTTATATAGGTGTGGCTTTCAAATAAAGAAACTGAAGCTTACATCTGTGATGTCTGTTATCAGATGAGTCACATCTTTTGGTAGATGATGGAGTTGAATCTAGGTTTGCTCCTCAGTTCTGAGTGCTTTTAACACCTCTGTCCATATGAAAAAAAAAACTGATGTTAGTTTCTTTTGACAAAAGGAGACAGTTTCTAATAGGATGATAGTTGCTTGATTCAGTTCATATCCCTATTCCCTTCATTCAGATGATTTGGATGCATAGAAACTAGCGGAGAGTGGTGTAGTAGGGAGTGGGGCCCCTTGTTTGTTACAGCCACCCTGCTTGTTTACACCCGAAATAACCACACAGAAACTGTATTCATTTAAACACTGACTAGCCCATTATTTCTAGCCTCTTATTGGCTAACTCTCACATCTTGATTTAACCCATTTCTAATAATCTGTATGCCACCACAAGGTCGTGGCTTACCGGGAAAGATTCTGCATGTCTGACCTGGCATCTCCATGGCAGCTCTCTCTCCCTTCTTCCTCCCAGCATTCCATTCTGTCTACTCTGCCTACCTAAGTTCCACCCTATCAACTAGGTCAAGGAAGTTTCTTTAATAACCAATGAAAGCAACACAAATACAGAAGGACCTCCTACACCAAGTGGAAAATATGGGTATCTCCTGGATTTGGCCACACTGTAATTATACTTCCTTTGTAAATCAGTCATGTGCCTTGGTTTTCAGTTTCCTGATATATAAAATGGACATAATAATTGTTCTTACAGTAAAATTAATTAATTAGCTAATTAATTAATTCACTCTATAAATCCAATTGGGTTGTATTTGAAATTCTAGAATAGGCAAAAACTCATATTTAATAATATATTGGATTGAATCTTTCTCTAAACCTGACAGATGTTTTAAATTGGGAACAGGTTTAATTTTCTGAGGAATTTAGCCTGAGTGGTTCTATTTTAATGTTTGGTCTTTTCTGACCTACGTGCAATGGGCTAGTCTAAAACAGTGATTTCTCATAAACTTTAGTGTCATTTTGCCAGCATGAAAAGGAAAATACACTAGCCCAACACAAATGAGGTATCTAAAGAATATCAGAGGACCAGACCATGCTACCTCTTTCCTTATCCCCTTTGGGTATGCCCTTAGTCTGGATGTTATCACAGTTGAGAAATAAGAATCCTGGAGATAAATTCTCCTACACTTGCCACCAATGTTTCGCCTTACTACATCCTAGGAGAAATCAGCCAAGCAGATTATTTTGTAGTAATTTCTCTTTTCCCTTTTATATTCTTTTTTCCTTTTAAATTTACCTTTCTCTTAAAGCAATTTTTTAAAGTTATAATACAAAGAAATGTGTTTTGTTGTGGCATTTATATACTCTGTTCTTATTAGTTCTCTACCCATTGACCTCTCCCTTGCTTGCTGGTCCCCTTCCTCCCAACACCCATATCTCATTTGTGCTTTTGAGTGCTTTCTAAGGTTTACTAAATAAGAAATGTTCAGATATGCCCTCATGAGCCTACTTTCTTTTGCTGAAGTTGCTCCCAGCAGATGATAAGCCATTTAACCTCTGCTCCTGCTTTGTCCGTAACTCTGACCAGAACACACCCAAGAATCAGATCCATTCATTTGTAGTCAAAAATAACACTTATTTCATGCAGAAAGAAAATTTGTGATAGTGTGAATTTGTAGTGTATGAGCTAATTGAACTCAATTGGCTAGATCATAGAACTCAACAGACTAGGATTTCCAGGTTAACCTCTAGGTGGACTTTTCAGCTTTTTTGTTCTATCAAGATCTCTGCTTATTTGTCAAAGATAGCTTTTATTCTGGATAGTTACTAAGAGACTGAATCGTTGCTTACAAGTGAAATGAAAAGTAAAGATGGGGATCAGGTAGGCTATTTCAAAAAACAGAGAAAACAGAAGTCTTAAAAACCAATAATTTTCCATAGTGACACTTTCTCCCCACCAAGAAATCCCTCTATCCAGAGCAAGAAATGTAAAATTACCTGCTTCCCAAAGTTCTTCTTTATGGTGCTATTCCATTGCTCTACTCTGTTAGTTTTTACCCAAAAAAAACAGTTAAAGAGAACAAGAAACTTCTAGAACTCAATCAGTTCCGGAGACAAGTGCAATCAATGAATAAGAAAAGAAAACATGGTTTTAGATGGTAGGTTAATCTTTCTCTCTACTAACAACATGGCAAGAATACAAATAGCATGCTTTGAGTAGACAGATATGTAAATTTTTTGAAATCATTAAACTAAAAGTAGTGACAATAGATGAAATTGACATAATGGGAATATGATTGCAAAAATGTTGCTTTATTGGTGCCCTTTCCAATTTCTCTACTGTAAAAATAAAACTGCTTGTTACAAAATTCTGTTTGGGTCTTTAAATGAAATAAGACATGTAATTATATAAACTTCCTAGGTGTTTAATTAACAAGTACTGCAAATTCAACAACTGTACACTGATCATCTAATCCAAATATGTGACATGAGCAACCTGCTTCTTTTTTATTTAGATCATGGGAAATATTTTCACTCAGTAATAATAAATGCCTATATCAATTCCAAAATTGATGCTGCACTTGAACCCTATGACAACTGATTTGTATATTTTATTTAACAAACAATTTATCCTTATTAAATCATAAAGAAAAAGTTTTAATACTAAAAGCCTTTATTTGAGCAGTGCGATTTCAGGGTGACAACTGAAAAAACAACACAGTGACCCTCCAACACTCATGGACATTGCTTGAATTTTGGAGATTACCCCTCTCTATATCAATAGGCCTCAGTTTCAACCTCTGAAAATTCACTTGGCTGGGGCTGTAAGTGCTTTAATTGCTGTCCAACCTTTCATCTAGAGAAATGAAGGCTGCAAGAAAGAAAGCTTTGTGACTACAAACTTCCTTGCAGACTAGACCAGGGATACCCAACACTTAATTCTACCTCCTTCATCAAATAACTGATGTGTTTCTGAGCAATCAAGACCCAATCTCAGCTCTGCCACTTACAATTAGTTAGAACTACAACCGAACACTGAGCAGAGACTGGCATCACTATCCCTTATGGAGGGCTTCAGGAGCAGGGTTGGTGAAGCAGAACACAGTCTGACGTATGTGATGAGCAAGCTGAACAAAGGCGAGAGTGCCAGGTTCACAATACCCTCTTCCCAGCATGTTTATCACTCATTCATTTCTCATTGTAGCCATCACTATGTAGCCATGTGCATCTTAAGGAGCTGACCAAGAGTTGCCTTTTCTGGTCATCTAAAGCAAGGGTGGTGTAATTATATCTTCTATAATTCTTTGTTTCTAACCCTCCTAAGAACACCTGATAAAACACAGGAGGATAAAAGTAAAGGTATGTTGTACCAGGCTATTGGGGAATATTATTAAAAGGTATATGATTTTGTGTGTGCTGCATTTGTTTAACTCTGTGAAGCTTGATGGGCTAATAAAAAACTGAATGGCCAATAGCGAGGTAGGAGCAAGGATAGGTAGGACTGGCAGGCAGAGAGTATAAATAGAAAGAAAAATGAGGAAAAAGAGGAGCAGCAGAACAAGGAGAGGAGGATATCAGGGGTCAGCCACCCATGGAGCAAGAGAAAAAGGATTACAGAAGAAAAGGAAAAAGGCCAGAGGCAAAAGGTAGTTGGGATAATTAAAGAAGAAAAGCTGACAAAAAAAAAAAAAAAAAAAAACCCACAAGCCAAGCTAAGGCCAGGTGATTACAAGTGAGTAAAAGTGTCCTTGTGAATTGAGATCCAGGTGGTGGGCCCCCAGAAAAGCAAAAACAAACAGCAGCACCAGGCTTTCTCTATGGGGGCCACCAGTTACCTCCCAAATAATGACACGGAGATTTATTATTAGTTTTGAATGCTCGACTTTTGTTTAGCTGTTATTTTAATCTGTTTCTCTTTATGTTTTGCCTTGGGGCTTTTTACTTTTCATTCTTTCTGTATATCTTCCTTTCCTGCTTTCTCCATGTCTGGCTGGTAGCTGCCTGGTTTCTGGTTCCGGTTTGTCTGTTTCTTTCTTTTCATTCTCTTCTTTCTCTTATTCCCTCCTCTCCTTTTCCTTGAGTCTAGATTTCTTCTCCTGTTTATCCTCTCTGCTTGCCAACTCTGCCTATCTCTGTAAGAGCTAGCCAATAAGAGGCTGGAACTAATGGGCCAGGCAGTGTTCAAAAGAATACAGTTTCCGTGTAATTATTTCGGGGCATAAGCTAGCCGTGCGGGCGGTCGGGTGCCGGGAACGCAGCCCTGCCGCTCCCACTACAACATATCTCCCTCCTGCCTAGCTATTGGATGCTCAGCTCTTTAAGACCAATCAGGTGCCTTATGCAGGCAAGGTGAAATAAATGTGACACATCTTTTTATAATTAAGCTAAAGGAGTGTAAACAAACGTAACACATCCTTACATCATTAAACAAATGCAGCATAAACAAATGTAATATACTTTTAAATAGTTAAATATCCCACAACATTATGTTCTTTGCTTTTTACAAAGCTGGGCTTCACCCTCCCCCAATTCCATCTTACCTTTTGTTTCATTCAACATCAAAGATCCTGTAGGTATCATCTCTGACTGCTCTAAACTATACAAGTCTTTCTTTACTCAGCAGGGCTGAAAATTCATGTGGGGCTGCCATAGCATGGTGATATTTCTTTATCAATGCTTTTACTCATTATAAGGACTGTTTGTAGGATAAGAATCTTCATCCCACTCACATATATGCCCTTCTCTCCTACCCTGTTGCCACACTTCTAATAGCCTGCCCCTATTCCCTTCCATGTAGGAATGGATGATTCACTTACTTCTCACATAGTAGGTGATCTCCTTGAGGTCTAAGGGCATGGTTTTATTTTCCACAGCTTTAGCTTTTTTATCCTAAGGCCTGGCAAGCAAAGGCATGCCACATGAAATAAGGGCATTATGAATGAGTATTTATTTGACTATATACCGAAAAGCTTAGTCAGTGTTCTTTTGGTCTACATTTTTCTTACAGAGTAAACAAATTGATAATTTAAATCTTTGCTAGAGTAACAATATAAAGCATGAAGTAGAAACTTGTTTTTGAGTACATCTATTCCTATTAATAATAACCAATAAATAAAAACCGTGTTGCTTATGAGAGTACATTATGTCTTGTTGATTTCCACACTCTGATTTTTAGATGACTGATTTGAGTATATTTGAAGGAGGAGAATGATTGGAAAAGTTACAAATGACTTTGACTTTAGAACCTTCAAGGTTGTCCTACAACTAGCTCTCAAATTACCATTTCAGTCTCGCCTTACATAGTCCCTTTGATGTCCAGGTTGCACTAGATGACTTCCATTTGTTTCATATTCCATCAACTTTCATGACTTCATACTTTTGCTCAAAGTGGATAATTCTGGTAACTCCCTTTTTGGCTTCCTGGCAATTGAATCCACACCAAATTCTAATGCCTCACACACACAGAAAGAAAGACAGAGAGAGAGAGAGAGAGAGAAAGAGAGAGAGGGATTTAGTTGCACTTCTTTGATCATGAATTTCCTTTCTCTATTATTTCTAGTGAATATGCTTGTCTTGTACTATGCTCAGTAATAATCCCGTCTTTTCCTTCCTTGTATGTTATATGAGGTTGCTTGTTTGTTCCCAGCTGCTCAGCCCCAAAATAACCACACAGAAACTATATTAATTAAATCGCTACTTGGCCTATTAGCTCTAGATTCTTATTGGCTATCTCTTACATCTCAATTTAACCCATCTCTATTAATCTTTGTATTGCCACAAGGCTGTGGCTTACCAGGTAAAATTCTGGCATCTGTCTCCAGCAGGGCTACATGGCTTCTCCCTAACCCCACCTTCTTTCTCCCAGCATTTAGTTCAGTTATCCCTGCCTAGATAAGTTCTACCTTGCTATAGGCCAAAGCAATTCCTTTATTCATTAACCAATAAAAGCAACACATAGACAGAAGGACCTCCCACATCACATGTAGGGAGTACTAGAACCTACCCTAACCGAGTGCCCAACAGGCCCATTCCACCCTCTAGATTTTATTAGCATAGATTTCAAGAACCTTAAAATATGTTTAGATATATATGAAATTGATTATAACTTGAAAATGGGAATCCTTATTAGCTTTTTATTTCTGAATGAAGTTTTGATGTGAAGGAAGTTCATGATAATTAGCTGAGAATTCTTTCCCAGGATTTGTCAAATTAGTAAAGATTTCATTAGTTAGATCACACCAAGCTCATTATTGGCTCATATGTGATTGATTCAGCTTTCATTAAATAGGAATTAAAATATTTTCTAGTTGATCTTTATTTTTGACATGTATTTTAATATATTGATGGCACTGTAATGACTTCAGGAAGCAGAGCTATCATAGATTAAAAATTACTTTTTCTCTAATGCCGATTATTGAGGATCAATTGACATTTTCATCTTGGGATGTGATTTTCAGGTACCACAGGCTCAATCATGAACTGAATGTAAAATCCTGGACTCTGAAAGGGAAGTCACAGAAACCATGCCAATTTTGGAGATTAAAAATGGTCTATTGCTTTCTTTGGGTTTAGCCATGAAAGGAAATAATCATGTATAGAATTGCTTTGCTTTGGGGGATTTGCTTTTGTTATTTTAGTAACAAACCAGATTTATTTTCAGAAATGAAATGTTTCTCCCAATAATTTCTGAGGACTGCACTATGAGCAACACTTGTACTTTGGCTGTCACTTTGCCCTTCCACATTATGCTGCCACTCACAACCTTTCCTGAAACGAAGTAGTCAGGAGCCTCTTATAGTTAAAATAGATGAAAAATGTACTAACGACCCCTCCCCCACACACACACACTTAGTGGCTATTTTAGGTCCCAGAGCTGTTTTCTATCCATTTAGGTCACTTAACACCTTATCAAGTCAGGTAATTTAGTGAGCATTAAAATTAATGTCCAAAAACATTAAACGTAAGTGAACATATCCGGGAGATTTAATCACTCTGTCTAATCATCCTAAGGGGTCTAAAAGCTGCACAAGCAGTCTATAGAAGGAGTTACACCCAAAAGGTCAAAGGGGACAGACTATCCTAACAACAGATCACAGGCTTCAAAACAAAGGCCACTCCCAATTGACAGATGCTAGTTGTAGTGATGTATGGAGAGCTTCTTGGATGACCTGAAGTGTAACCCACAATGTAATGACTCACCAGTCAGGAAGAATAGAGGAGAAGAACCAGGGAAGCACTAATCTGGTTAGGAAACATAATCTAGGCCTAGAAACGAGTGTCACTTTCACCCAGACAGTCTTTTTAGCCTTGAAAAATTGGATCAACACAAATGAATGGAGTTCTGAAAGTTCAAAAGGTTTTCTCTTAGAAAAAAGAAGAAAGGGATTCCTTTGTAAAATCAAGCAACTGCTCGAGGAGCGGGCAACACTATTATTGCCAAATGTCTCTCGTTACCACTCAGAATAGATTTGCCTCAAATTTATGGTAGTTTGAGTTTGTTTTCCTCAAACCTTTCTTTATTCCAAGAAGGACTTTTAATTTGAAACTTGGAAAAAATAATTCCAACCGACATCCTCAAGCAACTGCTACCTCATATTGCAAACACCACTTTCAAATGGGATTCAGTTTTTGCTCATTTTCAGCCTGAATCCTTTTGTTCTGTATAGAGTGTGCATTTCTATTTCCATTGCCTTTTGTGCTCTTCTTGTTAAGTCTTCTAGCCTCTGCAAAAGAAATTCAAGCTTTTGAAGGTAGATTAATACAACCCAGAAATAACAGATTTCTCAAGAACACACATAGCCACCCTGAGTTCACCAAGAGCAGGGAATATGAAAGAGAATAGTCTAACATGGCAGACAATTGTACTGGTTGTATCAACATTATAGTCACTTGAATTGAAGAGTTAAACTAACTTAGCCGTTCAATTATTACACCCAAACCCCAAGACTTGTTTCATGTTGGAAAATGTTCATGTGCCTTCCGGATGCTGAAAACATGAGACCATCACCATGATGTCTGTAGTATGGAGTGTACCTCAAGAAATTTCTTACCAAAGTGGTTTTTGCCATGACAGTTGAACATTGAATAAATGAAACATCTTGCATTGCTTGGGAAGGCTTTAAAATGCAGAGCTTTTATAGTGAACATGTAAGAGAGAGTGGCCCTCGATAACATAATTAGCTTCTACTAAAAAAGGCTAAAGTGACAAGTTATTTTAACTATATTGTAGGTGATTTACACACTATCCCTGTTCTGTACACATTGTCTGTACTGATATTCACACACACACACACACACACACACACACACACACGTGTGAGCATAGATTCCATTGAAAGTAGATCTGCCCTTCCCCCATCCTGTTAAATTCTTTGTTTCAAAATATAAATTCTTTCTATTCAGACAAATACAGATAAAAGCCATGCACACCGTGGCCTCAAACACAAAATTTTGGTTTGAAACTCACAGGATATTCCATCTATTAAAATGTTGCAAATTCAAGTTCAGGGTGGTTTTAATTGGCTCTACTTTTAAAAAATTACTGGGAGCACTACGTTTTCTCTGGCTGGGGAAAAGTTATGGTACTTTAGTTGTACTTAATTTTTGAAACTTCAACATTGTTGCTTGGGTTCAGTTCTGAGTTGGGGGTGGGGATGTGGAATGGGGTAGGAGATAAGTTCCGGCTGGTTTCAGTCTTGTTTGCAAGTAGGGAAACCTGATCCCACCTACACAAGGTTCAATATAAGAGACCTTTGCTATTTAGGGTGAAGGTCTCCAATTTCGTTGTTTAAAAGGGAAAACCTGGACTCAATCCATCTAAGCGAAGGGCATGTTTTTTCAGTTTATTTAAGTCTCAAAGGGAAAAAAATTCCCTTAGACATATTCTTTCGGTTACAATCTATTTTAACCTTTTCCAGGCAAGGGACCTTTTCCTCCCCAGTTTCCAATCTATGAATATGACTGATGCATAGTGACATTCTTTTCCAGATCATTAAAGCATGAAGTTTGTTGTTTTTTCCATCCAGTATTGACCAAAATAGTGCCTTTATTCACAGGGATTCAACATTATTCATTGCGCGCATGCGTGCGAGCACACACACACACACACACACACACACAGGCACACATACATATTGTCCTTCCTAAGACCAGATAACTTATCTGTGTGATGATTTGTTGCTCCCAGAACATTTCTTATTGTAATTCTCAAGTGTGAGATGTGAAAATAGAAGTCATACAGAAAATAAAGAGAAATTAATTGATGAAAAATAAGCACACAGAAAAGGAAAATAAAAATAATTCCCACAGGTACATGTATACTTGGCCCAAATGTGACGGAATTGACCCAAAAGGGCATGCTTCTATTCTAAGAACTAACTGTATCAATCCATTGTTTAATATAACAGGTCACTTCTTACAAACAAAACTGAAAACTTGAATGCAATCTGGATGACTAGAGCCAAAACTAAATGTCTAAGTGATTGGCTGCTAGATTTAATGCACCATATCTGTTAAGCAGGAAAGAGAAGGTCCCTCTGGGGAATGATCAAACTGCTACATCATTTGTGAATTTGCCCTGTTCACTTTATGAGGTGTGTCACAGAGTTAAAAAGTAGTTTATACATGAATATATGGTCCATAAATCAATACATAAAGGTAGTCATATCTTTTCTAAATGACAGTATAGCATTGGTTAAATGACTATTTCCTAACTAATGATGTTAAATCCAAAAATTGTTTCTAACCATTACAGATTTTTATGAGAAGAATTTATAGCTGAATCCATACAATATTTCATGAAAGATCTTTATTGCAGTAAACACTGCACTGGACCAGACTGCATTAGTCTGGATCTCACTAGTGTTTTGACTTCATGGGGTTGGCTGAGAAAATACCAGGGTAAGCATGAAAAAAATCATGTCTCCAAAGACTCTGGAATCAACTGAAAGTGCTCCAGACAAAGGCTTCAGGGGATGTGGAAAAAATCAATGTAGAGTAAGGCCACAACAACAAAGGTAGTGTGCCATCATGACTTAGTAGATGAATCCCTTTGCCTTGATACAAGTTCTAACTCTGCTGTCACTGGCTATGGGAATACAATAACTTAATGACCCTAAACTTCAGGTTCCCTATCTGCTATGAACATCATTGTAGTTGACTTATAGTAGAAATGAAAGATTGCACACAGCTAACACTTGGAACAATGACCAAGTAAGCACTGAGTAGGTATCATTTGTTTTTTACTGGTAGATAATGAAACATTCTGAATAATTATTGAAGAAAGAATTCACTTACATGGCTGGCTTCAAGATTACATCAATAGGGTGCCTCTGGTTAAAATTTCATTCTAGTGTCCATGTAAGAATTGGAAAAATAAGGATGAAAGGATAATTAGTATATTCTTCTTGAACAATAGGTTATTTTCCCCATTCTTCCTGAACCAACATAGTATAGCTAGAGCACACAGAAGAGAGCAATAATACTAATAAATATGATCACTGGAGGGGTATGACATAGAGTCTACCTCTTCCTTCCAATTGTAGGTCTGAAATATCTAAAGTGAATTCCCTCCACTATCCCAAAACTACACATTTCTGTCTCTGGGGTTCTTTTGGTGTAGGACACAAGTCCCCAAACTGTCTGCATAACAACCCACCCCAAACTTCCTTCAGAATTTCAAGGTTTGCACAAGAAATTGTATGAAAATATGTGGGTAGTAGCTTGATAACTTCAATTATCTTTATTTATGTGTATGTGTTTCTAATTTTTTTTTTTTGTTTTTTCAAGACAGGGTTTCTCTGTAGCTTTGGAGCCTGCCCTAGAACTAACTCTGTAGACTAGGCTGGCCTCGAACTAACAAAGATCTGCCTGTCTCTGCCTTCTGGGTTGAGGTTAAAGTCATGTGCCACAACTGCCTGGCTGTGTTTCTTATTTTTTAATATGCCTAATAACCCCCGATGCTCACAATACAGCATAAATTCTATACTCTATTGTAAGACCGAAGGATATGTAGAATTCTGACTCAAAGTAGTAGGTCTTCAATAATTCAATAAAGATAATGATTGAACCAGAACAGAAAATAACAAAGAACCAGACAAAGGGAAAGTAGCAAAAGAGTAATTATGTGATTCTAAGACAATTCTCAGGAAAAGTTTTCGCAGAAAGTTTTGTAAAACTTTAGAAATTCTTTTAAATGATTGTATACCTGCATGCCAAGTTAGATAAAATTTTATTGATAGAGATGTGAGTGCCTGGTGCATTACCTGCTTTCAATAATATATAATATATGTGAAAGAAATAACAAAAGCAAAACATATGGACATGTTTTCCAAAATTGTGACCATCTTTGAAGAAGAGCCTCAGGCATGTTCCACAGGGCTTGCTTCTGAAGGAGGCCTTTTAATCCAAAGGGATAACAGCTCTATGGAGTTATTGGCAACCTTGTGATGAGACAAAATTTTCAGGCGAAGGAAGCAATATTGATTCTTCCAATATGTAAGAGCCTAGGCTAATGAATGTGTTTATATCTTGCTCTTTTAAACTTCTAAATTAAAGATATATTCAACTCTTTCTCCACATCATTAAAAACAGATAAAACTTGTTTTAAAGGAAAGTAAGAAATGTAAACTAGTACTGATAAAAACAAAGTAAGATCACTACAAGTGCTATGTATTTTCTATAAAATGAAAAATAGAGTGAACTAAAACTGAAGAGACATATACAGTAGAAATCTCTTTAAGCTTATGAGCAACAGATACAAGTAACTTCAAGAATTAATGATGGATAATTAATTGTGGAACTGTCTACAATAAAAGTTCCAGAAAAGGACATGAGAAAGATAATGAATGGGGACCAACAATTTAATGTGATAGGAGACAATTTTCTAGAATCAAAAAAACACATGACGCTTCAGTTCTAATAGATTATCAAACATAAAAAAATGTAAAACACAGACACACATACATACATACACACACACAAAGTATGATTAATGAAACTGAGAAAGAGAAACTGGGGTTCAACCTGAAGATCCAAAAAGAAAAGCAGCCAGCCACTGACTCTTACCTTGACCTCAATCCAAAATGCCAATCCGGCTTCCAGGAATCTCAGAATGAGACTGAACCTGAGAGCTGTCTCCTCCCATTTTATAATCCTCTCTAGCTCTCTAGCTACTGCCTAGTTTCAATGGCGAGCTAGTGTGGCTACTGGGATTAAAGGTGTGTGTCATTGTTGCTACTGGTATTAAAGGTGCGTGTCATTGTGGCTACTGGGATTAATGGTCTGTGCCATTGTGGTTACTGGGATTAAAGGTCTGTGCCATTGTTGTCTTATCTGTAAGACTGGGCAGTATGGCTGTTTTACTTTTCTGATCCTCAGGCAAGCTTTATTTATTAAAATTCTAATTAAATGCCACTACACACCACCACCACCACCACCACCATCACCACCATGATGATGCAACGTTCACACTCTGAAGATAAAGAAAAAATGCTAAACACTGTCATAAGTTGCATATAGAAGAACAAGAACTATATTCGCATAAGGGTTTATATAAATAATATTAAATACTAAAAGATCATGAAGTATTGATAGAAGTTATTTTGAACCTGTCTTAACCTCAAACAAGCTTCGTGAAGAGAGCTAAAACAATCTAACTTCCAGCCATGCATTTTTGAATTCCAAAAGTTTATATGGTAGTCACTTTGGAAGTTCTTAATGCAACATTTCATCAAAGTGAATAATAAATATGAGATAATAAATATGAGATAAAAAATGTTACAGCCAGAAAAAGAAATCTGTGAAAGTTATAGTTAAATCAAGGGATATTTAATAAATAATAGTTTTAGAAAGAAAAAGGAGGCTGGGTGGTGGTGGCGCACGCCTTTAATCCCAGCACTCGGGAGGCAGAGGCAGGCGGATCTCTGTGAGTTCGAGGCCAGCCTGGTATACAAGAGCTAGTTCCAGGAAGGAACCAAAAGCTACAGAGAAAAAGTTGGAAGTACTCTACAACATATGGGTACAGGAGATCACTTCCTACGTTTATCGCCAGCAGCACAGACATTAAGGGCAACATTGAATAAATGGGACCTCCTGAAACTGAGTAGCTTCTGTAAAGCAAAGGACACTGTCACTAAGACAAAAAGGCAACCCACTGACTGGGAGAAGATCTTCACCAACCCTGCAACAGACAAAGGTCTGATCACCAAAATATATAAAGAACTCAAGAAACTAAACTTTAAAATGCTAATGAACCCAATAAAAAAATGGGGCACTGATCTGAACAGAGAATTCTCAACAGAAGAAATTCAAATGGCCAAAAGACACCTAAGGTCATGCTCAACCTCCTTAGCGATAAGGGAAATGCAAATTAAAACAACTTTGAGATACCATCTTACACCTGTCAGAATGGCTAAAATCAAAAACACCAATGATAGCCTTTGCTGGAGAGGTTGTGGAGAAAGAGGCACACTCATTCATTGCTGGTGGGAATGCAAACTTGTGCAACCACTTTGGAAATCAGTGTGGCGATTTCTCAGGAAATTTGGGATCAACCTACCCCAAGATCCAGTAATACCACTATTGGGAATATACCCAAGAGATGCCACATCAAATGACAAAAGTATCTGTTCAACTATGTTCATAGCAGCATTGTTTGTAATAGCCAAAACCTGGAAACAACCTAGATGCCCTTCAATGGAGGAATGGATGAAGAAAGTGTGGAATATATACATATTAGAGTACTACTCAGCAGTAAAAAACAATGACTTCTCGAATTTTGCGTGCAAATGGATGGAAATAGAAAACACTATCCTGAGTGAGGTATCCCAGACCCGAAAAGAGGAACATGGGATGTACTCACTCATAATCGGTTTCTAGCCATAAATAAAAGACATTAAGCATATAATGTGTGATCCTATAGAAGTTAAATAAGAAAGTGAACCCAAAGAAAATCATATAGTCATCCGCATGGAGAGGGGGAAGTAGACAAGATTGCAGGGCAAAAACTGGGAACTTGCGGGTGAGGTGGCATGGGGCAAAGGGGAAATGGGATGAGAAATATGAGAAGGGGAGGATGGGAGGAGCTCGGGGGATTGGGATGGTTGGGATATAGGAAGGATGGATACGGGAGCAGCGAAGTATATATCCTATCTAAGGGAGCCATCTTAGGGTTGGCAAGAGACTTGACTCTAGAGGGGTTCGCAGGTGTCCAGGAATATGTCCCCAGCTGGTACCTTGGGCAACTAAGGAGAGGGAACCTGAAATGACCCTATCCTATACTGATGAATATCTTGCATATCACCTTAGAACCTTCATCTGGCGATCGATCGAGGTAGAGACAGATTCTCAATTTGGAGCAACGGTCTGAGCTCTTAAGGTCCAAATGAGGAGCAGAAGGAGGGAGAACAAGAGCAAAAAATCAGGACCACGAGGGATGCACCCACCCACTGTGACAGTGGAACTGATTTATTAGGAGCCCACCAAGGCCAGCTGGTCTGGGACTGAATAAGCATGGGTTGATTCCGGACTCTCTGAGCATGGCGGTCAATGAAGACTGATGAGAAGCCAAGGACAATGGCACTAGGTTTCAATCCTAATACATGAACTGGCTTTGTGGGAGCTTAGCCTGTTTAGAAGCTCACCTTCCTGGACGTAGATAGAAGACCTTCGTCTTCCCGCAGGGCAGAGAATTTGGACTGCTCTTCAGTATCGAGAGGGAGGGGGAATGGTGTGGGGGGAGGAGAAGAGGAGTGGGGATAGGGGGAGGGGAGTGGGGGGAGGGGGCAATATTTGGGAGGAGGGAAATGGGAAACGGGGAGCAGGTGGAAATTTTAATTAAAAAAGAATAAAAAATAAATAAAAGAAAAAAAAAAGAAAAAGAAAAATCCTGTCTCGAAAAATCCAAAAAAAAAAAAAAAAAAAGAGAGAGAGAGAAAGAAAGAAAGAGGAGAATTACATTAATCACTTCATTATTTCATAGGTTACAATAAGGAGGAGGGCAAAGGAGGTCGGTGCCTTATAATAAAGTTTGTGTTAAAATGCAAAAGCTATAAATTCCAGTAATGTTACTATAGAGAACAGTATAATAATGGTAAGTTTAGCTCCTGCTACAGAGAATCGGACTAGCTGAGCCAAATTTTGACTTCTGTTCACTCACAGTATGACATTTTTGTAAGTTACTATTCCTTGCCTCTTTTAAATCATGCATTAAATGAAAATAAGATAATCACTTCACTCAAAGTGCTGTTAATCTTGTAACTTTTTATTTGTAGCTAGCCCATATTTGTAGAGCACTTGGAGTATTCTATACACTATATAGATATTATTGCAATTATTGGCTTTATTGTTCACTCTATATCTTATTCATTTGATTTTTATAATCATAATAATGTGTGGGAAATTATATTAAAATTATACTTACTCACCATGCACAAAACTCAAGTCCAAATGGATTAAAGACCTCAATATCAGTCCAAACACACTGAACCTGATAGAAGAGAAAGTGGGAAGTACTCTACAACACATGGGCACAGGAGAACACTTCCTACGTACAACCCCAGCAGCACAAACACTAAGGACATCATTGAATAAATGGGACCTCCTGAGACTGAGAAGCTTCTGTAAAGCAAAGGACACTGTCACTAAGACAGAAAGGCAACCCACTGACTGGGAGAAGATCTTCACCAACCCCGCAACTGACAAAGGTCTGATATCCAAAATATACAAAGAACTCAAGAAATTAGACCGTAAAAGGTTAATCAATCCAATTATAAAATGGGGCACTGAGCTGAACAGAGACTTTTCAACAGAAGAAGTTCAAATGGCCAAAAGTCACTTAAGATCATGCTCAACTTCCTTAGCAATCAGGGAAATGCAAATCAAGACAACATTAAGATACCATCTTACACCAGTCAGAATGGCTAAAATCAAAAACACCAATGATAGCCTCTGCTGGAGAGGTTGTGGAGAAAGGGGCACTCTCATCCATTGTTGGTGGGAATGCAAACTTGTGCAACCACTTTGGAAAGCAGTGTGGCGGTTTCTCAGGAAAGTCGGGTTCAACCTACCTCTTGACCCAGTAATACCACTATTGGGAATATACCCAAGAGATGCCCAAACATACAACAAAAGTATATGCTCAACTATGTTCATAGCAGCATTGTTTGTAATTGCCAGAACCTGGAAACAACCTAGATGTCCTTCAATGGAAGAATGGATGAAGAAAGTATGGAATATATACATATTAGAGTACTACTCAGCAGTAAAAAACAATGACTTCTTGAATTTTGCATACAAATGGACGGAAATTGAAAACACTATCCTGAGTGAGGTAAGCCAGACCCAAAAAGAGAAACATGGGATGTACTCACTCATATTTGGTTTCTAGCCATAAATAAAGGACATTGAGACTATAATTCGTGACTCTAGAGAAGCTAAATAAGAAGGTGAACCCAAAGAAAAACATATAAGCATCCCCCTGAATATTAACCTTCATCAGGCGATGAAAGAAGACAGAGACAGAGACCAACATTGGAGCACTGGACTGAAGTCTCACGATCCAAAGGAGGAGCAGAAGGAGAGTGAGCACGAGCAAGGAACTCAGGACGGCGAGGGGTGCACCCACACACTGAGGCAATGGGGATGATCTATCGGGAACTCACCAAGGCCAGCTGGCCGGGGACTGAAAAAGCATGGGACAAAACCGGTCTCGCTGAACATAATGGACAATGAGGACTACTGAGAACTGAAGAACAATGGCAATGGGTTCTTGATCCTATTGCATGTAATGGCTTTGTGGGAGCCCAGGTAGTTTGGATGCTCACCTTAATAGACCTGGATGGAGGTGGGTGGTCCTTGGACCTCCCACAGGGCAGAGAAACCTGCTTACTCTTTGGGCTGAGGAGGAAGGAAGACTTGATTGGGGGAGGGGGAGGGAATGGGAGGTGGTGGCGGGGAAGAGGCAGAAATCTTTAATAATTAAATTAATTAATTAATAAAAAAAAGAAAAAAAATAAAATAAAATTATACTTACAAATATTTGCTTTGTAAAGGGTTATTATTGAATGTTATGCTTTGTATAAAGTATGAAATAACTCCCTCAATCAAACTCATTGGTCCATGAAGGTTAGTGAAGATATCAGGTTGTTGATGATGTTTCTTCATCACTATGACTATTAGATTTAGATGACTTTAATCTTGAATTTATAGAGTTCGAATATAGCAAGATACTTGGATTTGCAAGAACTGTGGATCATAGATTATGCGCTCATCTGAAAGTTCTAGGCTATTCTCTTGACATTCTGTCCTACAAACTTCTGACTGCTTACCCAGTCCCCGCAATATGACATGCCATACCAATTCAAATTTAGTAGAGGTGACTGACTTCTCTTCACAACTAAGAATTAAAACTAATAAAACAAAACCAAGCTATTTCTCTAGTGTTTGATGAGATGGATATGTTGCAGAGCATGGAGATTCACAATGGCCTATATAAAGAATTAAAGTACATCTAGCACTCACATTTCAATATCAATCCTGAATCATTCTTCACTCATTCTTAGGATAACAGACAATTCACATGAGAAAACACAGAGTCAGACCCACACACAATTTAATAATGATAATATTAATAATAATTTTATTAACAACAAAAAATAACATAACAATGAACTATAGATTTATACCTTCTGAAATATAGATAAAAATATTTCAAAAGGATCCAGGTGGTGGTGGTGGTGCACACCTTTAATTCCAGCACTTGGTAGGCAGAGGCAGGTAGATCTCTGTGAGATCAAGTCCAGCCTGGTTAACAAAGTGAGTTCCAGGGAAGGCTCCAAAGCTACACAGAGAACCCTGTCTCAAGAACAAAACAAAACAAAACAATACAAAAATTTCAACAGGATCTGATGCCCTCGTATGGCCTCTATGAGCAATTGCAAACAAGTGTTGCAAATACAGTGAAAACATACACACATACAATAAATAAACAGTTTAAAATATGTTATAAGAATTTCTCAAATAAAATTCAATACTATACAAAAATAAGTAAGCCTCAAATTAATTGTAATTTTATTACAAAGATCCAAGGTTGAACCACTGTATGGAAATCAACAAACATACCATCATATATCAACAGAATGAAGAAAAAAAACAATTATCTAACTAAATAGAGGTAGAAAAAAACATGCAGGATAATTTAATTTTGTCGAAGGATAGAAAAACATCACTCAAATTAGTTATAGGTGAACTCTTTTAGCACATCAATTCAAATTTAGTATTGGGACAGTTATTCAGAGCAATAAGGCAAAAGAAAAAATAAACATTCAAATGAATGTGGAGAGGTAAAATTGTACATTTACAGGTGTCATGATTTTATATGTAGTCATGATTTTTTATGTATGTATATGTATAAACCTAAATATTCCATACAAAAAAGTAGTACAACTGATAAATTCTATAAGGTTTATAATACAAAATCAGTATATCAAATTCAGTAGCTTTTTAAGGTCAATAGCAAAATATCTAAGGAATCAGTTCCTTTCCCAACAGTTGCAAAGTACCTTGGAATACATTTATTTGAATATGATGACTCTTCTTAATTGTCTAAGTGACTACATCTAGAAGACACCAATGTCTGGGAACAAGGGGCTTTTTCTTAATTAAAGTATTTGAAGTTGGAAGATGTATTTCCAATTTGTATCTTTGAGATGGAAATATGCACTTTTAATTCAAATCCTTTGAAGTAGAAAGATCCACCTTTAATCTGAGGCACACTTTCTAGTGGCACCCTATATAAAGTACATGAGAGAAGGAAGCTGGCCCTCTCTTTGCCTGCTTGCCCTCATTTTCAATGGCTAGCCTGTCTCTTCACTGCCATTAGAGTCTACTCCTTCAAGATCTGGCATATACTGAAGACCAGCCTAGATAGCTAGCCTCGTGGATTGAGCAACTGTTGGACTCTTGGACCCTTCCCTTGGTAGTAAACCATTGTTGGACTAGTTGGACCACAGCCTGTAAGACATTGTAATAAGTCATATATATTCTAATAAATAACATATTCTAATAAATCATATAAATATAAGCTGGATATTTATTCATCCTATATATCTATATATTTATATTTAATATGAACTTATTTATATATTAATATAGAATGAATATATCTTATATGTCCATGTATGTGAATATATAATGAATAATTATATATTCATTCTATATAATATATAATATCTACATATAATATATATTCATTCTATAAATTGGGTTCCTCTAGAACACCCTGAGTAACTTGGTGAAGAAGTAAATGATCTTCCCAATGTAAATCACACCAGTAAAGAAATAGAAGATGAACTACAAACAATACAAAGATACCTCACATTCATGTATTGAAGAATTAATATACTACTCAAAGGGATGTACAGATTCAATTAATTCCTATAAAAATACAAATGACATTCTACAAGGTCAGAGATATTTCTATAACATGTATAGGAACAGTAAATGGCCAGAAGATCCCAAAGAAATAAACAGACAAACAAACAACAAACAAAATACCCAAATACCTTAGTTTAGAACTAACTACACAGCTATAGTAAACCAAAAAGCAAGATGCTAACATAAAAACAACATATAGGCCAATGAAAAATAATTGAGAACCCAGAAATAATTCTGTGTATTTATAGCCAACTGATTTTAATAAAAATCAGCAGAATCATTCACTGCAAAAGAGAAAGCTTTTCTTTAGCTTTAAAGAAAAACTGATTTTGTTTACCTAATTTTAATTTTTATTAATATATATTTATTGTATGCAATAATAGGCTTTATTATAACATTTTCATATATCTATATACAGCTCACATTCATCCTGCTGATCCTTTCTCTTCCTAAGTTGTTCTCCTTCTACTTGCATGCTAAGTGTGTATAAAAGAGAGAAGGAAAAATAGAGAAATCCAGTTTAGTCTCTTAGGATGATAAACTCCAGTTCCATTCATTTTCCTAAAAATGACACATTTTATTTGTCTTTATAGTTGAATACTGTGTGTACATATCATATTACCTTTATCCATTCACCTTTTCATGGTCATTTCATATAATCCCATCATTTTGCTATTTCAATGATGATATTGAGAAAATTGTACATTCAAATACAGAAGAAAAATGTAGACTTCTATCTCCAGCCTATCTATATACAAAATCATCTCAATACAAAACTTAAACATGAGACAAAAGGAAAAAGCAGGGAGCCACTTCAGGGCTTTGATCTTCACAAACATTTTTAATGTGACCTCCATAACCACTTTTAAAAGGCAAAAGTAGCAGGTAAGACTTACCAAATGAAAACCTGCTGCACAGCAAAGTGAACAGCTAACAGGGAAGAGATTATCTACAGAATGGGAAAAATACTTGCAAATTAGTCATTTGTAAAGTTATTAGCATCCACAGTATATGAAACTCCACTCAATAGCAAAAAAATACTATTTAAAGATGGGCAATGTTCTAAAAAGACTTTTTTTTCAAAATAAGGTACACAAAGCAACATAAGTTTATGAAGAAAATGTTTGTGTCAGTAAGATGTCTAGGAAGGTAAAGGTACTTGCTACCAGGCTTAACAACCTGACTTTGACCCTGGGAATTCATATAGTGGAAGGAGCAAATCAACTCCACAAGATGTCCTCTGACCTCTGCACTTGTGTTATAGTACACACACACACACACACACACACACACACACGCATTAAATGCAAAGAAATTACTCAACATTTTAAATAATTAGACTTATTCAGATCAAGTCCCCACTGAAATAACATGTCAAACAAATAAGAATAATTATCATAAAGACAAAGAGAACAAATTCTGGTAAGAATCCAGAGAGAGGATTATTGATGTAAGTGCACACCAGTAGCATGACTCTTTGGAAAACAATATGTTCCTAAACCACTGGTTAAAATGCAGAGAATAAGAGACTGCAGAGTACTCAGGCCCAAATGGGACACACATATAGCAAGCTTCTCCCCAAGGCTCAAGGATCATCCTGAAAGAGGGGATGGAAAGATTATACAAGAATCAGAAGTGGTAGATGACTTTAAGGAAAGAGTGTTTTCTAAACTCAAGAGGGTAGTTCCACTGATAAACACTTCCACTGATAAATGCACAGCAGTTGTAACTGCATGCATAAGACCTGAACAAGATAAAACCAGACACAATTGCAACATGGACTGGGAGAGCTGGGTAAAAAGCCCAGCTCAAGCTGGGAGAGGATTAGCCAGTTTTCTTTAAGGGTATGGCCTCTGATAGGGTTCACGCCCAAAAGTATTTGGGTAACATGAATTTCATTTGGATTCATTGGCTTTAATAAGAGAGAGAACTAGAAATTGGATGTATATGGAGGTAGCAGCAGATCTGGAGGGTATTAGAGTATGAATGTGATAAAAAATACATTGTAAGAAACTCTAAAAGAAAAATACTTCCAAAATTGGCAAATGATAAAACTAGATAAATGTTGAAAAATAAAAGACTATTGAAAATATATGATTCAACTATACTATTAAAAGGTATATGTTAGAAAGAAATTAAATCAGTATATCAAAGAAATTTCTTTCCTCAAATATTTGTTGCAGAATTATTCCCTGTAGTCAAGGAATAGGATCAACCTAAATGCTCAATGACAGATGAGCAGATTAAAGAAAGTATTGTCAGATAATTTCCTAAGTCCCCCAAAACTATCAATACATTGATCAACCAATGTCACTGCTATTGGTTTCCCACTGGAATTGGACTGTAAATCCCCACTTCTGAAGAAAATACATAGTGAAGTTGGAATTGAATCAGAAAATTTCTTTCTGCTGGCTTGCCCACATAATGACAGAAAGTCTATGCCAACTGCTGGGAAAGAGCTGCCAGAAACAATCTTACTTAGCTATGGCTCCTAAATGCAGTATTTCCGACTGGACAGGGAAAATGTATCCACTGATATATTAGTGGCATGACTGTTATGAAGATGTAAACAACTACTTTGGCATTGGACTTGAAGCCTACTCCAAAGAAGGAAATTTACTTCTAGGACTGAAAATACTTGACTGATGAGTCATTAACATAGATGGGAAAGCTATTATTGTGTTTCTTTTTTTCTAATAATTTTTATTACTTCATAAATAATACCATTCAAAATTTCCAAAAAAAATCAGTAGTTCTCCTATTATTGTGTTTCTAAAAAGACATGAAGTTCCTGACAAATTGCCTTCTCAATGATTTTGTGTTTATATCCATAGATTGATTAATGCTACCGTGAACCTCCATCAGAAAGAATTACTTTTGCAGTCTGCTTATTTTTCTGAATCATAACTGAAAAGCTTAACTTTTTATTCTTTTTGATCTTTTCTTTAATATACTAGGCAAAGCTTGAGCGTGCTGTTTTTCTGGACAGTCTAAGACTTCTCACTCATTCTCTGGAGCTCTATTCCTCCCCACAACTCCCAACTCCTTCCATCATATCACTGCTTGCCAAAATGTATTGCAAAGATGCTTGGGTTTTATCCCTTCCCTTTCTGCATATCTTTAATTCTAGGAAGCTACCAAGATTTATAGTTTTATTGCCCTCTTATTTTTCTGTCAAATTGTAATAAAAAGATCCTCAAGCTTCCTTCTGAATCTATTTCTAAATTATTTTATTCTAAAAGAGTTCTCAGTTTCCCTGTAATAATTTTACTCATCAATTATGGCAGCTGTGATAACCTACCTGTACAAGGGGCAAACATAAGACCAGGCCCATCAACATTGTCATGGATGAGGGAATGGCTCATTATGCCTCCACTCCTCCCAGAGGATTTATATGCAGCTAAGTGTTACTAGGTTAGAAGGGCTCAAGATGCTCCATTCCTTCCTGAGAATCTGTAAGTAGGTAGTGGTTGCTGAAGTAGGAAGACATTTTCTTCAGTGGTATCGCCACTAAGACATTACCCATGCTGCTGTAAATAACCTTTACTCATACTCCAGTAAGCAGCCCCAACTACACTCATTGGTTCTCACACACAAAACCAAAAAAAAAAAAAAAAAAAAAAAACCAAAAAAACAAAACAAAACAAAAAACCAAAAATAAATACATGCAAGTAGAAGGGGAAAGAGGAAGAGGATTAACAGGAGAGGAAAGGAAACGAGAGGAAAACAGAGTGTGAATATGTTCAAAATATATTATATAAATATACAAAAATGTTACAATGCAATTTGCTATTGCATATATTTAATATATGCTAATAAAAAGAAGATCCTGTAAAATAACTCAGTAGATAAAGTGATTATGGTACAAGTATAAGATCCTGAGTTTGATTCTTAGAACCAAAAGCAGAGGCCATGAGTTTGAAAGAGAGCAAGGGGGATCATATGGAGGCTTTGGAGAGGAAAGAAAAGGAATAAATAATGTAATTATATTATGTTAAAAACAAATGAAACAACAAAAATTAAAAAGTCATACATGCATGGTGTTGTACACCTGCAATTCCAGCTCTAGAGATACAGAAAGAGGCAGATGCCTGCTGCTCACTGGCCAACCAGCCCAGATTAATTGGTGATCTTCAGAGAAAGTGAGAAACACTGTTCCAAAAAACAAGGCAGCTATCTCATGAAGAATACTACCCAAGACATAGGTACACAAACAAGTTAGTACAATTAAAATATCAGTGTTTTTAATATGTTTGCCATTTAATAATAAGAGATCAAAAATAAAATTCAACCAGAAAATCTCAAACTATCATTTTCAAAATCTTAATGGGAATCTTTTATGGCTTTGGAAAACATATATTACCTTAAAGAAAATTTCCTATGTGTTCATCCATCCATAAATGAATAATATGCTTTTTACTCTTGATTTTTATTATTTTTATTTAATTTTTGACAATTTCACATAAGTACACAATGTATTGTGAATATATTCACGTCATTACCCCTTCTTTTTCCCAACTCGTCCCTGTCCCACTTTCATGTCTGTGTGTACAAGCCTTGTGCAGTTAGCAGTTTTTGGTTCATAATTACATCAGCCATGTAATAGCCAGGAGACAATTGCTTCTACTTTTCTCACTGGTTGCATCCTAGCAGTTTGTAACATATAGACCATTATTGAAGTTCCATTGTCTTTGTATCATCATTCTTTCTCTATCATCATCCTGAGAGTTGTCTCCAACATTACAAATCTAATGTGGATCTTAATCTTTTAAGAATTTTCACGAATCCAAGGGATATTTCCTTGAGAAAAGATACACATGTATTTTACATGACTTTGGACAAAGCTAAGAAATTCAGAGATCCTTCTCTTTATTTTGAAACCAAAATACAGACTAGCTGACTTAAAACCTGAAAATTAAGACTGTTCCATTTCTCCCCCTTTAGTCAGAAGATTAACGTCTATAGAACACTTAGCATATGGTCATGGGAAGCTTTCTTAACTTCCCTTTCCTGATATCTCATCTATTGTTTCTTGTGGTCATTTAAAAAAAAAACAGATTAGTTTTATAAAAGTTTTATGTTAGGAGAAAAAGTAGAATGTAACTCTTCAGACCTTTTCCCTCACTTACTCACAATTTGTCCTACTATTAACATCTAACCACAGTGGTATATTTTTTACTTTAGATGAACATAGCTTCACCAAGAATAGTATATAATTCACACTTAAATTCATTCTTGGTTCTTATTCATTAGATTTGCATAAATGTATAATAATATATGTCTAACATTATAGCATTATATGTAAAATTGATTATTCTAATATTCATAGGTAATATTATTCTTCAGACCTTGATACTCTCTAATTTCTGGCTACCATTTTTTAAAATTTTCTTCATAGTTTTGCCTTCTTCATAATGTTACATACAATCATAAAGTTTATAACTTACAAATCGAATCCTTTTACTTACTACTGTGCACTTAGGTTTTGTCTATGTCTTTTTGTGGCTTAATAGCTCATTTTTCTTTTATTAGCATATATTAATTATGTAAAGTGTTTCATTGTGACATTCCCACACATGCATATAATTAATTTTGATCATATTCACCCAGTCTATTACTCCTTCTTATCTCCATCCATCTTTTTCCCATTCCCCTTCTATATCTCTAATATCCTCCAATACTTTGATGTCCTACCGAACTGGCTCATTTCACTTAAAATGATGCTCTCCAGTTTCAACATTTTTTTCTGCAAATGACAAAATTCATTCTTTATGATCGAGTAAAGTTTCTCTGCATAAATATACCATATTTTCTTTGTCTATTCTTCCATTGATTCTCAACTTACCTGATTCTTTTATCTGGTTCATTTCTTTTATTTTTTTTGTACCAAGTAACAGCCCATTATCCAAATATACTACTTTATTCATTCATCAACTGAAAGATAACTTGATTGTTTTCAAAATTATAATTTAGACAAAAATACCAAAAGAACTTTTTGTGATTTTTTTCCCAGTGGATATTCATTTTCACTTTGGTTGAGTAAATATACAAATGTTAATTTATATATTTTGTTTGAAGTTGTTTGCTGGATACCACAGTAACAGTAATAGATAATTTTCCAACATGGCTATATCAATTTTGCATGCACAGCTCCAGAGAATGAGTTTCTGTTTCACATAATTAATGTTTGGTATTATCATCTAGCATATTTTTATATTGGATTTTACATTTAGGGCTATTATATACATTTTGACCTAATTTTTGTTAGAAGTATAAGGTCGGTATATAGATTTCTTTCTTGACATAAAGATGTTGATCTGTAGACCAAGCTGGCCTTGAACTCACAAAGATCTGTCTGTCTCTGCCTCCCAAGTGTTTGGATACTGGGATTAAAGGTGTGAACCACCACGGCCCAGCAAAGATGTTAAACTTTTAAAGTAGTAGTTCTTGACAAGACTATCTCTGTCTTATTGTAGTGCACTTGTAACCATAAAAAATCAGTTGAATATACTGTGTGCTTTGTGTGTGCGTGTGTGTGTGTGCGCGCGCGCGTGCGTGCATGCGTGTGTGATGTATGGATTCTCTGTTCTGCTCCATTGATCTATTTGCTTCATTTTTATCAATACCATACTGTCTTGATTACTATAACTTTATTGTAAGCCTTGAATTTGGATCTATCACTTTCCTGAAGTTGATTCTCCTTTAATCTTTTATACACTATATTTTATTACATTATTTTGGAATTTTACCCTTTCCTCAACAGCTTTAGATTCAGTATTTTGATGGCCAAAAGAAGTACTCACTGGAATTTAGTTTAAGAAAAATTTGAATATATAATATTATGAAAAACTAACATGTTTATAATATTGTCTTCCTATGCATGAACATGGAACACATCACTTTACTGAGTATTACACTGGGTTCTCCCATATCTCATATTGAACTTGTACATATTATACTAAATATGTGCATAATGTGAAATACTATAAAATCAATGTGTTTTAGTGTCAAATTCTATTTTTATATTATCAATATTTAGGAAGATGTTTGAATTTTTATTCCAACAGTATGTTCTACAACCATGCTATGCTTATCTCTTAGTTATGGCCATTTTTCAATTCTTTTAGACTGTCTACTTAGATAATCAGCACCTCTGCAAAGGAAAATAGTTATTGTTTCCTTCCTTCTCTTATGTATTTACTTCCCTTTCCTGTTTCATTGTATTTCATAGGAATTCCAGCACAATATTCAAAGGAGTGGAAAATCATATGGTCACTGGGAAAGCTTCAAGTTTCTTACCATTAAACATTATGCTTGTTAGAAGCTTTTTCATAAATCCCTTAAGTCAAAAGAGTTCCTTCCTATTTGTTTTTAATTTGCTGAGGTTAAGCCTAAATGGTTGAATTTTGTTGTTTTTCTGTATATGTTGATGTGATTGTGTAATTTTCTTTAGTCATTGATGGGAAATCACTTTTGTTATAAAATTGTTAAATAAACAAGAATAAAAGCATCTACCTTGTGATGTGATTCTCAAACATTTATAGAATAATACAAGTAAAAGATCTCACTTTGTGCCTGGCATTTAATAGGACTACAGTAACTAGTAGGTTTTCCCTTCTTGGAAAGGTGGAAAACACTGACGCCTTGATCACCACTTAATACTCAGCGAAGCTCTGTATCCACTGTCAGAGAAGCATTTTGGCACATTGGAGGAAATCACCATCATAATGAAACCCTAGTCCCCTGATCTTTCTTACCTTATCAGAGTCAGGCACATAGTATAGCGTTTGTACATTATCTTCAAAACAATAATTGCCAACCCATCACTAACTGCAAACACCAAAATGTCTCCGAACTTTCCAGCTACAAAAATATGAAGGCCATTTTTTTAGCATTAATTATTCTTCTTAATACATCATTACACATTTTTCTTATGCTTAACTGTGCCAACTCTTTCCAGGATCATCAGGCATCATCTGATAAATGAATTTGACCCTACAATCTGTGAAATATCATTATTGGCACAGAGGAGCAAAGAGTTCATGGCCTAGAGATCATCAATGTTTAATTCATCCCAGAGAGTATCTAGAGGTACACAGATTAAGGGCAGTGACTCAGGGAAGCTATCAAAAACATTGGCCAAGGAAATGACAGATTATAATAGGAGCATCCTTAACAATAAATCATACCCATACTTTCAGAACTGGGATGACAAGAGATAAATATTTTTCCAGGTTAGATGTCATAGTGATCTGAGACAGGTTCACTTAAATATTAGTATTTGTCTCTTCTATCTTTGCTACCCTGACTTCAAAACATAAAACAGTATGGGGATGTGTTGAAGCATTAGTCTATGACTCCAATGCTCTAAGACTGAGTTCTATCTTCTTTTTTTTTTTACTGGTAATAAACTCATTTATTTATGAACTTAATTTTTGTGAGCTCTGCCACTTTATGCACCACTTAAATATGTGTTAGAGCTATGTTCATTATCTTCTGGTCAGATTTTCATTGCAGGAAGTGACCCAGAAAAAAAAGGTGAGAAATTAATAGAAAAGTAGAGCTTTATCTCTATTCTTCTGTTGCTTCTCTAAGTCCATGCAACATTCTACATCCATTCTTGGCAACATGAATGGATGCAACATGAGGGATGAAGCACACACTTTCTGTTGGAGATGCTGGGTGCTTTTCCCTCAGGTGGGTGAAAAAGTCCAACAGCAGCTGCTTTCAGAAGCATGGTTTATTTTTCCTGTAATGAAAGCAGCATCCTACCTTTTCTTCAACAGATTGGCTTTGACTCAACATTTTTTTATATATTTATTTTTTAAAGATTTCTGCCTCCTCCCCTCCACCGCGTCACATTTCCCTCCCCCTCCCCCAATCGATTCCCCTCCCTCATCAGCCCAAAGAGCAGTCAGGATTCCCTGCCCTTTGGGAAGTCCAAGGACCTCCCACCTCCTTCCAGGTCTAGGAAGGTGAGCATCCAAACAGCCTAGGCTCCCACAAAGCCAGTACGTGCAGTAGAATCAAAACCCAGTGCCATTGTTCTTGAATTCTCAGCAGTCCTCATTGTCCACTATGTTCAGTGAGTCTGGTTTTATCCCATGCTTTTTTAGACGCAGTCCAGCTGGCCTTGGTGAGTTCCCGAAAGATCATTCCCATTGTCTCAGTATGTGGGTGCACCCCTCGTGGTTCTGAGTTTCTTGCTCGTGCTCTCTCTCCTTCTGCTCCTGATTTGGACCTTGGGATTTCAGTCCGGTGCTCCAATGTGGGTCTCTGTCTCTGTATCCTTTCATCGCCTGATGAAGGTTAATATCCAGGAGGACAACTATATGTTTTTCTTTGGGTTCACCTTCTTATTTAACTTCTCTAGGATCATGAATTATAGGCTCAATGTCCTTTATTTATGGTTAGAAACCAATTATGAGTGAGTACATCCCATGTTCCTCTTTTTGGGTCTGGCTTACCTCACTCAGGATAGTGTTTTCTATTTCCACCCATTTGAATGCAAAATTCAAGAAGTCATTGTTTTTTACTGCTGAGTAGTACTCTAATATGTATATATTCCATACTTTCTTCATCCATTCTTCCATTGAAGGGCATCTAGGTTGTTTCCAGGTTCTGGCTATTACAAACAATGCTGCTATGAACATAGTTGAGCATATACTTTTGTTGTATGATAGGGAATCTCTTGGGTATATTCCCAAAAGTGGTATTGCTGGGTCCAGGGGTAGGTTGATCCCGAATTTCCTGAGAAACCGCAACACTGCTTTCCAAAGTAGTTGCACAAGTTTGCATTCCCACCAGCAATGGATGAATGTACCCCTTACTCCACAACCTCTCCAGCAAAGGCTATCATTGCTGTTTTTTTTTTATTTTAGACATTCTAACAAGTGTAAGATAGTATCTTAAAGTTGTCTTGATTTGCAATTCCCTGATCGCTAAGGAAGTTGAACTCAAGGCAGACATCAAACCACACACACTAGTAGTAGGAGACTTCAATACACCTCTCTCACCAATGGACAGGTCAATCAGACAGAAACCTAATAGAGAATTAAGAGAATTATTGGAGGTAATGAAGCAAATGGACTTAACAGACATCTATAGAACACTCCACCCAAATAGGAAAGAATATACCTTCTCTGCAGCTCATGGAACCTTCTCGAAAATTGACCACATACTCAGTAACAAAGGAAACCTCCACAGATACAAAAAAGAAAAAATCAGTGTCCACCTGTGCCTTATCAGATCACCACGAATTAAAGTTAGTAGGCAACAACAATGCTACCCCCAGAAAGCCGACAAACTCATGGAAACTGAACAGTCAACTACTGAACCACACCTGGGTCAAGGAAGAAATTAAGAAAGAAATTAAAGTCTTCCTTGAACTTAATGAAAATAAAGAGTCAACATACTCAAACCTATGGGACATGATGAAAGCAGTGCTAAGAGGAAAGTTCATAGCACTAAGTGCCCACTTAAGGAAAACAGAGAAAACATATGTTGGAGACTTAACAGCACACCTGAAAGCTCTAGAAAAAAAAAGAAGCAGACATGCCCAGGAGGAGTAGAAGACTGGAAATAATCAAACTGAGGGCTGAAATCAACAAAATAGAAGCACAGAAAACAGTCCAAAGAATCAATGAAACAAAAAGTTGGTTCTTGGAAAAAATCAACAAGATCAACAAACCCCTATCCAAACTAATTAAATGACAGAGAGAGAACACGCAAATAAATAAGATCAAAAATGAAAAGGGGGACATAACCACAGACACACAGGAAATTCAGAGAATCATTAGATCTTACTACAAAAACCTGTATGCCACAAAACTGAAAAATTCAAAAGAAATGGACATTTTTTTAGATAAGTACCATATACCAAAGTTAAACCAAGATCAGGTGAGCTATCTAAATAGACCTGTTAGTCGCGAAGAATTGGAAACTGTTATCAAAAATCTCCCTTCCAAAAAAAGCCCAGGACCAGATGGTTTCAATGCAGAATTCTACCAGAACTTCCAAGAAGACCTAATACCTATACTCCTTAATGTATTTCACAATATAGAAACAGAAGAGTCATTGCCAAATTCCTTTTATGAAGCTACTGTTACCCTGATACTAAAACCACACAAAGACCCAACCAAGAAAGAGAATTACAAGCTTATCTCACTCATGAACATCGACGCAAAAATACTCAATAAAATGCTGGCAAACCGAATCCAAGAACACATTAGAAAAATTATCCATTATGATCAAGTAGGCTTTATCCCAGAGATGCAGGGCTGGTTCAACATAAGCAAATCTATCATTGTAATCCACCATATAAATAAACTGAAAGAAAAAAAACCATATGATCATTTCATTAGATGTTGAAAAAGCATTCAACAAAATTCAACACCCCTTTATGAGTTCTATCTTATGTGAGTATCCCAGGGATAGTTCAACCTTCTGAGAATCCCTGTTAGAAGGCTTTGATGCCTAGAGGTTAAAGAGTGAAAAGTCATCAATGTTCACTGTTGCTGCTTTCCAGGCAAGTGTGTGAGATTTCCTGTTTTATTTCTTAGGATCTAATGCATGTCTTGATATTCTCCCTTCAAAAGTTTATTTGACAAGAGAAGATGGAGGTTTTCTGTGAAATACCCCACAATGAACTATGATGACAAAAGTAAATTCTCACTGTATGTGACAAACATCGATTGGTTGCCCTTTTGGGCCTAGGTTATGAGATAGAGGTGGCATATAGAGGGAATGTAGGGTTAAAGATGATATCACCTCTGCCTTCATAGAGCTTTACATCTAATGGAGGTGGGAGTAGAGGAAGATCTCAACTCCTAGCCATAGACACTATTTTCAAATGCTGAAATTAAGTAAAGATCTACTTGGATTCAGCCTAGTTCCTGATATTGTCTCATGAAGCATCCAGGCTAACACATAAATTCTGAAACAGAAAATACTTCACAACATTAGTTAACTTTAGAAATAATAAACAACTTTTTGTTAAACAATGCTAATCTTTTTTTTTAATTTTAGACTCAAGAGTTCCCTTCATATACAAAATTCATTCTGAAAGTTTGCCTTTTGCATGATGTAGAAAGTAAAATGTTTTAAAACTCTTATGGAGTCATGTGGGAGTTTTTAAAAACCTGCAGAAAGACAAACCTTATACTGTTAATTATGCTTTGTATGTGATAACTAAGTTACTCAGAGCTGACCTCTATGCTAATGAAAATAAAACCAGGAACTGGTGAGATGATCCAGGGGTTAAAAGCACTCATTGCTCTTATTGAGGACCTGCATTTAATTACCAGTATCAAAATGGTGAAACTGTCACAACTCCAGTTCCAGGAGATCCAATTCTCTCTTCTCACCTCCTTGGACATCACGCACATACATGGTACACAGACATGCATAGAAGCAAAACATTCATACACATGAATTGAACAAAATAAGACTACATTTTCAACCACTACAATATTTTAATATTATATTCAGAAATAAATGCATTTTATTTTATAGGAATAAACTGTTTATGAACTTGGAGCCATACAGGTGGTGGTTTATTAGCTGGATTGCAGCGATATTACAGTCTCAACATAGTTTTGTTTTGTCTTTTTTAAGTCTCATAGTAACTCTATACGGCTCCTCTTCCTATTATAATCTAAAACTAATTTTTAGAGAAATAATGCCTTTATAAAATTAACTCTTACAATTTGTGAACATGATAAATATCTGTAATTTAGTTTTCTTTTAAATTTCCAGTGGGTCAGGGGTGTTTGCTTGGATCTTAATCTTATCACTCAAGAAGCAGAGGCAGGAAGATTCTGAGTTCAAGGCTAGACTTGCCTACATAGTTAATTTCAGGCCAGTCAGGGCTACATAGTAAGACCCTGTGTCAAAAACATAAATAGCCGGGCAGTGGTGGCCCACGCCTTTAATCCCAGCACTTGGGAGGCAGAGGCAGGCGGATCTCTGTGAGTTCGAGACCAGCCTGGTCTACAAGAGCTAGTTCCAGGACAGGCTCCAAAACCACAGAGAAACCCTGTCTCGAAAAAACAAAAAAAAAAAAAAACAAAAAACAAAACACACACACACAAAAAAAAAAACATATGAAATAAATTTCTCCCTGATTTTCTTTTACTTTTCTTGTAAGGTATTACAAATGAGTATATTTTGAGTGTATTCTCCCTCTGTAAAATTAACGATTGCTTTGCTTGCTATCCTTCCATGGGGAATTTGATATTATTTTTATTTTAATAGTTTTGTTTTAATATAATTTTAGTACATATTTATGTATATAGTAAATTATAACCATATCAAGGTAATTGATGTATCAACTACCTCCTTTTCTTCTGCTGGAAATAATGTGAAAAGCCTCTGCTTGCTATTTAATACAGTCACTACTAGACCTAGTTAGCCTACAGTGCTATAAAATGTTATGATCTACTTGTCCTATATAACCTTCCATTTTTTTTAGACAAGTATTACAACATTCAGAGTACAAGTCCCTGTCTTGGATCCACATTGAAAATTGTCAAAATGGCCATCATAGTATGCCAAATAACTAAACTTGTATTCTCAAACAAATTAAGTACTATACAAAGGGAAAAAAATCAAGCTGTAGCCTAAAGCAACATACAGCGTATATTGAAAATGCCTTTGGTAAAAATAAGCCTATATGTTTATCTCTATACTCTGTTATTCTACTTATATAAAGTAGAGAATCAGCCAAATTAGAACTATATGAATAATGTTAATAGGTGAAGGGTGAAGACAGTGTTAGGGACAGATCTAGATGATAGTCACATGAAACTGTCTAGCTTGTAAAAATTCAGCAGTTGTAATATGTCAAAAATAAAATTCAGATGTTAATTTAATTTTCAAAATGAAGAAAAAACTGAGTTTTTCCTTATTTTTCCACTTTGTTTAAAATCAAACCAAAAACCAATGTTGCTGTCAAAAGGAATGCACTTTACTATGTACTGTGAAGCAAGAAAACTTCAAATAATTTCTTTACAATATTTTAAACCAAGAACAACATTTGACATTAAATAAAATCACTCTTCATTTATTTAACATAGAGTTAATGGTTTCTGCTCTTATGATGGGCTCATCTTCTCTTCTAGATGCCACAGAGACAACAACGAATACAACAAAAAAGATTTTGCTCTCATGAAGTTTACAGTTAATATAGAGGGAGAGAATTTAGTTTAGAATAGAATAGAATAAGTCACATAAAGCAATATAGCATTGTACATGAAATATTGGGAGGTTAATATTCTGTGTGTGTGTTTGTATGTGTATGTGTGTGCTCACGCTGTATGCGTATGCATTTGTCTATGTGTTCAGAGGCCAGAGGGAAACACTGAGTGTTCTCAACAATCTTGTATCCACCTTATTGAGATAGGGTCAGTCACTAAAGCTGTAGATAATCATTCCAGCTGGAAAGGTTGGTCAACAATCACCAGTCATCCTACTGTCTCTGTCACCCCAATGTCAAAATTTTGGGCATGTGTCACCGTATCACTTTTGGCTTTTTAACTGTATGATGGGTATCTGAACTTAGGTCCTTGTCTTAGTTGGGGTTACTATTGCTGTGATAAATACACTGGGATAAAAGGGTTTATTCAGCTTACACTTCCATTTCACTGTTCACTACTGAAGGAAGTCAAACAGGGCAGGGGCCTGGAGGCAGGAGTGGATGCAGAGGCCATGGAAGGGTTCTGCTTACTGGCTTGCCTCCTACAGCTCACTCAGCTTGCTTTCTTTTTTATTTTATTTAAATAACTTTTTTTTTAATTTATTTTACCTACCAACCATTTCCCCTCCCTACACTTCTCATATTCCCTCCCCTTTCCCATCTGCCCCCTCCCCATCCACTCCTCCTCCATCTTTACTCAGAAAGGGACAGGATTGCACCAAGCGTGGCACCTCAAGTATATACACAACCGAGCTCCTCCCATTATGTCAAGGGAGGTCCAGGGAATCCAACATGAGGAAAAGATTACCAAAAGCCAGCTAAGCACCAGGGAGAGGTTCTGTTCTCACTGTTAGAGCCCTTGCTAAGAGAACAAGCTACACAATTGCCACACACCTGCAGAGGGCTTAGTGTAGGGACATAGCCCCACCCATTGGGGGCGTGTTCGCCTCGGGCTAATGTTTATGGATAAATCTGCCGGGCGTGAGCCCAGCAGCCCTTTTTCTTTTGCTCAGCTTTTCCAGTGCTCCGCGGGAACCTGTGGTCCTGTAAGTCTATTTCCTTATTAAAGCTGTATATATCTATATAATCTGTCTGCATTCATTTGAGCCACCACAGCTTAGGTAGATCCCATGCAGGCCTCCTGACTGTTGGTCCAGTGTCTATGAGCTCCTGCAAGCTTGGGTCAGCTGTCTCTATTGGTTCTCCCATCCTGATACCCATAGCTGGTACAATCTCTCCTCCCTTTCTTCCGCTAGACTCTCAGAGCTCAGCTCAGGGCTTATCTGTGGATCTCTGCCTCTGCTTCCATCAATTACTGGAAAGAGTATCTCTGATGGCAATTAGGGTAGTCAACAATCTGCTTAATTAGATAGTCAGTTCAGACATCCTCTCCACTATTGCTAGGAGTTTTAGTTGGTGCCATCCTTGTGTGTTCCTGAGGTTTTCCCCGGCAACAGGATTTTCCTAACCCAGAAATGACCCCCCCCATCAAGAACCCCCATTAAAATGTCTCTTTTGTTTCTCTCCCCCTCCATCCTGCCTCTAACCTACCTCCTGTACCCATCCCACCCAACCTATTCCTTCTAGTTCCCATCCCTCCATCCTCCCAACCCCTGTCCCCAGTTTACCCAGGAGAATTTTTCTACTTCCCCTCCCCAGGGAAATCCACGCATCTCTCTTTGGCCCTCTTTTTTATCTAGCATGTCTGGGTCTGTGGAATGTAGGTTGGTTATCCTATACTTTACTCCTAAGAACCACCTATAAGTTAGTACATACAATGTTCATCTTTTATGGGTTACCACGCCCAAAATGTTTTTTTTTCTAGCTCCATCCATTGGACAGCAAATTTCCTGATATCATTTGTTTTACAGCTGAGTAATACTCCACCTTAAAAATGTACCATTTTTTTTTTAAATCAGTTCTTTGGTTGAGGGGCATCTAGGTAATTTCTAGGTTCCAGCTATTACAAATAATGCTGCTATGAACATAGTTGAGCAAGTGTTCTTGTGATATGGATTGCACATCCTTTGGGTATATGGCTAAGATTGGCATAGCTAGACCTCCAAGAAGATTGATTCACAATATTCTAAGAAACCACCATACAGATTTCTAAAGTGTCTGCCTAATTTATTATAGAATCTGGACACCCTTCTCCAGGGTGGTATCTCCTGCAGCGAACTGGGCTCTCCCACATCAATCATCAATCAAGAAAAGTTCACCAAAGGCTTGCCCACAGGCCAGTCTGATGAGAGAATTTTCTCACTTAAAATTCCTTGTTCCCAAATGACTCTGGCTTATGTCAAGTTATTATAAAACAAGACAACACAATTGACTCCTTGTCAACTTGACCCACAAACACATCCCTGTTAAGTCACAACTTTTGCTTTCTCATTCATACCTAGGATCTTACATTTAAAAACATAAATAATTTTAAAAGTCCTACAGTCTTTACAAATTCAAACACATTAAAAGTTCAGTCCCTTTAAAATATCCAGTCTCTTTGAAAATCCAAAATCTCTTTAAAAATTTTAAAATTTCTCAATCATGGCCCAGATGTCTGAGTTCTACATCCAGAACAGATTCAAGACTGCTGCCTGAGATGATTAAGACTCAGGATACTCCTGTCAGGACTTGATCATAATTCAAAATTTTCTTTAGGTCCTCATAAGATTATCAGTACCCCCAACTAGCCAGAAGTAGCCTGAAATACTACACCCACATTCCCCAAAAATGGACTATGGATATTTTCCTTTGCTTAAAAAAAAGGGGGGGGGGAGTGGTGCGGGAGAATTGTCTGTATTCTGTCAATCATGTTTTAAATAAATGCTGATTGGCCAGGCAGGAATTATAGGCAGGTCAGCCAGACAGGAAGTAGAGGCAGAGCAATGAGAACAGGGGAATTCTAGGAAGGAGGATGCCCATTCCTCCGTAGTCCTGCCCAGACCACCAAAGAAGCAGAATGTGACCTGCCCCACGGAAAAGGTACCGAGACACGTGGCTGACATAGGCAAGAGCTAATAAGAAGCCTGAGCTAATGGGCCAATCAGTTTTTAACCTATGGAGACCTCTATGTGATATTCTTTGGGACCTAATAACTGTGGGAAACAGACAGGACAGAAACCCCAACAAGCTGGGCCCTCATGTTACACATGTGCATGCCACTTGGGATGATACTGCTTCCCACAAGAACCATGGACTAACTAGCTACGAAAAACCCAGTACTAAGCATGAGAAACCTTTCAAGTTGTTGATCAGGGAAGTCTAAGAGACTCCCCAAACAACATAGGCTACTTCTCTCAGGTGTTCTCCCAGAGGCTGAAGGTAAATACCGATTGTAGAAGACACTATATACTTCAGAGACACAGATCTCAAAAATATTCAAGTTGGATCTGACTTGAATGCCTCCTTCCAGAAGTTCTGTGCAAGCTGCTAATGGTGTGGGGGGGAAAGCAATCAATAGATCTACCAATTTTGATGCCTATCCCCCATAACCATCATGGAATGATATACCAAAAAGTGCAACAGTGGCAACTATATCTTGATGGTAACCAACAACTCTTTAACTGGACTTAAGCCCTCCTCAGCAGAAAGGAAATCATGGCTAGTACTAGAAATTTAATCTCACTACTAGATTAGATTATTATTATTATTATTATTATCTAATATATTAGATTAGAAATCTAATCTAACTACTGGCATTAGTGAGATCATATATCCTAGAGGAGAACTGAGCACTGCTGCAATCCTAGACCAGCATAATTCCTAACTTCATTCTAAAACTTACCCTTATACCCACACAGAAGTGTAGCTCTCACCCCTCATCAAATAAGCTTCTCTTTGCAGCAGATGAGGACAAACACAGAAAACTAGAAGCAGTCCTATTTCAGAGAAAAATTGAATCACAGGCTGTCCAGCCAGAGTAGACACATCTACAACATGACACAGTGTTCAGGGGATGTTGTGGAAGAGTGAGAGGAAAGATTTTGTGAGCTGGATGATAGGGAAGTCTGCTGTGAGACTGTGTCTCCTTGAAATGGCAGGGAAGCTATACTTGTGATACCTCACCAATATGGCTCCCTAAACAAGACCTGAAAAATGGCAACACCAATAAGCATGCTATGTGGAAGAAGAAAATCTCATGGGCCCCCACCTCTGGACAAAGAACTACAGGAAACTTGAAAGTTCTGAGAATAAGAAAATTAGTCCTCCCTCGAGGTGAGCCTTGTACTTCTTGGTTATCCAATACCAAGTGGTCAGTCCTGAAAATATCTGTACAACAAATACTAAACCAACAGAGCAGGTTATAGGTTTTGTGTATGTGTATGCTTGTATATAACAACAATAAATAGAAATCATGTTACAAGGTACAAAGATATATGTGAAGGAATGGATGAAGACAAGGGAAGGGGAAAAATGATATAATTGTGTGTATACAAACACACACATACATAAAAAAGAGTTAAAATGGAGTTACCCTACAATGAGGCTACAATACCACTACTGGACATCAGAGACAAATAAAAAAAAATCCCATAGTCAGAAACTAGTTCTTTTTTGGAGTTGTTGGCCATTAAAGTCTCATAGTACAGGTTATAGTCAATGCTTTTGCTCTCAAGAACCAAGAGTCTATCACCAAAGAAATCACAATTTTGCATCTTAGGACCTGAAGAAATCAAGCTGGTACTAACATAGAAACTTCATCTCTAGTGGATAGCTTTCATAGTTATGGAAGATACTATTGGTGGAAAAAAAAAATCATCAGTCATACCCTGTCATGAACCTGGAAAGCTGAAGGAATGACTGATATGGAGATAATGCCCACTGATGCTATGTTGTAGAATGAGGTGGCCCTTGGAGGAGCTAAGAAAAACCAAGTTAATGTGATCAAAGCACATTGTACTAAATCCTCCAAAAACTAAACATGTTTAACAGAAAACTGAAAAAAACAGATGAGCTGTCAAAGCAGTTGAAGAAAGTCAACCACTAATATTGGAGAAAAAGCAGAAGCATGTAGTGTGATAAACATCAAAGTAAAAACGTGTTTCCAGATAAGGAGTAGTCAGCTATGCCCAACACTTGAGAAATCTGGTAATACAAGAATGGAAAAGTGTTTCTTGGATTTAGTAGCCCACAGATAATCTTGTCAAGGACAGTTTCAGTAAAGTTGCATGATCAGGACAGTGAGGTGGGAAGAGGATAAGAAGTGAAGAAGTCCAGACAGCAACTGAAGACAACTATTTTTCTAAAGTTGATGTGATGAGGGAGATTAGGCACTGCCTGAAATTAGATAATGGACAATTAGAAGAATAAAGATAGAAAACATTCCCAAAATCTAATAAACCTAATAGAGGAACTTAAAGGAAAAAATTGCAAAACACAACCAATAAGGATTTATTAGAGGACTGCACAGCAGATTTACCATCAATGTAACACACCTACCAATAAAATAAAGAAAATAATAGTCATCTTTATACCCTCTAGGAAAAAAAGTCAAAATATTTTCATGTCTTAGCAATTCTGGTTTGCTTTAACAAAATTCCACATACTAAGTACTGTATAAACATGGAAATTTGTTTCTCACTGGAAAAAAATGCTTGGAAGAGGAAACTCCAGTATCTGGGCATTAGTACAATAGAATTAACATAAGCAATCTTTTCCTAATTGCACACTGCTAACTTTTTATAGTGTTATCACAGTGAAAAGAGACTAAGGTTTTTCTGAGTCCTATTTTTATAAGGATACCAATGGGCTACATTATTGTGACCAAATTATTTTCCCAAAAGTTGGTCTCAATATCACTACATTGTGAGGTAAAATTTCAGTGTATGAATTGAGGAGTGGGGCAAAATATGAACTACAGAAAATTTTTTGAAATTTTTCTCAAGACACTTGGAGCATAATGAGGTTTCATCAACTTAATAAAATATATGCAGAAAATCTCTACAGACAATATCATACATAATGGTGAGAGGTAATGATTTTCTTCTAAGATCAGGAACAAGAAAAGAATGCTTACTCTTCCTATGTCTATCCTACATTGAATGAGAGTTTCTGAGCTGAGCAATTCAGCAAGAAAATGAAATATGATGCATCCAGAAAGGAGAAGAAATGAAACTACCCTTGTTTGAACATGAAAAGGTTTTACATACAGAAAATTGAAAGTAATCCACACAAAACTATTAGAGATAATAAATGGCCTTAGCAATTTTGTAGAGTACAATATCAATATACTAAAATCAATTGTATTTCTCTACATGAGTGATGTACAATGTGAAAATGAAATTAAGAAATTTCATTTCTAAATAGTATGAAGAATAAAACACTTAGAAATAAACCTAACAACAAGAGTTTATAGCAGGTATTGTAAAAACTACAGTGCATTGTGAAAAGACTAAAAAATGGAAACATTATTCATATTCAACAACTAGAGGGCTTAATATTATGATGACAATATACTCAAATTGTTTTTTTCATGTTTTGCCAAATGTAATCCCATATATTTTTGATGCTATCATAAACAACACTGCTTTTTTTTAACTGCAATTAGGTTTGTCTTTACTGCTGCATAGAGCTGTTATGAACCCTTGTATATGCACCTTGTATCTGTTAAATTAATGTATTAGTTCTAATATCATTTATATAGATTCCATTACTATAGAACCATGTGAAAATATAGATAAATCAAATTTTCATTTCACATCTAGATACTTTTTATTTCTTTCACTTTATTATACTTGTGAGAACTTCTGAGTTACGATTTAAAGATCGACTTAGCTGCTTTTTATGCATCTACTGAGATAAAACTCTTTTTTGATATCTCACTAGCATGATTGATCTCATTGACTGGTTTTCATATGTTAGATTAATCCTGAAACACTGATTTAAATTTCACTTTGTCCCAGTGTATTACTATCTTTTTTTTTTTTTTTTTTTTTTTTTTGGTTTTTCGAGACAGGGTTTCTCTGTAGCTTTGGAGCCTATCCTGGAACTCCCTCTGTAGACCAGGCTGGTCTCGAACTCACAGAGATCCGCCTGCCTCTGCCTCCCGAGTGCTGGGATTAAAGGCGTGCGCCACCACCGCCCGGCTGTGTATTACTATCTTATATAATCGTTGATCAAATTTTCTGAAAGTATGACTAATTTTTGCATTTATACTTGTGGCAGCTATATAATGCTTAATTTCATTTATAATGTCTGTTAAATTTTGTTATTTGGATAATTTTGGCATAATAGTAATACATTAGAACATGTTTAGTTCCTCTTCAATAATCGCAATCACTTTGTTCAGATTGTTATTATACATTTTTTTAAATTTTAATAGTCTAGTTCTGGTACCATACACTTGTAATTCCAGTAATCAAAAGGATGAGGCAAGGGAACCATGAGATAATGGCCTGAACTATATCACATGAACATAGTTGATAAATGGATGGAAAAGTGAAAAGGGAGGAAGGAGAAGGAAAGAAGAAGTGAGGGAGGGAGAAAGGGGAGAGGGAAAGAGAGAGGGAACAGCCACAACAAACCGTTTCTTCAAACACACTCCCCATCTAAATATTTGCACCACCTTCTAAAGGTCCCATAGACTGACAACCAAGTCCTAAGTACATGGTTGTTGGGGAACATTTTTTTAATCTATTTTTCTTCCTTGTTAATTTTGTTTTTATGATGTGGTGCTGAAAATTGAACCCCCCCACCTAGGGTCATGATAGGCAAGTGCTATACTACCGAATTACATCCCCAGCTTAAACATTCTCTATCTAAATTATAATAGTTATTAACTATAAACCCATTTGAGACAAAAAAAAATGACTCAGAAGGTAAAAATACTTGTCATGCAAACCTGAGAACACCAAATCTATACCCAGAGCCCAGGGTGTAAGGAGAGAAACATATCTTCATATGTTTTCTCAGACTTCCACATTCATTGTGTGAGAATGCATGTGGACACACAACCATACACGCAACACAGTAATAATAATATTAACAATAATAAAACATAAAAGAAAACTCCATGGGATTTTTTTCATTATATAAAATAAGTTAATGTTATTAGTAAAATATTTTAAATAGCATCTCATCCTTTTGTCTAAAACATCTGAATGTTTGTCACTTCTGTCATCCTGAATTCATCATTTGTCTCATGGTCCATCAGTTGGCTAGAAGCTTATCCATTTTACCAACCTCAAAGAACTGTTTCAGTTTTCTTGATTTTCCATTAAGTTTTAAAATGATTCTTGCTGGGAAGTAGTAGTGCAAACCCTTAATTCCAGCATTTGGGGGTCAGAGGCAGGTAGATCTCTGAGTGTGTTCTATATAGAGTGAGTTCCAGGAGAGTCAGAGCTACAAAGAGAAACCCTGTCTCAGAAAACCAAAAAAAAAAAAAAAAAAATTCTCATTTCTATTTCACTAATTTCTCATTCATTCTTTATTATTCCAATTTTTCTTCTTGATTTCAGTTTTGTTAATTTCTCCTAATTCACTTTTTCAAGCTTCATACTAATTTAATTGACAATGACTTTCTTCTAATACATATCCTTTAATGCTTTTCAATTTATCTGTAGGTTCTACTTGAACTGTATCTCAAAAACACTAATCTTACATTCTGATTCAACTTAATGTACCTCATAATTCCTCTTTTAATTGATCTTTAATCCATCAGCTATTTAGAAGTATGGTATTTACATGCAAATTGCTTAAGATTTTTCAAGTTCTCTTTCCACCACAAACTTCTCATTTAGTTCTGTTCTTCTCAGACAACGTAACTTTTATGGTAGAAATCCATGTTCTAATATATGATTTAACTTCATAAGCATTATATGTACACTGAAAAAGAATCTGTATTTTGCTGTCATGAAGTAGAATGCTTTATAAATGTCAATTAGGTTAGATTAGATGAGATTGCTATTCAAACCCCCAATAATTGAATTGATTTTCTGCCTACTGGCTCTGTCAATTATTAACAGAGGAATGTTTAAATAAATAACTATGAATTGTTTAATTCCACTAGGAAATAATTCTTTTATATGCTTGAATTTTGAAGCTCCATTACTAAGACTCATAATATCCTTTGTCCTCTTAATGAATTTACCATTTTTTAACATCATGAGTATATTTAATACAAAGAGGAAAGTTATCATTGAGAATATATCATTGATTTTAATGTTATAAAAGCACACATTCAATAATGCTGATGTTTTAAGAAAAGTAGATTGGAATGGGATCAAGAGAACAGTAGGAAGAACAATGTTCTTCTATGATAGGGGAAAAATGGAGATGAGATTGGGTGTAAATGTAGTAAGATTCCTATTTTAAAGACATATTGTGAAAATTTTAGCTTAACATCTCCTCGCTGTCATCTGTACTTTTTTTCATAAAAGTGTTTAATAATAGCATTTGCCCATTTTACTGGATTACTTTTTTGTGTTGATGGAGTTTATTAATTCTTAATATATTCTGGATATTAGTCTTCCATAACATGGATATCTTGCAAAGATTTCTTCCCATTCTGAAGGTTGCCTCTTTACCTTGTTGATTGTTTACCTGGTGTAGCAAAAGTTTGTAATTTCACACAATTGTTTTTTAATATTTAATTATGATCCTGAGCTGTGGCAGTCTTAGTCGGGAGATCATTGCTTATATCACTCTCTTATATTGTTTTCTTCTACGAATTTTAAGATTTCAGGCTTTTCATTAGACCTTTGAATCATTTAGCTGGATTTCATACAGAAGAAAAGATAGGGTCCTAGTTTGAATCATCAACATAGAGATATATCGTTTCCCAATACCATTTTGAAGAAGTTAGTTCCCCACTATATATTCTTTATTTGTGAGAGTCTCATGCATGAACATAATGCATTATGATTATATATGGCTCTCTGTCCCTACAACTTATCTTAAGACTCTCATATCTAATTCTCAAATTCATGACATCTTCTAAATAGATGTAATTTACACATAGAAAATATATTATATATATGTTTGACATGTTAATATATGTCATCTTTGTATGTAAACTATAGCTGCCTGTATGCATATGCATAAGTACTGGTCACTGGGGCATAGTCAAACTATCATGAAGTTTGTCCCTAAAGAAAATGAGTTCTCTGTCCAGTAGTAGCTAGCGACTTCCTATAGCTCTAAAACTAGAGGTGGGGCTTTGTTAACTCTTGTTGCAAGGAGGGCTTGTTTGACATGGCCACCCAGAACTGAAATAATCACACAGAAACTATATTAATTAAAACACTGCTTGGCCCATTAGCTCTAGCTTCTTATTGGCTAACTGTTACATATTAGTTTAATCCATTTCTATTAATCTGTATATCACCACAAGGTCGTCATTGGCTGATGGAAATGGGACCCAAAACAATCCAATCTAGCCAAGGGGGAACCAGGGGGACGAGAGAAAAAGGCCAGATGCACTTCCACATCCAGGTAAATAGTATATGAGGCCACAACCCAGTAGATGGCTAGTTATTAGCTGTAAACCTTCCCATAGCAGCATATCAGCAAAGTTTCAACATGTCTATCTCCAGTAGTGGCTCCATGGTATCTCCCTAACTCCACCTTCTTCCTCCCATGCTAAAGGCCAAGCCAGTTCTTTATTCATTAACTAATAAAAGCAACAAATAGAAAGAAGGACCTCCTATACAATTTCCCCTTTTATGTTTAAAAAAAAGGAAGGCTTTAAATCTAGCATAGTAAAATTGCATATAACAAAACAGTTATCAAATAAGAATTACAGTTACAATATTTATATCTACTTTATCTTTTATCATAACTATAACTAAATTCTTCAACTCCATCAAAGACTACAGAAGGATATAATATTACCTAAGTAAACAGGAAGTACATTGTAAGTAACTTCCAAAACTCTAGAAATGACAGAGATATCTCGTTGACTGGACAGTCACCCAAAGTTCTTCTGTACTGTTGGGGCATCCATCTTCAGCCTACAGGCCCATAGTATCCAGCAGACTTTCCCATGAAACAAGAAATTTCAATGACAGTTCCTCCTATATTGGCTGTTTGTCCATCACATTTTTCTGTGTCCTGCAGAATATCTAGCAGACTCTTTCATGTAGCAGGAAACCTGAAGAATTGTCTCACCTTTAGGCAAGTTCAGCAGTCATTTCTCTGTGGTCCCTACATGTTCAGTTCATCTAACAAACTCCATAAGGAGCCTCTTCGATGCCCATCTTCCTTTTGGAGTAGATTGGTGCTGCCAGGAGCAGATGTGTCTTACTGTCATGAAAAGTCCTAAATTTTTAAAAACATTTAAATGCCATATTCTGAAGGTCTCTGAAAGATTTGAAGAATACCTAACTAACTGAAATATATCTCTATATATCTAGAAAACCTAATTAACATGACTATAATCTTGACTATTATAAATGACTATTGACCTGTATTTCTTAATTATACATTATATTTTTATAGGAGCTACACAAATACAATACCTTAATCAATATCAGAAATACATATACATATAACAAAATTGACCTTAAATTTGTACCAATAAACCAGAATTCATACCAATGCAAATCTCTATAGTAAATCCCCCTTTAAATGTAAACAAACAATTATAAACAATATTTGGGAATACGGGCATAGTTCTGTCCATATTGCTTCCTGCTGTTTGGAGGTACTGTTAATCAGGTCTTTCATGGTGTATCCTGTATGCTAGATTCATCTCAGTCAGCAGATAGGTGAAGTGTTTTCTTTGTGGGGGTGTTCACACCAACCTTCCAGAAGGTCTTGTTCCATCAAACCATATTGGACTATAAGCAATCCACAGGTTCTGATCTTCTGTGGAAACAAGAGAAGAACCTCTTTTACAAAGTAACATATCCTTATCCCTAATTTGGAAGTCATAATACCATATAATATACATGCTGGTTTAGCTTAGCAGCCTATACAATGAAATGTCTCTCTGTACTTAACTCATTCATAGTCAAAAAATTTAAAGATAACACAATAATATACATAATTCAGACTCTCTGTGAATTTTCCATTTTCACATGGCTTATTTTTCTTTATTCCTTTTACTCTATTTTTAAAAGTATTAGCTTTATTTTATGATTCTTTATATTCTTTTTCTTCTCTCTTCCAAGCCTACGTACATTTATCCAACACTAGGACTCATTTAGAGGTCTTCTATTTCTGAATCTCTCCTACTGTATATCTGTAATTTTTTTTTTACTGTCCAGGAGCACTTATCAAAATGCTTACTTCTTCTTAAAAACTTAACCTGCACCACTGCTATGGTAAATATGATACTTTCTGCTTGCCTGCCCAATCTAAAACTTAAGCTGTATCATTACTATGGTATATACAGTACTTCCTGCTTGCTCCACACAGTTGTGCATGGCAGAGCCACTTGCACCTCTGAGCCACGCATACAACCCCAGTTCAAGGCACAAAGCTGGACCATGTTGCTATCAAGCAAGTTGCAGCATGATGCTCACAAACCCCATCCAAATACTCTGTCACCTGACCTCCTGCCTAAAAGAGTCAGAGTTCACGCTGGCAGCACCACCCAGAAAGCTGGCATTTCAAAACAGCATGGCTTGGCATGGCTTATCTACTATGGCTGAGTCAGGAAAACCTCTCTTAAAGGAGCCATGCCTCTGCTTGCTTCTAGAAAACAGCCCAGCCAAGAAAATGCTGCTATCAGACAATTATTAACTCAGTTATTTTGTGTCCAAGATTCTCTTTCAAACCCTCTTAGATTCTACGTGGGCTTAGTCCACCACATGGATGCCAATTTGTTGGAGGAAGGCCTGCTTGTTGATTCCCGGCTACCCTGCTAGCTTAGATCTGAAGTAATCACATAGAAACTGTATTAATTAAACCACTGCTGGCCCATTAGCTCTAACTTCTTATTGGCTAACTCTTACATATTTATTTAACCCATTTCTACTAATCTGTATATCTCTATGAGGTCGTGTCCTACCAGTTTCAGCATGTCTATCTCCAGAGGCGGGTCCATGGCATCTTCTTAACTCTGCCTTCCTCCTCCCATGCTATAGGTCAAGCCAGTTCTTTATTCATTAACCAATAAAAGCAACACACAAAAATAAAGACCTCCTATACCAAACCCTTCTCATCAATGCTGGTATTTTGTCTCTGGTATTTTGTCTGCTATGGTCTATGAGGATTATGTAGGCAAACCATAACTGTTGAGAGTTCACTGGTACATCAGTCCTGTCATGTACAGAAGACACGATTTTGCACCAGCATTCCCAGTCTCCTGGTTCTTACAATTGTTCGCAGATGTTGTCTGAGGTCTCTGTCCTGCCCGGTCCCTACAATCATTAAGTCAAAAAGAAATCACACAGAGGTCTACATTAATCATAAACTGATTGGCCCATTAGTTCAGGCTTCTTATTAACTCTTATAACTTATATTAACCCATTATTCTAGTATATGTTAGCCACATGGCTCGGTACCTTTTTCAGTGGGGTAGGTCACATTTTCTTTCTTCTGTGTCTGGGCAGGACTGCAGAGGGAGCTTCCCTCTTCCCAGAATTCTCCTGTTCTCATTGACCTGCCTCTACTTTCTGTCTGGTTGTCCCACCTCTACTTCCTGGCTGGCTACTGGCCAATCAGCATTTATTTAAAACATAATTGACAGTTGGTGCTGAGGAGTTCCATCTGAATGGGTGAATGTGTGCTATCAGGGGCAGCCTGTTCTGGTAGGGAGCACAAACACCCCTCCCCCAGCTCCTGCTGCAGGGCTGTCTTTCTTACACACGACCCAGCCCCCCCCAAGCCTGCCTTGTCCGCAAGGTCCTTTGCTCAGGTACAGTTTCCTGCTCCTATACTAAGGCTACCCACCCAGAGTCGTGAGTGCCTGCCTACTGGGCAGACCTCAAGGTCCCCTTCAAGGGAGCGTGGGCATCTTCAGCTTGGGCTGCAGGGTCTCCTGTGTTCTACTCGACCGCACCCTGCCCCTCACGTTCGCCCTTTTGCCCACGGGTCATTGGGCTACCAGGCTTCCCTGTTTCAGTGCTGAGTAGTTCCATCTGGACAGGAACAGTTCCTGTTTCTGCATTGAGGAGATTTACCCAGAGAGACAGTCACAGAAAAGACTGGACAAAGACACCAGGCCTCTCCTGGCTCCATTTGAAGGAAGAGATGGGCAGGCACCAATGCAAGAATTCCTCTAACAACCTGAAAGGCAACATGAAATCACCAGAATCCAGGAATCCTGAAACAAGAAGAATTGAACACCCTATTCCATAAGAAATAGAAGAAATCTACTTTGAACTGAACAATAAAAAAATAATAGAGGACCTTAAAATGAGGTGAAAAACTACCATAAAGTAATAGAGATGACAAACAAAAAGGTAGAGGATATTGATAAATCTTTCAAAGATACCCAAGAAAACCAAGAGAAACAAGAAAAAGCAATCAAACAGGTAAGAGAAATGGTTCAAGACTTGAAAAAACAAATGGAGGTAATGAAAAAAAAACCGAGGGAAGGCTGAAGATGGGAAATCTGGGTAAATGAATAGGAACTACAGAGACAAGTATTACCAACAGAATACAAGAGAAAGAAGAAAGAATCTCAGACACTGAAGATACCATAGAGGAAATAAACGCAATGATCAAAGAAAACAGCAAATCCAACAAATTCAAATCACAAAATATTCAGGAAATCTGGGACACAATACAAAGACCAAACCTAAGAATAATAAGGATAGAAGAAGGAGAAGAAGTTCAGCTCAATGGTCCAGAAAATATATTTAATAAAATTATAGAAGAAAACTTTCCCAACCTAACGAAAAATATTCCTATGAAGGTTCAAGAAGCTACAGAACACCGAATAGACTGGATCAAAAAAAAAATCCCATCATCATATAATAATCAAAACATGCAGAATAAAGAAAGAATATTAAGAGCTGCAAAGGAAAAAGGTCAAGTTACTTATAAAGGTAAACCTATCAGACTTACACCTGACTTCTCTATGGAAACCATGAAAGCCAGAAGGTCCTGGATAGATGTACTGCAGAAACTAAGAGACCATGGATGCAAGCCCAGACTACTATACCCAGCCAAGCTTTCATTCACTATAAATGGAGAAAACAAAATTTTCTAGGATAAAAACAAATTTAAACAACACATAGCCACAAATCCAGCCTTACAAAAAGGAATAGAAGGAAAATCACAAACCAAGGAGTCCAACAATGCCCACAATAACTCAGACATCTAATGACCCTTCACCAGCACAACTCAAAGAAGGGAAACACAAAAACTCTACAACCAAAAAAAGAAAAAAATGACCGGGGTTAACAACCACTGGTCATTAATATCGCTTAATATCAATGGACTCAACTCACCTATAAAAAGGCAGAGGCTAAGAGATTGGATACGAAAACAGGATCCAACATTCTGCTCTTTAAAAGAAACACACGTCAATCACAAAGACAGACATCTGCTCAGAGTAAAGGGCTGGGAAAAGGTTTATCAAGCAAATGAACCTAAGAAACAAGCAGGTGTGGCCATACTAATTTCTAAGAAAGTTGACTTCAAACTAAAATCAATCAGAAGAGATGGAGAGGGACATTTTTTACTCATAACAGGAACAATTCATCAGGATGAAGTCTCAATCATGAATATCTATGCCCATAATATAAATACACCCACTTATGAAAAAAAAAACACTACTAAAACTCAAGGCAGTCATCAAACCACACACACTAATAGTAGGAGACTTCAACACTCCTCCCTCACCAATTGACAGGCCAATCAGATAGCAACCTAACAGAGACATAAGAGGATTAAGGGAGGTAATGAATCAAATGGACTTAACAGACATCTATAGAACATTCCACCCAAATAGGAAAGAATATACCTTCTCTGCAGCTCATGGAACCTTCTCGAAAATTGACCACATACTCCAGTAACAAAGCAAACTTCCACAGATACAAAAAAATATTAGTAACCACCTGTGTCTTTTCGGATCACCATGGAGTAAAGTTAGAATTCAACAACAATGCTACCCCCAGAAAGCCTACAAACTCATGGAAACTGGACAGTCAACGACTGAAGCAAACCTGGATCAAGGAAGAAATAAAGAAAGAAATTAAAGTCTTTCTTGAATGCAATGAAAATAAAGACTCAACATACTCAAACCTATGGGACACTATGAAAACAGTTCTAAGAGGAAAGTTCATAGCACTAAGTGCCTACTTAAAGAAAATGGAGAAAGCACACATTGGAGACTTAACAGCCCACATGAAAGCTCTAGAAAAAAAAGAAGCAGACTCACCTAGGATGAGTAGAAGACTGGAAATAATCAAACTAAGGGCTGAAATCAACAAAATAGAAACACAGAAAACAGTCAAAAGAATCAAGGATACAAAAGGCTGGTTCTTGGGGAAAATCAACAAGATTGATAAACCCCTATCCAAACTAATCAAACGGAAGAGAGAGAATACGCAAATTAACAAGATCAGAAATGAAAAGGGAGACATAACCACAGACACAGAGGAAATTCAGACAATCATTAGATCTTACTACAAAAGCCTGTATGCCACAAAATTGGAAAATGTAAAAGAAATGGACACTTTTTTAGATAAGTACCATATACCAAAGTTAAACCAGGACCAGGTGAGCAATCTAAATAGACCTGTTAGTCGCGAAGAATTAGAAGTTGTTATCAAAAACCTCCCTTCTGAAAAAAGCCCAGGTCCAGATGATTTCAATGCATAATTCTATCAGAACTTCCAAGAAGAACAAATATGTATACTTCTTAATTTATTTCACAATATAGAAACAGAAGAGTCATTGCCAAATTCCTTTTATGAAGCTACAGTTACCCTGATACCAAAACCACACAAAGACTCAACCAAGAAAGAGAACTACAGGCCAATCTCACTCATGAACATCAATGCAAAAATCCTCAGTAAAATACTGGCAAACAGAATCCAAGAACACATTAGAAAAATTATCCATTATGATCAAGTAGGCTTCATCCCAGGGATGCAGTGCTGGTTCAACATACAAAAATCTATCAATGTAATCCATCATATAAATAAACTGAAAGAAAAATACCATATGATCATTTCATTAGATGCTGAAAGAGCATTTGACAAAATTCAACATCCCTTTATTATAAAAGTCTTGGAGAGATTAGGCATACAAGGATCATATCTAAATATAATAAAAGCTATTTACTGCAAGCCGACAGCTAACATCAAATAAAACGGGGAGAAACTCAAAGCCATCCCACTAAAATCAGGAACACGACAAGGTTGTCCACTCTCTCCATACCTCTTCATTAAAGTGCTTGAAGTTCTAGCAATACAATGAGACAACATAAGGGGATCAAAGAGTTTCGAATTGGAAAGGAAGAAGTTAAACTTTCATTATTTGCAGATGATATGATAGTGTACATAAGCGACCCCATAAACTCCAGCAAAGAACTCCTACAGCTGATAAACACCTTTAGTAGTGTGACAGGATATATGATCAAATCCACAAAATCAGTTGTGCTCCTATACACAAAGGATAATGAAGCAGAGAGGGAAATCAGAGAAGCATCACCTTTCACGATAGCCACAAACAGCATAAAATATCTTGGGGTAACTCTCACCAAGGAAGTGAAGGATCTATTTGACAAGAACTTTAAGTCTTTGAAGAAAGAAATTGAAGAGGATACCAGAAAATGGAAGGATCTCCCTTGCTCTTGGATTGGGACGATCAACATAGTAAAAATGGCAATTCAACAAATGGCAATTTATAGATTCAATGCAATCCCCTTCAAGGTCCAATCAAAATTCTTCACAGATCTTAAGACTACAATAATTAACTTTATATGGAAAAACAAAAAACCCAGGGTAGCCAGAACAATCTTATACAATAAAGGATCTTCTGGAGGCATTACCATCCCTGACTTCAAACTCTATCACAGAGCTACAGTATTGAAATCAGCTTGGTATTGGCATAAAAACAGAGAAGTCGACCAATGGAATCGAATAGAAGACCTGGATTTTAACCTTCAATCCTATGAACACCTGATTTTTGATAAAGGAGCTGAACGTTTACAATGGAAGAAAGAAAGTATCTTCAACAAATAGTGCTGGCATAACTGGATGTCAACCTGTAGAAAAATGAAAATAGATCCATATCTATCACCATGCACAAAACTCAAGTCCAAATGGATCAAAGACTTCAATATCAATCTGAACACACTGAACCTGACAGAAGAGGAAGTGGGAAGTACTCTACAACATATGGGCACAGGAGAACACTTCCTACGTACAACCCCAGCAGCACAGACATTAAGGGCAACATTGAATAAATGGGACCTCCTGAAACTGAGAAACTTCTGTAAAGCAAAGGACACTGTCACTAAGACAAAAAGGCAACACACTGACTGGGAGAAGATCTTCACCAACCTTGCAACAGACAAAGGTCTGATCTCCAAAATATATAAAGAACTCAAGAAACTAGACTTTAAAATGCTAATTAACCCAATTAAAAAATGCGGCACTGAACTGAACAGAGATTCTCAACAGAAGAAATTCAAATGGCCAAAAGACACTTAAGGTCACGCTCAACCTCCCTAGCGATCAGGGAAATGCAAATTAAAACAACTTTGAGATAAACACACCTGTCAGAATGGCTAAAATCAAAACCACCAATGATAGCCTTTGCTGGAGAAGTTGTGGGGTAAGGGGTACACTCATCCATTGCTGGTGGGAATGCAAACTCGTGCAACCCCTTTGGAAATCAGTGTGCCAATTTCTCAGGAAATTCGGGATCAACCTACCCCAAGATCCAGTAATGCCACTCTTGGGAATATACCCAAGAGATGCCCTACCATATGACAAAAGTATTTGTTCAGCTATGTTCATAGCAGCATTATTTGTAATAGCCAGAACTTGGAAACAACCTAGATGCCCTTCGATGGAAGAATGGATGAAGAAAGTGTGGAATATATACATATTAGAGTACTACTCAGTGGTAAAAAAACAATGACGTCTTGAATTTTGCATGCAAATGGATGGAAATAGAAAACACTATCCTGAGTGAGGTAACCCAGACCCAAAAAGATGAACATGGGATGTACTCACTCATAATTAGTTTCTAGCCATAAATAAAGGATATTGAGCTTATAATTTGTGATCCTAAAGAAGCTAAATATGAAGGTGAACCCAAAGAAAAACGTGTAGATGGAGCAGCGGGCTGTGTCCTGCCACCCGACTAGCTTTACCCGAAATAATTACACGGAAACTGTATTCATTTAAACACTTCTTGGCCCATTAGTTCTAGCCTCTTACTGGCTAGCTCTCACATCTTGCTTTAACCCATTTCTAATTATGTGTGTAGCCCCACGAGGTGTGGCTTACCAGGAAATATCTTAACCTGCGTCTGTCTGGAGTGGGAGAATCATGGAGACCAACTGACTCGGCTTCTTTCTCCCAGCATTCTGTTCTGTTTTCTCTGCTTACCTAATTTTCTGTCTGATCAAAGGGCCACAGCAGTCTCTTTATTTAACCAATGAAATTAACACAAAACGGAAGACTCTCCCCCATCAAAAACATATAGACATCCACCTGGATATGGGAAGTAGACAAGATTGTTGGGCAAAAACTGGGAACTTGGAAGTGGGGTGGGATGGGGATAAGGGGAAATGGGGAGAGAAAAGTGAGAAGGGGAGGATGGGGAGAGCTTGGGGGAAATGATGTGGTTGGGATAAAGGAAGGGTGTATATGGGACCAGGGAAGTATATATCCTAATTAAGGGAGCCATCTTAGGGTTGACAAGAGACTTGACACGAGAGGGAGATGTCCCCAGCTAGTTCCTTGGGCAACTTTGGAGAGGGAACCTGAAATGACCCTATCCTATAGCCATAGTGATGAATATCTTGCATATCACCTTAGAACCTTCATATGGTGATGGATGGAGATAGAGACAGAGACCCACATTGGAGCACTGGACTGAGCTCCCAATGTCCAAATGAGGAGCAGAAGGAGGGAGAACATAAGCAAGGAAGTCAGGACTGCGAGGGGTGCACCCACTCACTGTGACAGTGGGGCTGATCTTTTGGGAGCTCACCAAGGCCAGCTGGACTGAGACTGAATAAGCATGGGATAAAACCGGACTCTCTGAACATGGCAGACAATGAGGGCTGATGAGAATCCAAGGACAATGGCACTGGGTTTTGATCCTACTGCATGTACTGGCTTTGTGGGAGACTAGGCTTTTTGGATGTTCACCTTCCTGGACCTGGATGGAGATAGGAAGACCTTGGACTTCCCACAGGGCAGGGAATCTGGACTGTTCTTCAGACTGGAGAGGGAGGGGAAATGGAGTGGGGGGAGAGGGAAAGGAGTGGGGGAAAGGGGAAAGGAGTGGGGGGAGGAGTTGAGAAGTGGGAGGAAGGGGAAGGAAATGGGAGGTGGAGAGGAGGCGGAAATTTTTTCAATAAAAATAAATAAATAAAAACATAATTGACAGAATATGCACAATTGTCCCACATCACTCTCCCTTCATAAAAGGTTTGTTGTCAATCAGTAGATGTTGAATATGTGGATTTATTTCCATGATCTCCTTTATGTTTCATTGGTCTATGCTCTTTTGGTCACTATATTTCTATAGCATGTTGTGAAATCAGCAATAACTTGTCTCTAGCACTGTACTTTTTATGTAAGATTGCTTTGACTATTTGAAGTATTTTGTACTTCAATGTGAATTTTAGAATTTTTTTAATTCTGTGAAAAAATGTCAGTGCTATTTTTAATTACTTCTATTTATTTGTATGTGTGTGAGCACACAATACACTATATGTTGCAGTAGTCATGTGTCAAAGCATACATGTGAATTTAAGAGGACAACTAAAGAGGAGCTGCATTTTGTTTCCCACTCTGTGTTTGTTCTAAGTATTGAACTCAGATCATCAGACTGAGAAGCCATTCTATTTACTAAGCAATCCAGTTGGCTCTCCATTGATAGATTAATGCATGGCACTGTATAGATAATTTAAGGTAGTATGCATAGATGATATAAGGTAATGTGACCAGAGTATAACCATCTATAAATGGAATGTGTTATAGCCAAAACCTGTAATCCCAGAATTTGGGATGAAACAGGGAGACAGTCAGTTGAAGGCAAGCCTGAGCTAGATGTAGAGCTCTAATCAAGCTTGTGTTACAAAGTAAAGAGACTTCAGTTAAAAAAAATAAAATACATTCTAATTTTAAGTAAAATAAATATCTATAGTTATCAATTATATAAATAAAACTACTATGTGGTTTCCTAAATAGTCTTAACAGTGCAGTTAGTTCTTAAAACTCTAATTTGAAAGCACTAAGGAAAATATACAAGAAAAAATGTTTAAGTGCTTTTTGGAGAAATTTCATTTAAAGATATTTATGCAAAGTAAATAAACAGGAATGGATTATGTTCTTGGGTAAGAAACCTGAATATCATAATGATTTAATTCTCCCTAAATTGATCTGTTGATTCATAGTAATTTGAATAAAAATTCTAAACTTTTCCCACAGGAGAAATAAAACTGAATTCCAATATTGTATGAAAAGAACAAATTTCTTACCATGGTCTACATTCATAAAAATGAACAAGGTAGAGAGACTTACCAGTTACTATCAAGGCACAATTTATGCTACAATATATGAATGTAAAACTGACATCATAGAAAATGTATTATTGGAACAGAAGAGAGATTCTCAAATAAAATGCTCACATATACTGAAATGATAAGTGACACAATAAGCTCTCTGTACAATATGGAGGAATACAATTTAACACATAGTATTGATGTGATAGTTATTGACATGAGCAAAGATGCAAAGTTAAATACCTGTTTTAGAACATACTGAAAAATCACCCTAAGTGGAGTAATGCTTAAAATGTGATCTATAAAAGTATCCAAGGTTTTAGAAAAACATTGATATTGTATCACTATAATCTCTATGTGGGAAAAATGTACATCTTACAAAAGATGCAAGCTATCTGAAAATAATTAGGAAATTCAAATACATAAAACTCTGTATTTAATTAAAAAGAAAATGTAAAAACAGAGTAGAAAAAGGTGGGACAAGTATAGTAAAGATATTCATAATATATATCACCTATAAATCACTAGTATCCAAAAGGCTCTTACAAATCAGTGACATAAAGTACTTGTAGTACAAGAAAAGAAAACTACACGAAACATCTTAATAAGTATATGTATGTGTGAATGTATACATTGGTATATATGTGTATGGGTAAAGGTCATGAAACTAGAAATAGATTATGGGAGGTGAGAAAAAGCTCTGAAGAGAGAGTAAAGTGGAAACACAGGCTGAAAAGACATGGAGAGGACCAAGAGACTGTAACTACACAGAGAGGACCAAGAGAGTAATGGTGAAACACAGGCTGTGACTACACAGAGAGGACCAAGAGAAAAATCCTGAAACACAGGCTGTGATTACACAGAGAGGACCAAGAAAGTGAACCAAGAGAGCAGACTAAGAGAGTAGACAAGATAGCAGGCCACGAGAGACCTCAGTGGCTTCCCGAGACACAGAAAATAACAGTACAGAGCAGCTCAAGAACAGTTCCCTAAGATACAGACAGCCACTACAAGGATGGACAGAGAGAAAAAGACACTGTCAGTACTAACTGGAAGAAGAGATGGGTAGGCCACATGCAAGAATTCATTCAACAACCTAAAAAGCAACATTTTAATACCAGAACCCAGTGGTCATACAGCAGGAAGACTTTATCATCCTAAACCAGAAGAAGCAGAAGAAAATGATTTTAAACATAATTATGAGAATAATGGAGACCTTTAAAGAGGAAATGAAAAATTCCCTTAAAGAAATGGAGAGAAAGACAAACAAAAAAAATGGATGAAATCAATAAATCTCTCAAAGAAACCCAAGAAAGCAAATAAAAAAAACAATCAAACAAGTGAAGCAAACAGTTCAAGACTTGAAGACTGAAATAGAGGCAATAAAAACACAAAGTGAAGAAATTCTGGATATGGATTATCTGGGTAAACAAATTGGAAATACAGAAGCAAGCATAAGCAATAAAATACAAGAGATGGAAGAGGGAATCTCAGGTGTTGAAGATACTGTAGAGGAAACAGATTCATTGGTCAAAGAAAGCATTAAATACAACAAATTCTTAACACAAAACATCCATAAAGTCTGGGACACCATGAAAAGACCAAACCTGAGAATAATAGGGATAGAAGAAGGAGAAGAAATCTTTCCCAGTGTAAAGAAGGATATGCCTATGAAGGTACAAGAAGCTTACAGAACATCAAACAGACTGGACCAAAAAAAAAATCCCCTTGCCATATAATAATCAAAACACAAAACTTACAGAATAAAGAAAGAATATTAAGAGCTGCAGAGGAAAAATTTTAAGTAACATAAAGGCAGACCTATCCAAATTACATCCAACTTCTCAATGGAAACCATCAAAACCAGAAGGTCCTAGACAGATATGCTGCAAACACTAAAAGACCACAGATGCAAGCCCAGACTATTACAAAACTTTCAGTCACCATTGCTGGAGAAAACAAGCCATTCCACAACAATACCTATCCACAAATTCAGTCCTACAGAAAGTACTAGAAGGGAAAACTCCAACCCAAGGAAGCTAACCATACCCACAAAAATTCAGACAACAAATAACCACATGCCAGCAAACCCCAATGAAGGGAAACACACAAACACTACCACCAAAAAAATAATAGGAATTAACAATCATTGGTTATTAATATCCCTTAATATCAATGGACTCAATTCAACTATAAAAAGTCACAGTCTAAGAGAATGGATACAAAAGCCAGAGCCAAGAGAATGGATACAAAAGCCAGATCCATCCTTCTGCTGTACACATCTCAACCTCAAAGACAGACATTGCTTCACAGTAGGGTTAAGAAAAGATTTTTCAATCAATATACCTAAAATACAAGCAGGTGTAGCTATCCTAATATCCAACAATATAGACTTCAAACTAAAATCAATCAGAAGAGATGGAGAAGGACACTTTATACTCATAACAGGAACAATCCATCAAGATAAAGTCTCAATCCTGAGCATCTGTGCCCCAAATACAAGAGCATCCCACATATGTAAAAGAAATATCACAAAAGTTTAAATTGCACATCAAACCCCACACACTAATAGTAGGAGCTTTCAACACTCCAGTCTCTACAATGGACAGGTCAACCAGACAGAAACTTATCAAAGAAATAAGAGAACTAACAGATATCATGACTCAAATGGACTTAATAGACATCTACAGATCATTCCACCCAAACAAAAAGGAATATACCTTCTTCTCGGCACCTCATTGAACCTTCTCTAAAAATGACAACATACTCGGTAACAAACAAACCTCAACAGATACAAAAAAATTGGAATAATTCCCTGTATGTTACTGATTCACCATAGTTTAAAGTTAGAATTTAACAACACTAATTGCAGAAAGCCTACAATAAATAAATAAATAAATTGGAAAGGAAGAAGTCAAACTTTTGTTATTTGCAGACGATATGGTAGTATACATAAGTGACCCCAAAAACTCTACCAGAGAACTCCTACAGCTGATAAATACCTTCAGTGATGTGACAGGATACAAGATAAACTAAAAATATCAGTAGCCCTCCTATATACAAATGACAAAGAAGCTGATAAAGAAATTAGAGAAACATCACCCTTCACAACTACCATAAATAACATAAAATATAATGGGGTAACACTAACCAAAGAAGCAAAAGACCTGTTCAACAAGAAATTTAAGTCTTTGAAGGAAGAAATTGAAGAAGTTACCAAAAAATGGAAAGATCTCCCATGCTTTTGGATAGGTAAAATTAACATAATAAAAATGGCAATCCTACCAAAAGCAATCTATAGATTCAGTGCAATCCCCATCAAAGTCCCAAAAGAATTCTTCACAGACCTTGAAAGAACAACAATCACCTTCATATGGAAATCCAAAAAGCCAAGGATAGCCAAAACAATCTTGTAAAATAATTGAACTTCCTGAGGCATCACCATCCCTGACATCAAGCTCTATTATAAAGCTACCATAAAGAAAACAGCTTGATACTGGCATAAAAGCAGACAGTTTGAGCAATGGAATCAAATTGAAGACCTAGATATTAACCCACACACATATGAACATTTGATTTTTGGCAGAGAAGCTAAAATTATAAAATGGAACAAAGAATGCATCTTCAACAAATGGTGCTGGCATAACTGTCTGTCAACATGTAGAAGAATAAAAATAGACTCACATTTATCCCCATGAACAAAACTCAAGTCCAAATGCATTAAAGACCTCAATATAAATACTACCACACTGAACCTGATAGAGGAGAAAGTGGGTTGTAGCCTTCAATGCATGGGCACAGGAGATCACTTCCTAAATATAATCCCAATAGCACAGACACTGAGAGAAACAATAAATAAATGGGACCTCCTGAAATTGAGAAGCTTCTGTAAAGCAAAGAACACAGTCAATAAAACAAAACAGCAGTCAACTGAATGGGAAAAGATCTTCACCAATCCTATATTGGACAGAGTACCGATTTCCAATATATACAAAGAACTCAAGAAACTAGACTTCAAAATACCATACAATCCAATTTAATAATGGGGTACAGATCTAAACAGAAAAGTCTCAACAGAAGAATCTCGAATGGCCGAAAGACACTTAAGGAAATGCTCAGCATCCTTAGCCATCAGGGAAATGCAAATCAAAATGACTCTGAGATACCTTCTTACACCTTTCATAATGGTTAAGAACAAAAATACTAATGACAGCTTATGCTGGAGAGGATGTAGAGTAAGGGGAACACTTCTCCTTTGACAGTGGGAGGGTAAACTTGTACAGCTGATTTGGAAATCAGTATAGTAGTTTCTCAGAAAATTAAGAATCAATCTACCTCAAGATCCAGCAATATCACTCTTGGGCATACACCCAAAGAATATACAAGGTCATTTGGTCAGTTATGTTTATAACAGCATTATTCATAATAACCAGAACCTGAAAGTGACCTAGATGCCCCTCAGCTGAAGAACGGATAAAGAACATGTGGTACATTTACACAATGGAGTACTACTCAGTGGTAAAAAAACAATGACACTTTGAAGTTTGCAGATGAATGAAAGAGATAAAAAAAAATCCTAAGTAACCCAGACCCAGAAAGACAAACTCAGTATGTACTCACTCATAAGTGGATATTAGACAAAAGGCAAATGATAACCAGTCTACAGTCCACAACCCCAGAGAATTCAGGAAACAAGGAAGACCCTTGGATTCCTGGGTGTTGAAGGAGCTGCGGGCTGCGTTCCTGCCACCCAGCTCCCAGCCGCCTGGCTAGCTTGTGCCCCGAAATAACAACACACAAACTGTATTTTTTTTAAACACTGCCTGGCCCATTGTATCTAGACTCTTCTAGGCTAATTCTCACATATTAATTTAGCCCATTTCTAATAATCTGCGTAGCACCACTAGGTGCGCTTACCAGGAAAGATTCAGCATGTCTGACCTGGTGGCTGGCTGCATCGCGTCTAGCTCTGAGAGGAGCTGCCCTGCATCTGAGCTCACTTCTTCTTCCTCCCAGCATTCTGTTCTGTTTACTCCACCCACCTATGTTCTAACCTATGAGGCCAAGCAGTTTCTTTATTAATTAACCAATGACCTTCCTCTATCATTTCCCCTTTTTCTGTTTAAACAAAAAGGAAAGGCATTCACTTTAACATAGCAAAATTACATATAACAAAACAGTTATCAAGCAAGAATTACAGTTACAATATTTACATCTGTTTTATCTTTTATCATAACAAAGGAAAATAGCTATAACTATCTATTCTTCAACTCCATCAAAGACTCCAGAAGGATATAATATTACCTAAGTAAATGAGAAGTAAGCAACTTACAAAACTCTAGAAATCATAGAGACATCTCACTGCCTGGATAGTCACCCAAAGTTCCTCTGTACCATTGGGGCATCCATCTTCGGCCTACAGGTCCCTAGTATCCAGAGATATTTCCATGAAGCAGGAAATTTCAAAGGTAGTTCAGTCACTATCTGCTGTGTCCTGAAGAATGTCTCGCAGACTCCTTCATGAATCAGGAACCCCAAAAGATCATCTCACCTTTAGGCAAGTTCAGTAGTCCTCTCTCTCTGCTGGTTCTCCGTGTCCAATTTATACAATAGTTCAGGCAAGAGCAGTTTCTTGCCCAAATGGCCATCAAACTCCATAAGGTGCCTCTTCGATGCCCATCTTCTTTCTTCTTGAAGTACATTGGTGCTGCCAGGAGCAGAAGTGTCTCATTGTTATAAAAAACCCTAAGTTATTAAAACATTTAAAATACCATATTCTCTAGCCTTTGAAAGATATGATGAATGCCTATCTGAAATATATCCATGCACATCTAGAAAATCTAACTAACATGACTAAAAACTTGACTATTATAGATGATTATCTATTAACAACCTATATACATTACATTTTTAAATGAACTACACAATCACAATACCTTAATCAAGATCAGCAATACATATAACAAAATTGACCTTAAATTTATATCAATAAAGTCGAATCCATACCGATGCAAATTATTCATATCTATATCATATCCCCCTTTAAATGTAAAAGAACATTTATAAACAGTATTTGGGAATATGGGCACAGTTATTTCTCTTTAAACTGCTTCATGATGAATGGGGGCACTGTTATTCAGGTCTTTTATGGGATAACCTGTCTGCTAGGTTCATCTCAGTCGGCAGTTGAGCAAAGTAATTTTTTGAAGGTGTTCACAGCAACCCTTCAGGAAGGCATGGTCCATCATACCATATTGGGATAGAAGCAATACACAGGGTCTCATCCTCTGTGAAAACAAAAGAAGAAACTCTTTTCCAAAGTATCATATCCTTAGATCCAAATTCTGAAGTCAAGGTATTTTCAAAATATCTATGTTGGATTAGTTCAGCAGCATTTATAAACAAATATCTTTTAGCATCTGTTGCTCTTTCCTCAGCATTCAAACAATTCAAAGAGAGCATAATAGAATACAGTATCAAAATTCTCTGTGTATTTATCTTTGTGTGGCTTTATTTTAACCTCTATTTCATTTATTTTTAGTTTTATTTTATATTCTCTGTATATCTTTGTCCTGGAATAACTCTGTAGACCAGACTGTCCTTGAACTCTGAGAGATCCTTCTGTCTCTGCCTCCCAGGCATTGGGATTAAAGGAGTGTGCTACCATACCTTGAAGTCACAGAGTTCAATCTCCCTCTGCCCCCCAATTGTTAGGATTAAAGGTGTGTACTACCACACCCAACTCTGTTTTTCTGACCACATGAGTCTTTAATTTACCAAGCAATATCAGTAGGACTAAAGCTGTGGCTTTGACGGCTGGATCCAGCCCATTCTTTAGCTTTCAGCCTCATGGCAGAGGTACCGGCTGTAGCCATGTTTATTGCCACAAGTCTATGGTGTTTCAAGGTCCCTGCCAGCAAGTAAGCTGCAGCATTCTGCTCATAGACCACACTCAGTCGGACTGGACCGTCTGCCTGAAAGAGTCAGAGTTTGCCCTGGCAGGACAGCCCAGAAAGCCAGCATTTTTAAACGGTGCAGCTTTTTTCCTGCTACAGCTGAAAACCGAAAAGCATGCGTTCAGCTTTTCATCAACACCATTTAAGTGTTTCATAGCAGGACCTCTTAAAAGAGCTGCAAGGTTTGCAGCTAAAGCTGAGTCAGGAAGCCTCTCTTAGATGAGAGTGCTTGCTTGCCTCTAGCAAGCAGAGCAGACCTGAGAAATTGCTGCTACCAAGAAAACATGCTGTACTCTATTCTTTCCCAAGCTTTCTCAGGCTTTCTGTGGATGCAGTTGTCCACACATTGGGCGCCATTCTATTGAAGGAGCTGTGGGCTGCGTTCCTGCCACCCAGCTCCCAGCCACCTGGCTAGCTTATGCCCCGAAATAACAACACACAAACTGTATTTTTTTAAACACTGCCTGGCCCATTATATCTAGACTCTTCTAGGCTAATTCTCACATATTAATTTAGCCCATTTCTAATAATCTGCGTAGCACCACTAGGTGCGCTTACCAGGAAAGATTCAGCATGTCTGGCCTGGTGGCTGGCTGCATCGCGTCTGGCTCTGAGAGGAGCTGCCCTGCATCTGAGCTCACTTCTTCTTCCTCCCAGAATTCTGTTCTGTTTACTCCACCCACCTATGTTCTAACCTATGAGGCCAAGCAGTTTCTTTATTAATTAACCAATGACCTTCCTCCATCACCTGGGGACAGGGAAAAAGACAAGATCTCTTGAGTAAAACTGGAGTGTGGAGAGAGGGGAAATATGCAAGGGGTATAGGGAGGGGAGAAGAGGAGGGGGCAGGATAACATAAGGGATTGGGAAGATTGAGTTGGGGGAAGGACAGAGAGGGAGAGCAAGGAAAGAGATAGCTTGATAGAGGGAGCCATTATGGGGTTATCCAGAAATCTGGTGCTAGGAAATTCCCAGAAATTCACAAGGATGACCCCAGCTAAGAATCTAAGCAGTCATGGAGAGAGTGCCTTAACTGTCTTTCCCCTATAAGTAGATTGGTGACTACCTTAATTGTCATCATGAACCTTCATCCAGTAACTGATAGAACCAGATGCAGAAATCCACAACTAATCACTTGGCCACACTCCTGAGTCTAGTTGTAGTGAGGGCAGTGTGATAATATGAGCAAACTGGTCAAGACCATGATAAGGAAACCCACAGAAACAGCTGACCCAAGCAAGTGAGAGCTCACTGACTGGACTGACAGCTGGGGAACCTACATATGACCATACTACATCCTCTGAATGTGGGTGACAGCTGTGTGGCTTGGGCAGTTTGTGGGGCTACTAGCAGTAGAACCAGTATTTATCTCCAGTGCATGAACTGGTTTTTTGGAGCCCATTCCCAGTGGAGGAATACCTTGCTCAGCCTAGATACAGGGAGACTGCCTCAAGTCTGTGATGTGATTTTGTTGACTCCTCATGGGAGTCCTCACCCTCTCTGAGGAATGGATGGGGAGTGGTGTAGGGGAAAGTTATGGATAACAAGAAAAGGGGAGGGATAGGAAACTGGGATTGGTGTGCAAAATAAAAAGATTGTTTTTAAAAAACAAAATAAAATAAAAACTTCTATACAGTAAAGTGTTACCAAAGTAAAGAGATTGTCTATAGAATAGGGAAATGTTTGCCAATAACACATTAGGTATTATTAGTTAGACTATATAAACAATAGCAAAATTTAAACATGAATAAAACAAATCATCCAATCAATACATGAGCTAACAAACTCAATAAAATGTTGTTGAAAAATGTGAATGGCCAGAAAATACTTGAAACAAGTACCAAACATTACTATTCTTCAAGGAAATTCAAATGAAAGGTCATTGAAACTTTCTCATATTAAGCAACAGTTGCTGAGGAGGATGTGAGGAAAGAGGATGTTTTACAAAACTTTAGCTGAACTATCATATATAGGTTCTATACCCAAAGGACTGTGAGTCAAAATATTAGACACATTTACACATTTATGCCTTTACTACTTGTAATAGGTAAGAAGTAGAATTGGTCTTATTTCCATGAAAGATATAGATGAAGATGTGGAATACACACACCAGAATTTCTTTAATTATACATATAAGTGAAATCATGACATTTTCTTGGAAATGAATTGAATGAGAGGTAATTAAATGAAATAAACCATACTCAGAAAGACAAATACACTATGGTTTCCCACATATGTGGCGTGTGTGTGTGTGTGTGTACGTATGTATGTATGTGAGAAGGTTATGAAAGAAGAAAGCAGATAGTGAGAAAAAGATTTTAATTAAAGAAGTAAACAAACTGTAATGTGATATAAAAACAGAAAGGACAGTTATTTGAGGTGTGAAAGAGGACCAGGAAGAGAATGAAAGAAGTATGAATAGAAGCAGTATGGGATGAAGGATGAATAGGAAGATTACGTGCATGATTGAAAATGTCATAACTAAACTTAACCTAGTATTTTATATGCTGACTTCAAAAGATAGCCAAGAAAGAAAAACAACTGAATTTAAATAAAGATAGTTGCTCCAACACAAGCAACATGAGGTTGGTTGAAACATTCTGGTGAAAACCCAGGCCAATGACTCCAATACTGATGCTTTTCCCTGATAACTCCTGTTATGAGTTATAGGAAGGTGTTCTAGGGAAAATGATACTAGGGTGATAATGGAATAAATGCAATGGGAAGGCATGGCAGGGAGAGTCTACTTCCAATTCTTCCAAGTGACTCAGTGAATACTGTAAGGCAGTTAAAAGGGCTCATACTGTCAGTTTTCCCAGAGTTGAGCATAATGGCACACATCTTTAATGCCAGCACTCATGAGGCAGAGGCAGGTTGACCTCTGTGAGTTCAAGACTAGCCTGATCTACAGGAAGAGTTCCAGGACAGACAGAGCTACAAAAAGAAACCATGCCTTGAAAAACAGTAAGAACAAAAAAGTTAAATATGTAAATACATAAATAATAAAAATAAAAGCAGTAGCAAGTCACCAGTTATCAATATTAGCAAAGATAATAGGATATTTGATTCATTGCCTGGTTTGGAAGACAATGTTCTTGCGTTTTATTGTGATCAGATTTGATTATGGGTATCATCATCTTCACCCTATCTTGACCGTCTGGAACTACAGAATACACTTGTTTTATGTTGGTGCTATGTAAAATTCTTATCTTCAACAGAACACCAGGATCTAGCTACTAGTGAACAAGAAGCAAGTCTACAGATGCCAGGGAATGTTTTTCTTCCTTTCAACACTTAACTTCTGCTCACACTTCTTGAATTTGTAGATTTTTGTTAGTTAAAGATAAAGACATGAAGTTAAGATACATTGAAGTTTATGATTGCATTTATTTATAGCTTATATTTGAAACTACACATATTTATACAACATAATATATTTTAATGTATATGTGCATTGCATAATGTTGAAATCATGGTAAATAAACCTCCTGAACTATCTATCAGTCTTATGATAAAATTGGTAAAATTCCTTTCTTCTAGATTTTTAAAATAATATATTATCATTATCATAAGTTACACACCTCAATAGCAAACCAAACATCTTCATCCAATGTAGTAACAGACAGTATCTACTGATCAAATTCTTGTCATTGTCTACTCTTCCATACTCAGTCTCTAATAATAATCATTTTACTCTACTTCTGGAGTTCAAGTTTTAAAAAGTATTCCATGTATTAGTGAGACTTGGATGTGTTTTTTCTTTACATGGACAATTTTTTTATTGAAAAAATTTCTGCTTCTTCCCCTCCTCCCATTTCCCTCTCTCTCCCCCACTCCTCTCCCCATCCCACCACTCCATTCCCCTTCCCTCTCCAGTCTGAAAACAGTCCAGATTCCCTGCCCTGTGGGAAGTCCAAGGTCCTCCCCCTCCGTCCAGGTCCAGGAAGGTGAGCATTCAAACAGCCTAGGCTCCCACAAAGCCAGTACATGCAGTAGGATCAAAACCCAGTGCCATTGTCCTTGGATTCTTATCAGCCCTCATTGTCCACCACATTCAGAGTCTGGTTTTATCCCATGCTTATTCAGTCCCAGTCCAGCTGGCCTTGGTGAGCTCCCAATAGATCAGCCCCACTGTCACAGTGGGTGGGTGCACCCCTTGCAGTCCTGACTCCCTTGCTCATGTTCTCCCTCCTTCTGCTCCTCATTTGGACATTGGGAGCTCAGTCCAGTGCTCCAATGTGGGTCTTTGTCTCTGTCTCCATCCATCACCAGATGAAGGTTCTATGGTGAGATGCAAGATATTCATCAGTATGGCTCTAGGATTGGGTCATTTCAGGCTCCCTCTCTTCAGTTGCCCAAGGTACTAGCTGGGGATGTCTTCCTGGATACCTGCGAACCCCTGTAGTGTCAAGTCTCTTGTCAACCCTAAGATGGCTCCCTTAATTAGGATATATACTTCCCTGGTCCCATATACACCCTTCCTTTATCCCAAACATCCCATTCCCCCAAGCTCCCCCATCCTCCCCTTCTCACTTTTCTCTCCCCATTTCCCCTCACCCCCATCCTACTCCAACCCCAAGTTCCCAGTTTTTGCCCGTCAATCTTGTCTTCTTCCAATATCCAGGAGGATGACTATATTTTTTTCTTTGGGTTCACCTTCTTATTTAACTTCTCTAGGATCACAAATTATAAGCTCAATGTCCTTTATTTATGGCTAGAAACCAATTATGAGTGAGTACATTTCATGTTCATATTTTTGGGTCTGGGTTACCTCACTCAGGATAGTGTTTTCTATTTCCATCCATTTGCATGCAAAATTCGAGAAGTCATTGTTTTTTACTGCTGAGTAGTACTCTAATATGTATATATTCCAAACTTTCTTCATCCATTCTTCCATTGAAGGGCATCTAGGTTGTTTCCAGGTTCTGGCTATTACAAATAATGCTGCTATGAACATAGCTGAACAAATACTTTTGTCATATGATAGGGCATCTCTTGGGTATATTCCCAAGAGTGGTATTACTGGGTCTTGGGGTAGGTTGATCCCGAATTTCCTGAGAAATCGCCACACTGATTTCCAAAGTGGTTGCACGAGTTTGCATTCCCACCAGCAATTGGATGAGTGTACCCCTTACCTCACAACTTCTCCAGCAAAGGCTATCATTGGTGTTTTTGATTTTAGCCATTCTGACAGGTGTAAGATGGTATCTCAAAGTTGTTTTAATTTGTATTTCCCTGATCACTAAGGAGCTTGAGCACGACCTTAAGTGTCTTTTGGCCATTTGAATTTCTTCTGTTGAGAATTCTCTGTTCAGTTCAGTGCCCCATTTTTTAATTGGGTTAATTAGCATTTTAAAGTCTACTTTCTTGAGTTCTTTATATATTTTGGAGATCAGACCTTTGTCTGTTGCAGGGTTGGTGAAGATCTTCTTCCAGTCAGTGGGTTGCCTTTTTGTCTTAGTGACAGTGTCCTTTGCTTTACAGAAGCTTCTCAGTTTCAGGAGGTCCCATTTATTCAATGTTGCCCTTAATGTCTGTGCTGCTGGGGTTATACGTAGGAAGTGATCTCCTGTGCCATATGTTGTAGGGTACTTCCCACTTTCTCTTCTATCAGGTTCAGTGTGTTCAGATTGATATTGAGGTCTTTGATCCATTTGGACTTGAGTTTTGTGCATGGTGATAGATATGGATCTATTTTCATTTTTCTACAGGTTGACATCCAGTTATGCCAGCACTATTTGTTGAAGATGCTTTCTTTCTTCCATTGTAAACTTTTAGCTCCTTTATCGAAAATCAGGTGTTCATAGGATTGAAGGTTAAAATCCGGGTCTTCTATTCGATTCCATTGGTGGACTTTTCTGTTTTTATGCCAATACCAAGCTGTTTTCAATACTGTAGCTCTGTAATAGAGTTTGAAGTCAGGGATGGTAATGCCTCCAGAAGATCTTTTATTGTATAAGATTGTTTTGGCTATCCTGATTTTTTTGTTTTTCCATATAAAGTTGATTATTGTCCTCTCAAGATCTGTTAAGAATTTTGATGGGACCTTGATGGGGATTGCATTGAATCTATAAATTGCCCTCGATAGATGTACTGGATAGATCTACTACATGGACTATTTTAAATTGATGTAATGATCTCCAGTGGAGTGACAATGGGTATATAAACCACACTCCAAGGTAGGCCCCATGTCCAGGAGTAGTAGGCTAACAAAACATGGAGTCCGAAGCAAGGTAGGCGCCTTTTTTACGAACTACCCAACCAGCGCCGAGATCTGAGCTCGGTACCAGGAGAGACATCATTGGGGTGAGTTTGTGACGCGGCAGCAGCCCCGGACAGGGAACTCAGAAGTTCCTCACACCCACCCCCACCCCTCCTGGGCTCCCTGCAGAGACTCTACTCCCTGAAGACTGCCTCTCTGTTCCTATCCCACCCACCTAGCATCCAGAACCCTTCTTCCTTCTGCCCCCTTCCTTCTTTGGGCACATAACACCAACTAGCTCAGCCTGTCTGGGCTCTGGGGGCGAATCCTCAGGGCAAACAGGCGGGCAGGAGTTCCTTTGTTTCACTGGCCTGCCTGCACCAAGCAAGGTGGGCGCTTTGTTTACAAACTACCCAACCAGCACGGAGATCTGAGCTCGGTACCAGGAGAGCCATCATTGGGGTGAGTTTGTGACGCGGCAGCAGCCCTGGACAGGGAACTCAGAAGTTCCTCACCCACCCCCATCCCTCCTGGGCTCCCTGCAGAGACTCTCCTCCCTGCAGACTGCCTCTCTGTTCCTATCCCACCCAGCTTGCATCCAGAACCCTTCTTCCTTCTGCCCCCTTCCTTCTTTGGGCACATAACACCACCTAGCTCAGCCTGTCCCGGCGCTGGGGGCGAATCCTCAGGGCAAACAGGCGGGCAGGAGTTCCTTTGTTTCACTGGCCTGTCTGGGCGCTGGGGGCGAATCCTCAGGGCAAACAGGTGGACAGGAGTTCCTTTGTTTCACTGGCCTGCCTGCACCAAGCAAGGTAGGTGCTTTGTTTACGAACTACGCAACCAGCAAGGAGAGTGGATCTTGGCACCAGGAGAGCCATCATTAGGCACGGAGATCTGATATTGTCACCAGGACAGACATCACTGGAGCACCAGGAGAACCATCACTGGGGAGTACCATCACTGGGAAGGTACAACAGTAGGCAAGGAGACCTGATCCTGTAAAAGAAGATCCATAGGAGAGCATTGGGAGGAAGAGATGGGCAGGGGCCAATGCAAGAATTCACCCAACACTCTGAAAAATAATATGAAACCACCAGAACCCAGCGACCTCACAACAGGAGAACATGAACACCTTAATCATGAAGAAGTAGAAAAAATTGACTTTATGAAAGTGATTGACGCCCTTAAACAGCATGTAAAAAATGCCCTTATAGAAATGGATGAGAAGTATAACAGAAAGTTTGAAGAATTGAGTAAATCAGTGAATGATACCCTAGGAAACCAAGGAAAAACAATCAAACAGATAATGGAAACAGTTCAAGTCTTGAAAACTGAATTGGAGGCAAAGAAGAAAACACAAACAGAAGGCTGGCTGGACATGGAAAATCTAGGTAAACGAATAGAGTCTACAGAAACAAGCATAACCAACAGAATACAAGAGATAGAAGAAAGAATCTCAGATTCTGAAGATACCATAGAGAAAATAAACACGCTGATCAAAGAAAACAGCAAGGCCAACAAACTCTCATCACAAAACATTCAGGAAATATGGGACACAATAAAAAGACCAAACCTAAGAATAATAGGAGTAGAAGAAGGGGAAGAAGCGCATCTCAACGGTCCAGAAAATATATTTAATAAAATTATAGAAGAAAACTTTCCCAACCTAAAGAAAGATATACCTACGAAGGTTCAAGAAGCATACAGAACACCGAATAGGCTGGATCAAAAAAAAAACATCCCCTCGCCATATAATAATCAAAACACAAAACATACAGAACAAAGAAAGAATATTAAGAGCTGCAAAGGAAAAAGGCCAAGTGACTTATAAAGGTAAACCTATCAGACTTACACCTGACTTCTCTATGGAAACAATGAAAGCCAGAAGGTCCTGGATAGATGTACTGCAGAAACTAAGAGACTGGATGCAAGCCCAGACTACTATACCCAGCCAAAATTTCGTTCACTATAAATGGAAAAAACAAAATTTTCCAGGATAAAAACAAATTTAAACAATACATAGCCACAAATCCAGCCCTACAGAAAGTAATAGAAGGAAAATCACTAACCAAGGAGTCCAACAATGACCACAATATCTCAGACAACTAGAGACCCTTCACCAGCACAACACAAAGAAGGGAAACAGACAAAATTTACTACTAAAAAAATGACTGGAGTTAACAACCACTGGTCATTAATATCACTTAATGTCAATGGACTCAACTCTCCTATAAAAAGGCACAGACTAAGAGATTGGATATGAAAACAGGATCCAACATTCTGCCGTTTACAAGAAACACACCTCAACTACAAAGACAGACACCTACTCAGAGTAAAGGGTTGGGATAAGGTGTATCAAGTAAATGGACCTAGGAAACAAGCAGGTGTGGCCATACTAATTTCTAACAAAGTTGACTTCAAACTTAAATCAATCAGAAGAGATGGAGAGGGACATTTTCTACTCATAACAGGAACAATTCATCAGGATGAAGTCTCAATCCTGAATATCTATGCCCCTAATACAAAAGCACCCACGTACATAAAAGAAACATTGCTAAAACTCAAGGCAGCAATCAAACCACACACATTAATAGTAGGAGACTTTAACACTCCTCTCTCACCAATGGACAGGTCAATTAGACAGAAACCTAACAGAGAAATAAGAGAATTATTGGAGGTAATGAATCAAATGGACTTAACAGACATCTATAGAATATTCCACCCAAATAGGAAAGAATATACCTTCTTCTCTGCAGCTCATGGAACCTTCTCAAAAATCAACCACATACTCGGTAACAAAGCAAACATTCACAGTTACAAAAAAATATTAATAACCACCTGTATCTTATCAGATCACCATGGATTAAAGCTAGAATTCAGCAACAATGCTAGCCCCAGAAAGCCTACAAACTCATGGAAACTGAATAGTCAACTACTGAACCATACCTGGATTAAGGAAGAAATAAAGAAAGAAATTAAAGTCTTCCTTGAAGACAATGAAAATAAAGAAACAACATACTCAAACCTATGGGACACTATGAAAGCAGTCCTGAGAGGAAAGATTATAGCACTAACTGCCCACTTAAAGAAAACAGAGAAAGCACACATTGGAGACTTAACAGCCAACCTGAAAGCTCTAGAAAAAAAAGAAGCATACTCACCTAGAAGGGGTAGAAGACTGGAAATAATCAAACTGAGGGCTGAAATCAACAAAATAGAAACACAGAAAACAATTGAAAGAATCAATAAATCAAAAAGCTGGTTCCTGGAGAAAATCAACAAGATTGATAAACCCCTATCCAAACTAATCAAACAGCAGAGAGAGAATCTGCAAATTAATAAGATCAGAAATGAAAAGGGAGACATAACCACAGACACAGAGGAAATTCAGAGAATCATTAGATCTTACTACAAAAGCCTGTATGCCACAAAACTGGAAAATGTAAAAGAAATGGACACTTTTTTAGATAAGTACCATATACCAAAGTTAAACCAGGACCAGGTGAACAACCTAAATAGACCTGTTAGTCGTGAAGAATTAGAAGCGGTTATCAAAAACCTCCCTTCCAAAAAAAGTCCAGGACCAGATGGTTTCAATGCAGAATTCTACCAGAACTTCCAAGAAGACCTAATACCTATACTCCTTAAGGTATTTCACAATATAGAAACAGAAGAGTCATTGCCAAATTCCTTTTATGAAGCTACAGTAACTCTGATACCAAAACCACACAAAGACCCAACCAAGAAAGAAAATTACAGGCCAATCTCACTCATGAACATCGACACAAAAATCCTCAACAAAATTCTGGCAAACCGAATCCAGGAACACATTAGAAAAATTATCCATTATGATCAAGTAGGCTTCATACCAGAGATGCAGGGCTGGTTTAACATACGCGAATCTATCAATGTAATCCATTATATAAATAAACTGAAAGAAAAAAACCATATGATCGTTTCATTAGACGCTGAAAAAGCATTTGACAAAATTCAACATCCCTTTATGATAAAAGTCTTGGAGAGATTAGGGATACAAGGGTCATACCTAAATTTAATTAAAGCTATATACAGCAAGCCGACAGCTAATATCAAATTAAATGGAGAGAAACTTAAAGCCATCCCACTAAAATCAGGAACACGCCAAGGCTGTCCACTCTCTCCATACCTCTTCAATATAGTTCTCGAAGTTTTAGCAATAGCAATAAGACAACATAAGGGGATAAAGGGGATTCAAATTGGAAAGGAAGACGTTAAACTTGCATTATTTGCAGATGATATGATAGTGTACATGAGCGACCCCAAAAACTCCACCAAAGAACTCCTACAGCTGATAAACGCCTTTAGTAATGTGGCAGGATACAAGATCAACTCCAAAAAATCAGTCGCCCTCTTATACACAAAGGATATGGAAGCAGAGAGGGAAATAAGAGAATCATCACCTTTCACGATAGTCACAAACAGCATAAAATATCTTGGGATAACTCTAACCAAGGAAGTGAAAGATCTATTTGACAAGAACTTTAAGTCTTTGAAGAAAGAAATTGAAGAGGATACCAGAAAATGGAAGGATCTCCCTTGCTCTTGGATTGGGAGGATCAACATAGTAAAAATGGCAATTCTACCAAAGGCAATCTATAGATTCAATGCAATCCCCATCAAGGTCCCATCAAAATTCTTCACAGATCTTGAGAGGACAATAATCAACTTTATTTGGAAAAACAAAAAACCCAGGATAGCGAAAACAATCTTATACAATAAAGGAACTTCTGGAGGAGGCATTACCATCCCTGACTTCAAACTCTATTACAGAGCTACAGTAATGAAAACAGCGTGGTACTGGCATAAAAACAGAGAAGTTGACCAATGGAATCATATAGAAGACCCGGATTTTAACCCACAAACCTATGAACACCTCATTTTCGATAAAGGAGCTAAAAGTGTACAATGGAAGAAAGAAAGCATCTTCAACAAATGGTGCTGGCACAACTGGATGTCAACCTGTAGAAGAATGAAAATAGACCCATATCTATCACCATGCACAAAACTCAAGTCCAAATGGATCAAAGACCTCAATATCAATCTGAACACACTCAACCTGATAGAAGAGAAAATGGGAAGTACCTTACAAGATATGTGCACAGGAGATCACTTCCTATGTATAACCCCAGCAGCACAGACATTAAGGGCAACATTGAATAAATGGGACCTCCTGAAACGGAGAAGCTTCTGTAAAGCAAAGGACACTGTAACGAAGACAAAAAGGCACCCTACTGACTGGGAGAAGATCTTCACCAACCCCGCAACAGACAAAGGTCTGATCTCCAAAATATATAAAGAACTCAAGAAACTAGACGTTAAAATGCTAATTAATCCAATTAAAAAATGGGGCACTGAACTGAACAGAGAATTCTCAACAGAAGAAGTTAAAATGGCCAAAAGATACTTAAGGTCATGCTCAACCTCCTTAGCGATCAGAGAAATGCAAATCAAAACAACTTTGAGATATCATCTTACACCTGTCAGAATGGCTAAAATCAAAAACACCAAAGATAGCCTTTGCTGGAGAGGTTGTGGAGAAAGGGGTACCCTCATCCATTGCTGGTGGGAATGCAAACTTGTGCAACCACTTTGGAAATCAGTGTGGCAGTTTCTCAGAAAAATTGGGATCAACCTACCCCTGGACCCAGCAATACCACTCCTGGGAATATACCCAAGAGATTCCTTATCATATGACAAAAGCATTTGTTCAGCTATGTTCATAGCAGCATTATTTGTAATAGCCAGAACCTGGAAGCATCCTAGGTGTCCTTCAATGGAAGAGTGGATGAAGAAAGTGTGGAATATATACACATTAGAGTACTACTCTGCAGTAAAAAACAATGACTTCTCGAATTTTGCATACAAATGGATGGAAATAGAAAATACTATCCTGAGTGAGGTAACCCAGACCCAAAAATATGAACATTGGGTGTACTCACTCATAATTGGTTTCTAGCTATGGATAGGGGGCCTCTGAGCCTATAATATGTGGTCCTAAAAAAGCTAAACAAGAGGGCAAACCCAAGGAAAAACATATAGTTATCCTCCTGGCTATGGGAAGTAGACAAGAGTGCCGGGCAAAAAATGGGAATCTTGGGGGGTGGGGTGGGATGGGGGTAAGGGGAGATGGAGAAAGAAAAGTGTGAAGGAGAGGATGAGGGGAACTTGGGGAAACGGGATGATTGCGGATATAGGAAGGTTGGATAGGGGAGCAGGGAAACTCATATCTTAGTTAAGGGAACCACCTAAGGGTTGGCAAGAGACTTGAACTTGGGGTGGCTACCAGATGCCCAGGGCAATGTCCCCAGTTAGTTCCTTGGGCACCTGAGGATAGGGAACCTGAAATGAACCTATCCTATAGCCATACTGATGAATATCTTGCATATCACCATAGAACCTTCATCTAGTGATGGATGGAGATAGAGACAGAGACCCACACTGGAGCACCAGACTGAGCTCCCAAGGTCCTAATGAGGAACAGAAGGAGGGAGAACATGTACAACGAAGTCAGGACCACGAGGGCTGCACCCACCCACTGAGACAGTCAGACCGATCTATTGGGAGCTCACCAAGGCCAGCTGGATTGTGACTGAAAAAGCTTGGGATAAAACCGGACTCTCTGAACATGGCAGACAATGAGAGCTGACAAGAGGCCAAGGACAATGGCATGGGGTGTTGATCCTACTTCAGGTTCTGGCTTTGTGGGAGCCTAGACAGTTTGGATGTTCAACTTCCTAGATCTGGATGGAGGGGGGAGGACCTTGGACTTTCCACAGGGCAGGGAACCCTGACTGCTCCTGGGACTGGAGAGGGAGGAGAAGAGGAGTGGGGGGAGGGGGAGAGGGGCGGGAGGAGGGGGAGGGAAATGGGAGGCGGGGAGGAGGCGGAAAATTTTTTTTTTTCAATAAAAAAAAAACATGGAGTTCATTATTTGTGTACCAATTTTTTTTTGGTTTGGTTATATATTATTATTGATTTTTGTTTTATTTTGTTGCTAACTTTTTGATTTTTTTCTTTAAAACAAAGAACAAAATTGGGTCGGTTGGGAAGTGTGAAGGATCCGGGAAGAGGAATGTAAAACAATATGAATGGAATATATTGCATGAAAAAAATTAAATAAGAATTATTGAAAAATATGTATGCATTATTTCCAGTCATTTTATTGATTTGGTGGTGTTTTCTAGGCCCTCTTTTGATTACTTGTCAAAAAAGTATTGTTTATTAGTTCCCTCAAATGCTCGTGGATTAGTAGGATTAACATTGTAAAAACAATCATCCTACCAAAAGCAAGTCACAGATTCAATGCAATCGTTATCAAAATTACAATGAAATTCTTCACAGAAATTGAAAAAATCATCTAAAATTTCATGTGGAAATACTAAATATCCAGTGTAGCCTAAACAATACTGAACAACAACTACAACAAAAAAAAATGTTGGAAGTATTACCATCTCCAGTTTCAAACTATATCACAGAGATATAATAATAACAGTATAATACTGACATAAAAATGATTGATTATTGGAACAGAATGAAGTACTTACCTCTAAGTTCATCGTACTTATAGTCACCTGATTTTTGACAAGAGGCTAATGCTACATATTGGAGAGCAGATAGTATATTCAATGAATGGTTCTCATCAAACTGAATGTGTAGAAGAATACAACTGGATGCCCATCTCTCACCCTGCATTAAGCTAAAATCCAAATGGATCAAACACCTCAGCCTAAGATCTAATATTCTGAGTCTTTTAATGGAGAAAGAACAGAATAGACTTGAAGTCATTGGCATAAGAAGGGACTTTCCAGGCAGAACTCCAGTAGTGCTAGCACTAATACCAACTGCCTAAACACAACATGAAAACTGTCAATTATCCAAAGCCATGCAAACATAGAATAGGCAAGTGATGGCTACTGAGAGGGACAGAATTAGCTTCTCCCAAACCAGCAACTTGCCTTAGTCAGAGTTATCATTGCTGTAATGAATAATAAATCACCATGGCCAAAGTAAGTTGGGGAGAAAAGGGTTTATTTGGCTTACACTTCCACATCACTGTTCATCATCTAAGAAAAGTAGGGCAGGAAATCAAACAGCAGGAACCTGGAGGCAGGAGTTGGTGCAGAGGCCAGGGAGGGGTGCTGCTTACTGGCTTACTCCAAGTGGCTTGCTCAGCCCGATTTCTTATAGAACCCAGTGACACCAGCCCAGGGAGAGTACCATCCATAATAGGCTGTGCCCTCCCCCATTAATTACTAATTAAAAATATGCCCTACAGGTTTGCATACATCCTGCTCTTATGGAGGCATTTCCTCAATTGAGGTTTCCTCTTCTCAGATGACTTTAATTTGTGCTAAGTTGGCATCAGATTATCCAGCACACCCCTAATTGTTTATTATATACAAAATGGGTCAGTCTTGAAATCATATATACAAAATCAACAAAAAATTCAGTAGGTTGTATTTATATATGTGTGTGCCTCCTTCCCTACTTCTCTTCCTCCTCCTCTATGTCTCTCTGTGTGTAACAACAACAACAATCAAAGTAAAAAAGTTATAAAAGCTATCAATTTAAGAGGAAGTGGAGTGGGAGACATGACAAGGGTTCAAGGAGAGGGCATATGAGGAATTATATGGAGGAAAAAAAGACAAATGACATAATTATATTTCTATTTAAAATATTTTTAAGTCCCATCAAAATGTCATGAAATTTAAAAGCTTCTGTACAGCAAAGCTCACTATCATTCAAGTGAAGAGGTAGCCCACAGAATAAGAAAAATATTTATCAGCTGTATTCCAGACAGATGATTAGTATCTAGAATACATAAATAACTTAAATATTCTAAAACACAAGTAAACAAAAATCAATTTAAAAATGGAGCATGGAATACAACAGAGAGTTCTCAAAAGATGAGAAACAAATGACTGAAAATTACATTTTTTTTAAGATTCAACATCCTTGGCCATCTGGGAAATACAAATCAAAACTACTTTTAGAATTCATATTACCCAAGACTGACTGGTTAAGAAGTTTAAAAAAACATGATGACAAATACTGAGACAGATATGGTGGAAAGGGAAAACTTATTCTCTGATGGTGGAAGTACTAACTGGTGCAACCACAATGGAAATCGGTGTAAAGATTCTTCAAAAACCTAAAAAGAGATCTGTCACGTGATCCAGCTATACCACTCATGAGCATATACCCAAAGCTCTCTCTATCATTTTGCATAGATATCTGCTTATGCATGTTTGTTCATCATTGCTCTATTCGCCATACTCAGGAAATGGAATCAGCTCCAATGTTCATCAGATGATGGACAAACAATGAAAATGTGGTAGATATACCAATGGAATATTACCTGTCTATTTAGAAAAACAAAATTATGAAATTTGCAGGTAAATGAATGGAAGACAAAATCATCCAGAGTGAAGTAACCCAGACCAAGAAAGACAAACATTTCATGTTTCCTCTTGCTTGTAAATATTAGTTTTGAATCATCAGATGTTATATTTCATTTGAAATATCCAAGAGATAAGGAAATTGGTAAGGCACCAAAAGGAGGGGATTTCAAGGGAGAGTAGATAGAATACAGTGGTACAAAGGTTTAAAGGGGAATAATAAAAAAGGAAGGGTTAAATTAGAATACTACTGGGAGGAAAGGTTAGAGAAGGGAACAAGGGAAGGAATAAATAACAACAAAGACCTTTCAAAAATTCATATAGAAATATTTATATGTATATACATAGAGATACATTATAGATAGATAGATAGATAGATAGATAGATAGATAGATAGATGATAGATAGATAGATAGATAGATAGATAGATAGATAGATAGATAGATAGATAGATAGAGTTAAAATGCCCTATGTGGTGGTTTGAATAAGAATGGTCCACATAGCCTCATAGATTGGAATCTTTAGTCACAAAGGAGTGGCACTATTTGAAAGAACTAGAAGGATTATTAAGTTTGGCCTTGTTGGAGGAGGTGTGGTCCTGTTGGAGTACGTATGACCTTGGAGGAAGTATGTCATTATATATAGCCTCTGAAGCTAGCCATGCCAGGCCTATATTGATTTTCTTCCCTCCCCTCCCCTCCTTCTGCCTCTCTTCTCCTTCCTTCCCCTCCCCTCCTCTCCTCTTCTCTTCTCTCTCTCTCAATCTCTCTCTCTCTCTCTCTCTCTCTCTCTCTCTCTCTCTCTCTCTCTCTCTCTCTCTCTCTCTCCCTGTATGTCTGTGTGTGTGTTTGCAGATCCAGATGTAGCTCTTACATACTTCTTCAGCACCATGCCTACCTGCTACAATGTTTCCCATAATGATAAAAATAGACTATGACTCTGAAAATGTAAGCAAGCTCTCAATTAAATACTTTTCTTATATTAGTTGCATTTGTCATGGTATCTCTTCACAGCAATAGACCAATGACTAAAATACCCTATTATGGGCAACAAATGCCCCTATTAGATACCACAGGCTAACAAATAACATCCCAGTGTCAGGAACACATTTCCTTTTTGGAGTTATTGGCTAGTAAGGCCCAATAGAATGGTGTAGGAGGGTCTTCTTTCTATGTGTTTCTTTCATTGGTTGGATAAAGAAAACTGCCTTGGCCTTTTGATAGGACAGCCCTTAGGTGGGCATAGTAGACAGAACAGAATTCTGGGAGGAAGAAGGCAGTGTGGCAGACACCATGGCTCTCCTCTCTGAGACGGATACTGGTTAGACTTCATGCTGGTAAACCACAGTCAAGTGGCGATACACATTAATGGAGATGGGTTAAATGAATATGTAAGAGTTAGCCAATAAGAGGTTAGAACTTATGGGCCAGGCAGTAATTAAATTAATACAGATTTCCGAGTGATTATTCTGGGTGTAAGCTAGCCGGGCAATGGGACACAGCCCGCCGCTCGTCTTACTACAGATTGGTGCCCAACGTGATGGACTAAATCCACTTAAAAACCTGAGAGGGCCTAAAAGGGAAAGAGAGTTTAGCACAGCTTTTCGCTATTTGCTAGGGCGTGTTGTTGAGAGATTCCTGATTCAGCAATAGTGGCATTTTAAAACAAGGCTTCCTGGGCCCTGCCACTGGTGCAAACTCCGGCTACGGAGCATTTGTGGGCCCAGATGTTTCTGTGCTCACTCAGGGTCAGGAGGAAAGCAGCTTAGACCATGCCCAGGGCTCAGCTCTTCCTGCCTGGGTAGACAGTGGATTCAGGTCTACTAGAAAGTGGTGGTTTTGAAATACCAGTTTCTAGGCTGTGCTGCCATCAAGATCTCTGCCTGGCTCCTGTGGGAGACAGAGCTTTTGAATGGGGTTTTGTGAGTAAAGTGCTACGGGTTGCTTGCTTGATGGAAATGTGAATTGCTGTGTTCCTGGAACTGCACAAAGCTCAGGGGCACCAAATGGCTCTGAGGTAGGAGCGGCTCTGCCATGCTGAACTGTGCTGCTCTCAGGTAGGAACTATCATAATTATCATAATAACAGCACAGTTAAGATTTAGACTGGGCAGGAAACAGGCAGTACTATATTACCTCTACATAACGCAACTTAAGTTTTTAAGAAGTGCTTAGCATTTTAAAAAGTGCTCCTGAACAGTAAAGAATTACAGACTGTAGGACAGATTCAGACATAGAGGCCCTCTAAATGGGTCATAGTATTAGACAGACATACGTAGGCTTGGGAGAGAGAAGAAAAAGAATATTAAAAACGCATAAAGTTAATGCTTTAAAACAGGTAAAGTCTTTAAAGAGACAGAGTACAGATAGTTATAGATTTAAAAAAAATAAAGAAAAATAAGCCATGTAAAAATGGAAAATTCACAGAGAGACTGGATTCTGTGTATTATTCTGTTTTATTTAATTTTTTTGACTGTGAAGGAGCTAAGTACAGAAAAATATTTCATTGTATGGGCTGCCAAACTAAACCAACATATATGCTCTAAAGGTATCATGACTTCCAAATTTGGGTCTACGGATATGAAGCTTTGGGAAAAAAAGTTTCTTCTTTTGTTTTCAAAGAACATGAGACCCTATGGATTGCATTTAGACCAATATGGTATGGTAGACCATGCCCTCCTGAAAGGTTGCTGTGAATACCCTCAAAAAATTACTTTGCTCAACTGCTGACTGAGAGGAACCTAGCACACAGGTTATACCATGAAAGACATGAATAACAGTGCCCCCATACGGCATGAAGCAGTTTGGAGAGAAAAAACTGCACCCATATTCCCAAATATTGTTAATAAATGTTCTTTTACATTTAAAGGGGGATATGATATAGGTATGAATAATTGTCATTGCTATAAATCTTGACTTATTGATATAAATTTAAGATCAATTTTGTTATATGTATTTCATATCTTGATTAAGGTATTGTGATTGTATGTATGTAATGTATAATTAGGAAATATAGGTTGTTAAAGGATAATTTTCAATAATAGCCATTTGTAGTCATGTTAGTTATATTTTCTAGATATATAGAGATATATTTCAGTTAAATAGGCATTCTTCATATCTTTCAAAGACTACAGAACATGACATTTAATGTTTTAATAACTTAGGGTTTTTCATGACAATGAAATACGTCTGCTCCTGGCAGCACCAGCTACTTCAAGAGGAAGATGGGCATCAAAGAGGCTCCCTATGGAGTTTACTAGTCATTTGGGCAAGAAACTGCTCTTGCCTGGACGGTTGCATAAACTGGACACTAAGAACCCACAGAGAGAGGACTGCTGAACTTGCCTAAAGGTGAGATGGTCCTTCGGTGTTCCTGCTTCATGAAAGAGTCTGTGGGACATTCTGCAGGATACAGAAGAAAAAGACTGAACTGTCTTTGAATTTTCCTGCTTCATGGAAATGTCTGCTGGATACTATGGGCCTGTAGGCTGAAGATGGATTCCCCAATGGTACAGAAGAACTTTGGGTGTCTGTATAGGCAACGAGATGTCTCAGTCATTTCTAGAGTTTTGGAAGTTGCTTACTTTTTGTTTACTTAGATAATATTATATCCTTCTGAAGTCTTTGATGGAGTTGAAGAATAGATGGATAGTTATAGTTTTTTTGTAGTGATAAAAGATAAAATAGATCTAAATATTGTAACTGTAATTCTAGCTTGATACCTGTTTTGTTATTTGTAATTTTACTATGCTAAAGTAAAATCCTTTCTTTTTAAAACAGAAAAAAGGGAAATGGTGTAGGAGGGTCTTCTTTCTACGTGTTGCTTTCATTGGTTGAATACAGAAAACTGCCTTGGCCTTTTGATAGGGCAGCACCAGCACTTAGGTGGGCATAGTAGACAGAACAGAATTCTGGGAGGAAGAAGGCAGTGTGGCAGACACCATGGCTCTCCTCTCCAAAATGGATGCTAGTTAGACTCATGCTGGTAAGCCATAGTCAAGTGGCAATACACATTAATGGAGATGGGTTAAATAATATATAAGAATTAGTCAATAAGAGGTTAGAACTAATGGGCCAGGCAGTAATTAAATTAATACAGATTTCCAAGTGATTATTTCGGGTACAAGCTAGCCAGGTGATGGGATGCAGCCCTCGACTTGTCTTACTACAATAGAACCTCAAACATTATATAATATTGTCAATGCTATTGGGTATTCTTTGAAACTTGATGGTAAGACTCTATTGCTAAATATATCACATACTTAAGTCGTAAAACATGGAGAAATCAAGGCAATATTGACCAGGAAGTATAGTGGAAGCTGTGGGCTGTGTTCCTGCCGCCCCAGCTCCTGGTCTCCTGGCTAGCTATAACTATCTGTACTCTGTCTCTTTAAAGACTTTACCTGTTTTAAAGCATTAACTTTACTTTATGCGTTTTTAATATTCTTTTTCTTCTCTCTCCCAACCCTACGTATGTCTATCTAACACTATGACCCATTTAGAGGGCCTCTATATCTGAATCTATCCTATAGTCTGTAATTCTTTACTGTTCAGGAGCACTTTTTAAAATGCTAAGCACTTCTTAAAAACTTAAGTTGCGTTATGTAGAGGTAATATAGTACTGCCTGCTTCCTGCTCAGTTTAAATCTTAACTGTGCTGTTATTATGATAATTATGATGGTTCCTGCCTGAGAGCAGCACAGTTCAGCATGGCAGAGCCGCTCCTACCTCAGAGCCATTTGGTGCCCCTGAGCTTTGTGCAGTTCCAGGCACACAGCAATTCACATTTCCATCAAACAAGCAAGTCATAGCACTTTATTCTTTTCCAAGCTTTCTCAGGCTTTCTGTGGATGCAGTTGTCCACACGTTGGGAGCCATTCTGTTGTGCGGAGATGTGGGCTGTGTTCCTGCTGCCCTAGCTCCTGGTAGCCTAGCTAGCTTATGCCCTGAAATAACAACACACAAACTGTATTCTTTTAAACACTGCTTGGCCCATTATATCTAGCCTCTTCTCGGCTAACTCTCGCACCTGGACTAGCCCATTTCTAATAATCTGCATAGCACCATTAGGTGTGCTTACCGGGAAAGATTCAGCATGTCTGACCTGGCGGATGGCTGCATCACGTCTGGTTCTGAGAGGAGCTGCCCTGCATCTGAGCTCACTTCCTCTTCCTCCCAGCATTCTGTTCTGCTTACTCCACCCACCTATGTTCTAACCTATGAGGGCCAAGCAGTTTCTTTATTTTTTAACCAATGACCTTCCTCCATCATTTCCCAGTGGGATCAGGTCTACTAGAAAGTGGTGGTTTTGAAATACCAGTTTCTAGGCTGTGCTGCCATCAAGATCTCTGCCTGGCTCCTGTGGGAGCAGAGCTTTTGAATGGGGTTTTTACATGAACTACACAATCACAATACCTTAATCAATATCAGAAATACATATACATATAACAAAATTGACCTTAAATTTAAATCACTAAAGCAAAATCCATATCAATGCAAATTATTCATACCTATATCATATCCCCCTTTAAATGTAAAAGAACATTTATAAACAATATTTGGGAATATGGACGTAGTTATTTGTCTCCAAACTGCTTCCTGCTGAATGGGGGTGTTGTTATTTAGGTCTTTCATGGTATAACCTGTGTGCCAGGGTCATCTCAGTTGGCAGCTGAGTGAAGTAATTTTTTGAAGGTGTTCACAGCAACATTTCAGGAGGGCATGGTCTATCATACCATATTGGAATAGAATAAATCTAAAGAGTCTCATCCTCTGTGAAAACAAAAGAAACTCCTTTCCAAAGTGTCATGTCCTTAGATCCAAATTTTAAAGTCAAGGTATTTTCAAAATATCTGTGTTGGATTAGTTTAGTACCATTTATAAACAAATATCTTTTAGCAGCTGTTGCTCCTTCCTCAGCATTCAAACAATTCAAATAGAGCATAATAGCATACAGTATCAAAATTCTCTGTTTATTTTCCATCTTTGTACACTTTATTTTTAACCTCTATTTCATTTATTTTTACTTTTATTTTATATTCTCTGTATATATTTGTCCTGGAATAACTCTGTAGACCAGACTGTCCTTGAACTCTCAGCGATCCTTCTGTCTCTGCCTCCCAGACATTGGGATGAAAGGTGTGTGCTACCACACCTTGAAGTCACAGAGGTCAATCTCCCTCTGCCCCCCAAGTGTTGGGATTAAAGGTGTATACTACCACATCCAACTACTTTCTTCCTTCCTTTTTTTTTACTTTTAAAAACTTTAATTTTTAGCCTGCATATATTTTTAACACACTGTAAATCATTTAGAAGTTTTCTTTGTTTTTGACGCTCCGCTCTCTTTACTGTATCTCTCTCTGATTTTCTGACCACATGAGTCTTTAATTTACCAAGCAATATAGGTAGGATTAAAACCGTGGCTTTGGCGGCTGGATCCAGCCCATTCCTTAGCTTTCTGCCATTCCAGCCTTGTGGCTGAAGTACCCGCCAGAGCCCTGTTCATTGCCACAAATCTGCAATGTTTCAAGGTCCTTGCCAGCAAGCAAGCTGCAACAGTACTAAGCAACACTCAAAAGCTCTGTAGTCAGGACTGCCTGCTTGAAAGTCAGAGTTTGCCCTGGCCGGACGGCCCACAAAGCCAGCATTTTAAAAGAGCACAACTTTTTTCCTGCTACGGCTGAAAACAAACAAGCATGCAGTCAGCTTTGATCAATACCACTTAAGTGTTTCGTGGCAGGACCTCTTAATGAGCTGCAGGGTTTTGCAGCTAAAGCTGAGTCAGGAAGCCTCACTTAGATGAGAGTGCTTGCTTGCCTCTAGCAAGCAGAGCAGACCCGAGAAATTGCTGCTACCAAAAAAACATGCTTTACTCTATTCTTTCCCAAGCTTTCTCAGGTTTTCTGTGGATTCAGTTGTGCACACATTGGGGTCCATTCTGTTGTGAGGAGCTGTGGGCTGTGTTCCTGCCACCCCAGCTCCTGGTAGCCTAGCTAGTTTATGCCCCGAAATAACAACACACAAACTGTATTCTTTTAAACACTGCTTGGCCCATTAGCTCTAGCCCTTGCTGGCTAATTCGCATATCCCAATCAACCCATCTCTAATAATCTTTGTAACACCAGTCTTACCAGGAAAGATTCAGCATGTCTGACCTGGCGACTTGCTTCATCGTGTCTGCCCTGGCGATGAGCTACATGACGTCTGCCCAGGAGATGGGCTGCCCTGCATCTGAGCTCACTTCCTCTTCCTCCCAGCCTTCTGTTCTGTTTACTCCACCCACCTATGTTCTAACCTATGAAGGCCAAGCAGTTTCTTTATTTTTTAGCCAATGACCTTCCTCCATCAAGGAAGCTTTATCACTTCTGAAGAGCTATCTCAAGGTGTAATAAGGTACTATACACACTATTGGAAGAAAAAAGTAATCACCAATCTTACCAAGCTATGTGAAGTGGGAGCTGCGGGCTGTGTTCCTGCCGCCCCAGCTCCTGGGCCGCCTGGCTAGCTTATGCCTCAAAATAACAACACACAAACTGTATTCTTTTAAACACTGCTTGGCCCATTTCTATTCATGTGTGCAGCACCCAAAGGTGCACTTACCGGGAAGATTCTAGCCTACATCCATCCTGGGTCAGAGCTTCATCGCATCTGCTCTGGAGAGTAGAGCATGGTGTCTATCTCTCAGACGAGCTGCCCTGCATCTGCCCGGGAGAGGGGAGCATGGCGTCTGAGCTCACTTCCTCTTCCTCCCAGCATTCTGTTCTGTTTACACCACCCACCTATGTTCTAACCTATGAGGGCCAAGCAGTTTCTTTATTATTTAAGCAATGACCTTCCTCCATCATTTCCCCTTTGTCTGTTTAAACAACAAAAAAGGAAGGCTTTAACTTTAACATAGCAAAATTACAAATAACAAAACAGTTATCAAGTAAAAATTACAATATTATATCTATTTTATCTTTATCATAACTAAGAAAAACTATACCTAACTATTCTTCAACTCCATCAAAGACGCCAGAAAGATACAATATTACCTAAGCAAACAAGAAATAAGCATCTTTCAAATTCTAGAAATGACAGAGACATCTCACTGCCTTGACAGTCACCCAAAGTTTCTCTGTACCGTTGGGGCATCCATCTTCGGCCTACAGGCCCATAGTTTCCAGCAGACATTTCCATGAAGCAGGAAATTTCAAAGGCAGTTCAGTCACTATCTGCTGTGTCCTGCAGAATGTCTAGCAGACTCTTTCATGAATCAGGAACCCTGAAAGATCATCTCACCTTTAGGCAATTTCAGTAGTCCTCTCTCTGTGGGTTCTCTGTGTCCAGTTTATACAATAGTCCAGGCAAGAGCAGTTTCTTGCCCAAATGGCTATCAAACTCCATAAGGTGCCTCATCGATGTCCATCTTCTTTCTTCCTGAAGTAAATTGGTGCTGCCAGGAGCAGAAGTGTCTCATTGTCATAAAAAACCCTATGTTATTAAAACACTTAAAATTTATATTTTATAATCTTTGAAAGATATGAAGAATGTCTATCTAAAATATATCTATGTACATCTAGAAAATCTAACTAACGTGACTACAAGCTTGACTATTATTGATAATTATCCATTAACAACCTATATACATTACATTTTTAAATGAACTACACAATCACAATACCTAATCAAGGTCAGAAATACATATACCTATAACAAAATTGACCTTAAAATCTATAGCAATGCAAATTATTCATACCTATATCATCTCCCCCTTTAAATGTAAAAGAACATTTATAAACAATATATGGGAACATGGGCACAGTTTTTTCTCTCCAACCTGCTTCCTGCTGAATGGGGGCGCTATTATTTAGGTCTTTCATGGTATAACCTGTGTGCTAGATTTATCGCAGTCAGCAGTCGAGTGAAGTAATTTTTTGAAGGTGTTCACAGCAACCCTTCAGGAGGGCGTGGTCCATCATACCATATTGGAATAGAGGCAATACACAGGATCTCATCCTCTGTGAAAACAAAAGAAGAAACTCCTTTCCAAAGCATCATGTCCTTAGATCCGAATTTTAAAGTCAAGGTATTTTGAAAATATCTATCTTGGATTAGTTCAGCAGCATTTATAAACAAATATCTTTTAGCAGCTGTTGCTCCTTCCTCAGCATTCAAACAATTCAAACAGAGCATAATAGCATACAGTATCAAGATTTTCTGTGTATTTTCCATCTTTGTGCGGCTTTATTTTAACCTTTATTTCGTTTATATTTACTTTTAACTTTTTGCTTCTTGAGACAGGTTCTCTGTATATATTTGTCCTGGAATAACTCTGTAGACCAGACTGTCCTTGAACTCTCAGCGATCCTTCTGTCTCTGTCTTCCAGCCATTGGGATTAAAGGCGTGTGTTACCACACCTTGAAGTCACAAAGGTCAATCTCCCTCTGCCTCCCAAGTGTTGGGATTAAAGGTGTGTACTGCCACACCCAACTACTCTCTTTCTTCCTTATTATTGTTTTTAAGAACTTTAACTTTTAGCTTGCATATATTTTTAAACACACTGTAAATCATTTAGAAATTTTCTTTGTCTTTGAATCTCTCTTTACTGTATATCTCTCTTTTTCTGACCACACAAGCCTTTAATTTACTGAGCAATATGGGTAGGATTAAAGCTGTGGCTTTGCCAGCTAGATCCAGCCCATTCCTTAGCTTTCCAGCCTCATGGCGGAGGTACCGGCTGTAGCCATGTTTATCACCACAACTCTGTGGCGATTCAAGGTCCTTGCCAGCAAACAAGCTACAACACTCAAATGCTCTCTCTGTAGCCTACCTCCTGCCTCAGAGTCAGAGTTTGCCCTGGCAGGACAGACCAGAATGCCAGCATTTTAAAACAGCACAACTTTTTTCCTGCTACGGCTGAAAACAAACAAGCATGCAGTCAGCTTTTATCAATACCATTTAAGTGTTTCGTGGCAGGAACTCTTAATGAGCTGCAGGATTTTGCAGCTAAAGCTGAGTCAGGAAGCCTCTCTTAGATGAGAGCGCTTGCTTGCCTCTAGCAAGCAGAGCAGACCCAAGAAATTGCTGCTACCAAGAAAACATGCTTTACTCTATTCTTTCCCAAGCTTTCTCAGGCTTTCTGTAGATTCAGTGCCCCATGTCTGGGCACCAGATGAAGTGGGAGCTGCGGGCTGCGTTCCGGCTGCCCCAGCTCCTGGCCCGCCTGGCTAGCTTATGCCCCCAAAATAACAACACACAAACTGTATTCTTTTAAACACTGCTTGGCCCATTTCTATTCATGTGTGTAGCACCCAAAGGTGCACTTACCAGGAAGATTCTAACCTATGTCCATCCTGGGTCAGAGCTTCATCACATCTGCTCTGGAGAGGAGAGCATGGCATCTGTCTCTCAGAGGAGCTGCCCTGCATCTGCCCGGGAGAGGGGAGCATGGTGTCTGAGCTCACTTCCTCTTCCTCCCAGCATTCGGTTCTGTTTACTCCACCCACCTATGTTCTAACCTATGAGGGCCAAGCAGTTTCTTTATTTTTAACCAATGACCTTCCTCCATCAGCTATGAAGCTTGGAAACTCCACTAATGATTGGCATGGAAAGATGAATCTACTAGTGCTATGGTGATATGAATATTGTGGTAGTAACCAATTACTTTCTGTTTTGATTTAAGGTTCCTTCCACCAGATAAAGTTCATATCTGGTACCATTATTGTTCCAAGAACCTATGGCTAGATAGGACACAGACTATAATGAAAAACTTATTTCTATTGATTTATAAATGACTATAGCATTAAACAAATAACTGATTTACTGTCAAACCTACAGATAAATGCATCTCTCAACTCTCAGCAGAGAAGCTTCTATTTGAAACAGTAACACAGAGACCCACAACTGGCCAAGGTAAAGAAACTAAAAGACTGTAGAATTCTCATTCCTAAATGAGATATCTTTATGACACCCATCCTCCCAAGACTCAGAAATTTTAATAGGTGGGGTGGTGGGTGACTACAAGGAAACAGTGATTTTCAGTGATGCAGAACAGTTGTATATATGAAGCCACAGTGGTTGTGGGACTGTTCACAAGAACTGTACAAGATAAAGCTAGACCAAAGCCCAGCATGGAGATGAAAGGTGGGCACAAAATTCTACAACCAACAGAGGTTTGATTGGCAATTGTTATCTCCTGGGAAAGGGAGAATCAGGTTTCTTTAAGAGTGTACCCCATGGTAAATCAATGATATTTTAGTTGATAGTGAAACACATTCAAGACTATATGGGCAGCATAAATTGAACTTGATGGGTTTAATAATAAAAAGGATTCAAAGTTATGTGGGTAGAGCAGTGGGCATAGATTTTGGGAGAACTTGGGAAGGAGCTGAATATGATCAAAATACATTTATAAACTTCTCAAAGAATTAATATTTCAAAACAAAAGAGTTCAGGGATTCAGATCTTAAAAGATTTTTTTCATTTCTTTTTTAAATTTTTAGTTTTATTCTTTTTCTCAGAGTATAATATAGTTATATCCTTTCTCCTTTCCCTTTCCTCTCTCAAAATGCTCACATATATCCTTTCTTGCTCTCTTTCAAGTTCATGGCCTCTTTTTTCATTGTTGCTACCTGAATGCACCTATATATGTATATATATTTATATTCCTAAATATAAGCTGCTCAGTCTGTAAACTATGACTTGTAGGTATGTTCTTAAATCTTACCATTCATACTTGGTTAACAAGTTTATGTACTTTTTCCTTAGGGACACTATTTCTCCCACTTTCAGCATTTCTCAGTTGCTTCTAATTCTTTGTGTAGAGTTGAGGTCTTGTGGTCTTTATCCTGTCACAAAACACAGTCCTGGAGCCCATTCCCAATGAATACATGTATAAAACATCTCCTACACCTAAGACTTGATAACATTGCAGAAGAGAGGGTGAAAAAAATTGCAAGATCCGCAGGATCAGGTACTTTTATCTGAGACTGTGCTTCTGCGGAATATCATAAGCCATGCCCATAAAGTTTCACCAACATGATCTCTCAAACAAGCTGAGCAAGGACAATAAAAATAGACATGTCTTGAAGTATTCTTATGGTTGAAGTAGTGTTAAAAGCACAATGGGTGGTATAGCCCTCACAGATATGAGAGTCAAACTAGTCCTAGGAAATGAAACAAATAAAAGCAGAATACCTAGGACAAAAGTTATGGGGGAGAGTTCATCCCAAATTGCTGTGTATTTCTAAAAGGGTACATATAATAAAGGATGGATTTTCTACAACTTCCTATATATCTTCCTTCTTTTTTCTGTTTCATTCTCTCTCCTTCCTTCTTCTCTTCCTTACTTTTTAAAGTAAGGGCTATATGCCAATTCACTAAATGTATAAAGATTAGAACATACACAGAAGAAAAAAGAAATTAAATAAAGTTCACAAAAGGTTCACACACTCACAATTGCAAAATTTTCTTGCTTTTCAAATCATTTATTGTTTTTAGAATGAATTGCATTACACTCTGATAAAAAGCAAAAGAATCCACTAGTTCTTCTATTAACCAAATGATTCAAACATGATATTATAGCTGAGAGACAGTTTTTGACCCTTGATTCTCCCCTTCCCAAGAAATGTGACCTGTAGCTGCATAGCTTCACTGAGCTTCAGTTGTGCTCACTGAAGAATAAGTGTGATGATATGACTGACCTCTTAGCATTGCTGAAAGTAGTAAATGAACTACCATGCAGAGAATGCCTCTGAGATATAATGGAGTGGGTATTTTGGTTATAACTATTTTCAGCTTTACATTCTCTTTCTGCTCTTCTTCAGAAACCTACTGCCCTTTCCCAGTTATGAATGCTGTACACATAAGTTCGTAGTTTGTCTCTTTTTCTTATCAAGGACTGCCCTGCCTGTTGCTATATCATCAATATAATTTTAAAGGCTGTGTGGTTTCTTAAGTGGATGTGACAAAGTGCATCAAACCATTTTCTTCATTGTTGAGTAGTCTATTTCTTCCTGAATCTTTTCTATATAGGTAGCAGCAATGAATATCTTATAATGGTTTTTGTTTTTTACATTACCAGGAAACTCAAAACCCAAGGTCTACAAGAGCTTCTCCTGATAGTGTTAATGGTCAAAGTCAGGCTTGCTACGAGTAAGGGTATCATGAGCCAAAGCAATCCCACCACAATACAGTGTTTTGGGACTCATAAATTGTGCTTTGTGCCACCACAAAAAAACAAAATAAAAGACAGAGTGAGGTCTTGGCAGTGATTTTTTCAATTTAAGTAAGACAATTGCTATGAATATTGTCCAGAGCACTTATTCAGAGAATGGAATAAATGGAAATACAGTTTCCAAGCATCACAAAACAAAGTCCTTGCCCAAAGATATTACAAATCAAACTGTCGAATTGAATATGGAAATAAAGAACAGAGATGTCCAGGCGTACAGTCACAAGTCAAAAACTATGGTCAGTAGATAGAATTGACACCATTAAAACTCTCACTAAGAGGCACGTCTGAAGCTAATCAGAATTGTAGGCTACCAAAAAGACTTAGTGAAGCTGGGGAAAGACAGACTGAGAGGGCAGAGGCATTAATAAATACATTAAGAAAAGAAATCACACCAATACAACCACGAGGAAGCAGCTTCTTCAAAGTTGAATCGTTAGAGAAGACCAGGTAAAGTGGGAGTAAATGACTTCTCTCCTTAAAAGAAACTATGACCCATCTGTCTGAAACAGATAGCCACTTGCAAATGAAAAATTAGTTTTCTCCAAGAGAATCTCACTGGGGAAACAAACTACTCATAAGAGTAGGCCCCATGCTCAGGAGTATATGATCAATGAGAACAAACTCAACCTTGTCTTGCTTACATTTTACATTTACATCTAAATTTTATATAACTTTATTTATTATCCCATAGTTCCATGCATAAATATATTATGGCTTCAAGTTAGTGTTTTTATGTGATTCCTGAGTAAGTGAATGAGTGGGTCTCTGTGTTTATATCTGTTTCTTGTGTCATTTCTTTTGTTTGTTTTGTCCTATTCTGTTAACAGAAGCTTCTGTACCACCCAGCCCCACAGCCAGTCAGTCCCAAAGAAGCACACAGAGGATTATATTAATTATAAACTGTTAGGCCTATTAGCTAAGGATTATTATTAACTAGCTCATACAATTTAAATTAACCCATAATTCTTATCTGTTTTTAGCCATGTGGTTTGGTATGTTTTAACAGTGAGGCATTCTCATCTTAATTCCTTTCCATCTGGCTGGTGACTATGTCTCTGCCTTTCCTTTTTTCAGAATTTTTTAGTCTGGTTGGCCCACCTGTACTTCCTGCCTGGCTACTGGCAAATCAGTGTTTTATTAAACCAGTGCAAGTGACAAATCCTAAAAGTGTACAATAGCATTATCCCCCAGCACTTTTCTGATTGTTTTGTTTTATTATATTATACTATATTGTATCATATTATATACTATACCTTAGATTCTTGTTTGTTTTTTTTTTAAAATATTTATTTATTTATTTATTATGTATACAATATTCTGTCTGTATGTATGCCTGCAGGCCAGAAGAGGGCACCAGACCCCATTACAGATGGTTATGAGCCACCATGTGGTTGCTGGGAATTGAACTCAGGACCTTTGGAAGAGCAGACAATGCTCTTAACCTCTGAGCCATCTCTCCAGCCCCTCTTGTTTGTTTTATAATGAAAGACAGAAAGGTGGTGTATCTGGATGGAAGGGGAGGTGGTAAGGAAAAGGAGGAGTAGAAAAAAGGATAAACAATAATCAGGATATATTGTATGGGGAAAAATCTATTTTTGATGAAAGAAAGAAAAAGAGAGAGAGAAAGGAAGGAAGGAAGAAAAGAAAGAAAGAAAGAAAGAAAGAAAGAAAGAAAGAAAGAAAGAAAGAAAAGAAAAGAAAGCGAAATGATAGCTGGTTAAGATACAGGAAGTAGACTCACAGAACACAGTGCTCACCAACATCTAAACCCAGGAAACACACACAGTCCCTCAGCCAGATCATGTAATTGAAGCAATGGGAGTTGACCTGATAATAGGTCTACCTAATAGGGCCACATTCCTGCTTACAATCCTCCATATTTTTTTTCCCTTGACTCAGGTCAAATTCTTATTCCATTTTAAGTTTTACAATGACCTGAATGTTGTAACCTCTTGAAATTTGATCAGTTTCTCCTTTTTCTACACCTTGGTTCTCTAAATTGGTGCATCTCAGCTCCTTCAATGGATTATGCAATCTTTGACATTGATATTCAAATTTTCTTATATGCACTTTTTCTTCTGTTTTCAACAAACACCCCTCCTTTCTACTATGCTCATGAATACCATTCATGTTTCAATTTAAATGCCACTTTGCCACAGAAGTATAGATAATTCCAATTTTTGGCATCTTCTCTATGCCCTATAGAGACACTGTCCACATGTTTTGGTTTGTTCTCTCCAGTGTAATTCATAATCAGCAAGCTTAACTAGGGAAGGTACCTTATCTCTCTTTTTCACTGCTGACTGCATAGTAACTGGTATAGAATTTTAAAATAATAAATACATATGATCTAACTGATCAACTCTCATTCACTACTAATCCATACAAGACCTATAGAAGCTTTGTTCCAAAAGTAATGAACAAAACAGACGTGGTTCTTATCCCCTTTTGGTTCCACTAAGTCTAGTGTAGGCATTTATGGGGAAATGAATCCTGTAACATATATCTACTGGAGATATGAAAAATACACTTGGGAATGTTTGGATTCAGTCTACAGAGGCTGAATAAGAAAGACTCACTGCATGGGAATTGTCATACAGGTGAGGATGGTAGTAGGTAAACAGTACCCATATCACAAAGGTTCATTTTGTCAAAATAAAAAATAAACTTCATACCTAGTCAATGAGAATATTTGGATATGGAAGACATATAAGAACAACTATTGGATGGACTACCTGCCATGGAGCAAACAGCTTGAATGTAAGTCTTCAGCCTATAATCATTATAAAGCTTAGAAAAGCTATGTAAGAAAAATCTTCATTCCCTAATTTATAATATTAAATTGTACAAATCATTATCAAATTATCAAGGATTATAAAAATGATGTTAGGTTAATACTGGTATACTTGGTTGACAGAAGCTAGTTTAGAGGCAAAGAGATGATGGTTAGCTACCTTATACAACCAGATGTGCAAAAGTTCTATATTCTAGCACAGGTGAGGAATCGTATATGAGTATGAATGAAGGGACTAAGTACATGAAGACAGGCTTCTGGCTTCTGCTTCTAACTTGCTGTTAAATCTTCAGCAAGACCTTTTTCTCCTTCAACTCTTATTTCTCTTACTAAGTCCTCATCTTAATGTGATGTAGTTTGCTGGAAATCTTTGCATATACAATCAAAATTGGAGGATAGGTTACCCCAAAGGTTTTTGCTTTTGTGACAATAAGAAAAGACATGGTTTTCTTCTAAATACTTCACTTACATTAGTTAGAAAACTACTTTAAGAAATATGTGGATCATTTCTGTCTACTAAGTTAAGGGAATTTCTTAGGAAAAAACAGTTGTGCTGATTTGTTTTGATCAACTTGACATAAACTAGTCCCTTGGAAGAAGTAACCTCAGTTGAGGAATTGTCTCCATCAGATTGGTCTATGAGCATTTTATTAATTAATGATTGGTGTGGGAGGCCACATACTACTGTGGACAGTACTGCACCTGGGTGGGCAGGTGGTCCTAGTTGTAAAAGAATCAAGCCAGTAAGCAATATCCATCCATGGTTTCTGCTTCAGGTTCCTGCCTGAGTGTTTGCCCTGACTTCCCTCATGGATTAATTGTTAGCTGCAGGTGCAAGCCAAATAACCCTTTTCCTACATAAGTTACTTTGGGTCATGGAATTCATCACAGCAACAGAGCAAACTAGGACAAAACTATATAATTGACTCAGATTTCTGGCAATGATAGGATCCCACAATAATCATATCAAAAACAGTTCAAGAACGGTATCAGTCTTCAAAACTTGTGATAAGTAAGAATTACAATGACTGCCATACAATATGAAGAACATAGCACTCTTTCAGCCATCCATTCTTCATAGGCCATTCAAAACATTGCTAAGATGACTCCAGACAGGAACTATAGTTCAATTTGAGATAAGGAATGTATGTTCAGATTGGTTAATTAGCCCAATTATTAGGCTAATTGTTAGAATAGTAGTGTCATTCTGGAATGGTTCCTTGTAGATGATAACTACTTGAACTTAACCTCCCAATCAATACTTTTCCAAATTCACTTTGCTATGGGAGTCTTTATTGTGGAAACTATTTCATATAATTGTGATATCCAGACCCAGACAGCAACAGTAGATTTGGTGTTAAATCTACCCGATATTTTAAATAATGTTTTTTTTCCACAAATGAAACCTTCATAGAACAAGTTAAGTACATTTTGTCTGAGACTGACTTATTTACCAGAAACAAAAACATGAAATTAACCAGTCCCTAAGGTCAGTTTTGCCCTCTGCCTAGTGCTTTAATAAATCATCTCAATCAAGGTCAGCAGGCATTGGGGGAAGGTACCACATTTGTTTTTCATATTCTCCCACTCTGCAGGAACAATTGTTTTTCATTCCGGGACTGTGATGATCCACTTGGGACTGTCTGTGAGATACTGTGATTTCTAGTTTCTAGGGGACAGACTATATGTTTGCCTTGGTGGACTATAACAGGAAACTTTCCTTCCCCTCTTTTCTTGCTTTCAAAATTTAAAGTTATGGGAATGTTTTAAGAAATAGACCCCTGACCATGACAATGTTCCCACCATAACAGAACAAGGATGGTTCTTGTGAGCCTATTTCTTCTCCTCCCTGATCATATTTTTTAAGAGAAGCAGATTTGATCTGATTGCCTGTATTTCCATCAATCCCCCTGCCGCTATGAGAAATTTGAGTATGCATGAAACATGTTTCTCTGCTGCTGACAACCCAGGGGAACCTGAAGATGAATTTTTTTTTCTGCAAAGCAATGAACTCACATGATGTTAGTAGAAACAAGGTTTTAGACAGCATGGGGCTGGCCCTGTTGGTGAGAGGAAGCCATAGCTTAAGGTCTAGAAATGGTTCAATAACAATGACATTCATGCTAAGAAGAGATCAATCTTTCTCCTGGGATAAGGAAGAGACAGCATAGAATGTATGGGCCTTAGCAATCTACCTGGAAAGTCAGACAATTTGTAATCATGTCTAAGGGCTCCCAATCCAGTAATTAAAGACTAGATACATGTATCATTTGACAAGCCTGCTCTGATATGGAGGAGAGCACACCTGAAACTTTCTGTTTTGAGATGGAAGTGTTACAATATCACACAGGCTGACCTCAAATTTGCAATATCCCCCCCCCCCCGTCACTAGCCCAAACTATGAGTATACCCCAACACACACAGCCTCCAAAAACTCTTAAAAACCAAAATACATGAAAACAATAGAGTCAGCTACATGAAAACAAAAGAGTCAGCTCTCTTCAGTTCATAGCTTTCCTTTATCCCCATGTGCTAAATCCAAAGTATGTATGTATGTGTGTGTGTGTGTATGTGTGTATCTTATATTTTTATGCTTTAGAAAAACAAACAACAAACATGTATCACTGGTATCCAGATCTGAAAGTAATTACGATTTTAGAAGACATTATTCTTCACTTCAAAAACAGCAACTTTATAACATCTATAAAACAATTTCATTAATAACAACACCAATTGCCTCATTTGGTATCAATTTTCACTTTTTATCCAAGAAATGAAGCCATGAGAAAAATAAAGTTGAATTGTTTATTTCCGGGGCTATGGGAAATTAACACATGAGTATGTTATCCTTTGTTTTTCTCAAACAACACTAATCCTGTGTGTTTTCTCTAATAAAAAATCAAAAGAATTAAACTATTTCTGACATTTTATCATGACGTTGGGATACTGAAGGAAAATGTCTCAATGTCACTTCTAAGGGAAGCAGGTGAAAGATCATCTGTCTCAATTGCAAAATAAGAGTTCTACCCCAGGTTAGTGATATTAGACAATGTCAATGTATTGCATCCTTTCCAGGAAACAGCCTAGTTTGACACACCTGCACTGAAAGAACTATTTGAGACAACCAATAGGGCATTATTAACAACCATCCTGGTAAGTTTCTGAGGGCCTAATTTGGGTCATATGCTGAACTAGGTACATATGACCAAGCCCTCATAAATCTGTTATAGAACCCGCTGAGAAATAAAGTAGCAAATATTCTCTGGTTGATGCTTTGCATTAACCCTATGAGGCAGATATTTCATTCTCCCTCATACTATGACATTCTAACTAACTTAACCCTGAACACAAAGCAACTAGAAAATTCAGGTTTCTAACCCTGGACTAGAAAATTTCAAATAATCTAACTTTTCGAGAGTTTCTATGATGAAAAAATTTTAACACTGTCACAAAATCAAATCTATCACAACTAGAAGGAATCTCAAGAGATTATTTTCATAAATGAGAAAACTAAAGTTCAAAATAAACAAATGATTTGATCTGGGTCACACAGGAAATTAGTTATAACAACAATGAAAATTTACAAGTCCATGAAGGAACATCCCATAGGAAAATGGTCCTTTTCACCATACTAGGCAGAAGAGGAAGAAGAGAACAAAGAAGAGGAAGAGGAAAAGAAAGTGGAGGAGGATGTGAAGAACAAAGAAGAAGAGGAGGATAAGGAAGATGAGGAGAGGGGAGGAAAGGACTAGATCCCTTTTAGCCCACCATCTGGCACAGGGCTAATTCTCTTCTTGCAGGGCTAATTTACCTTTGAACTCACAGCTTGGATAAGAAAAAAGTGATGCTGTTGATATTGCCAATTCTTAGCTGATTTAGGACTAACAATTAATGAGCATAGATAGTAAACCAGGATAGTGTCAATAGTACTTATAACAGGATATAAAAATTCTAATATTTGCAAATCACAGTACAGTAGCTAAGCATAGCTCAAAATGGCAAATATACCAACTTCTCTAAAAAGAAACTTCTGATTTACAACTTGTTTATGAAGATATATATATATATATGTGTGTGTGTTGTGTGTGTGTTAGTATACCAGGAGTTTGTAAAGCACTATACAAGTATTTTTAGTTATTGATTTCTCTTTTAGTGGTATATATTTTATATCATCCATTTAAAGAATGTTTTCTAGCATGTCCTATAGATTCACCATATCTCTCAGACATTGGGAGACAATTCAGAGTAAGATCACAATTCTTGTCCAACAGAAAGTGGTATAGTCACTTTACACAAGACTGACTTCCAAGAGTCAACTGTTTCACAGAAAGTCGTAAACACAACAATATAGTCCAGATATTTTCTAAATGTTTTATTTGTTTGTTTTATGTGCACGTGTGCACAACACAGTATATTCTAGGGGTCAGAGGATAGCTTCCAAGGGTTCATTCTCTTCTACTGTGTGGTTTGCAAAAATTGAACTCAGGACATTAGGCTTGGTATCAGACACCTCACCCTGCTGAGCCATTTCTCAGGTCCTGTCATTTATCTAAACTTATGGGTTTGGCTGAAAGAAAGATCAGCAGCAAATCTCTGCAAACACTCCACATTCTACAAATATGTTCCCTGCTTGGTATCCTTGGTCAGATATGCTGCCACTGCTCTGTGTAGGCTGAACTTTCTCTTTCAGTGTGCAAGGAATAGGCAAGGAATTACTAACCTTTGGTTTGTCTAAAGAACTTGCCAAAAAAATAATAATAATAGCATCTGACAACACCCTATAAAACTTTTCCAGCAGTGTTACTCTTTTGGGGTACATGCGAAGCATGTTCTGAACTCTGTATCTTCAAAGAAGTATTCTTACCGCTGACAATTACTGTCATTCTTTCTTTTCTGATTCTGTGGACATTACAACCAGTCACACTGAGTGAGAACAGGTACACTTCCCTGGAATTAATTTAAAGGTGTGAAAATTGTTCATCCTGATTGCTAGTCATTTTCAATGATTTTTTAATTTAATAAATAAAGTTTTGTTCATGCTTTAATTCAACACAGGGATTTCTATATATGTAATCACAGGATCTGCTTATATGAACTATTTCCTCATAAGAAGCAGTATAACTTTCACAAGAAAGACAGATTTACAGGATCAATATGAAATAAGAGTTTCCATCAAAGACCAAGGGATAGACATGTGTAAAGAATGGTATAATAGTTCATAGGCTTAAACATATCACAAAATTCATTCCAATCTGTGCAACTCAATCTGGAAGACAGTTTTATTTTCACTTCTTTTAACAAGGAAAGGACATCATATGCTTTGTCCAGAGTCACTAGGCCATCAGAAACAGAGGTAGCATTTAGATTTAGATCCTCTTCATGGATTTTCACATTACCCAACAGCTTCTGATGAACATTGTCTCCTAAATCAAATGCCCGATGAATGGCAAAACTAAATATGAACCTCAAAATCCACAGTTGGATTTCAGCTTTAATCTGCTTCCCAACTAAACACAAATGGAGGATCCTAATGTGTCCATAAAGGCTGAGAGACAAGGAAGAGAGGGAGATCTTGTCCCAGCCACGGATACTTTTGAAAAGCAGAAAAGTGGCTATTGCTATTTGGATCACAACTCTATGAACCAGCATCAAAATGCATGTTCCTGACCCAGGGCTTCTGGGTTACACAATTTTGGGGCTCATAGGGTAACAAAATACACTTGAAAAGAAGTCTAAGAGTTTCCTATTTGAAGGCACAGAAAATAAACAATGCTGTAATTGAAGGGTATTTCATTCAAGCATCCTTACCAAATTTTAGGTCTGGATGTAACTTGTTACTAAGGCAGTCCAGTGCTGGTGATAGCCAGAATACATCTGTAAGTACTCAAGTGTTGTATAATTATGGGACTTAACTGACCATCTGTCATTTCAGGAGAAAACTGTCTGATTACATACTTTACTGAGTATTTGCAGATGTGTTCAGTACCTGTAAAAGGGAAGAACACTAAAAGCCATGACCATGAGCCTCATTGTGACATTGTTGAATCCTCCCACAGCAACTGAGAAAAGACTTTCAAGTATGAAAACTGAGGATCAGTCACCTTTGTAAATATTAAAGAAAGTAAGAAAGTCACATTCTCCTCCTCCAAATGTCTGAAATAAATTTCTAAGATACTTATCCTCAATAAAGATATAGTTTACTTCCAGGAAGGAGTCATACAGAAGTAGCTGTAGAAAGAAAAGGGGTAGGTGGCTGGCAAGTGACCCCAAGACAGTAGCTGGGAAGAGACAGGGAAAGTAGGTGTCTGGTTCCACTTGTCTTCAGACTTGTCATGAAACAACAATGGTCCAGTAAATGCTGTATTAGGCAAGCTATTCCACAATATCCCTACTGTAGTTAACAATCCTGAATTCGATTGATTGAAATGTGACCATGGTTTTCAGTTAATACTTCTACCCACAGAGCTTCCTGTGAATATGTGATACATATTTTTGTTTATTTGTTTGTTTTTTTGTTTTTCAATGAAATAAAATACCAAATTTGTGCTTCAACAATCTTTTCTCCTCTCTTATGTTCATCAAAGGACTTGGAAGGACTTTACTTCCCACTGTCGCTCAATACCATGAGAAAACTTTCCTGTTGTTCAGATAGGTGTTACTTGTTTAAAGCGACAAATCAGTGAATCAAGAGCAGCCAGAACTGGGGTACTAGAGGGAAGGAGAGAAGTGGCTTGTTTGAGGTCACACTGGATGTTAGTGACAGTGGTTAGGACACTGCCTGCTCACCAATAAGCTGTGGAATATGAAATTCACACATGATTTTCTCAAGTATATGGTATATGTGATAGCTCTGTGACAGAGCCAGGCCAAGTCACTGTCAGTTTTCAACTCCTTCACAATCAGTCCTGAGGAAAAGGAACCATGAGTTAGACTTTAGTTCTAATTAATACCTGGAAGATAGACCTTTCTTAACCTCATGTCTCAAAAAGAAAATGTCTTAATGTTAATGGCACTGGAAATATCAATAAATTAATGGTGGCTGAAGATGGCAAAAATCTGGCAGACAAAGCTATAAAAATCAAAACTAATCTTCCCTGGGTTTAAATACAAAACTCCCCTGGGAATATATCAAAAGGAAGAAAGCTTCCATAACATTAAGTTAAAATGTAAATTATATTATTTGGAGCTATATAAGCATGGACTAATAAATAACACATAAAGTGAAACAGCACTTTACGAGGAAGACTCCATCTATATTTTACATATTTTCCTATTCTAAAATTCATGACTTAATATGGACACTTTTAGTCACAAAATTGCTAGAGTTTATTCAATATCTTTTGTGTGCTTTACAAGGTCATTAGAGAATTTATTTGCTCTTTCCCTTACAGATTGGAAGGTGGGCAGTGATATATGAGGTTTTACATTTTATTTATTCACCAAACTGTTCCAGATGTGATCCCATCATTTATCCACTGACACATCAAACCTGCTGGGTGCCCTGCACATTGACCTCCTCCCCACATTTGCTTTCATGCTCTTAAAGTTATAGCAGGGCTTACTTGGATGGGAAGACAAGAGAATTGCTATTTGGGGAAAGGTGGTGGTGGGAGGGAGATGATCAAACTCTAGTAATAAAAAAATTTAATTACTTGACTGCAATTTGGAAATGATATCCAGGTGGAAAACTGCCCCAGTATCACTCCCTCCAAACCACCTCTTCCCATTTGCCCTCCAAACAGGGCAGCTTGTCTCAGATTTGGAATGTACAGGATCTGAATAAATGGAATTGAGCAGGTACTAAATCATTTCCTCCTTCTCCTAGTGATTTGTCACCATAATAAGCATCTGAGGGGGATAGACCTTTTATTACTACACACTGTTAAGCAGGAAGAAGGCTGCAATATATTCCTGGCATTCTTTGAAGAAAATAATTACCCTGTGCAGACTTTTCTTTAAAAAAAAAAGAGCTATCAATTTAACAGAAAGAATTGTATTTAAACCTAAGTGCTTATTTTATACAAAATATGAAACATTATTATGTTTATATTGGAGAGGATAATGGCAACTCATTATATGACACTACAGCACTCAAGATACAACCTACTCATTCCTAAACAGCTCCCAAGGAATGGAAACAGCAAGAAAAGGAGAGGAGCATTCCTCTATGATACTATATGTACATGTACTATACTATGCATTCACTTATACTATAAGTAAACACTAGTACTACAAATATAATATTTAAAAGTGTTGGTACAATTTTTATATCCGATCTCATAAACATTGTACTGTTTCATCCCTATTACAACCTTTTCATATTGTTTGTCCGATTTTCAGAAGTCTGAGTCTCAGAGAAACTAGCATGAGAATATAACTGTGTATATAAAATTGACACTATAGCTACAGTTGTCAGATAATTTCAGATAATACATACATGGAACACTAAATTATTCATTAAACATTTGAAATTTAAATCTAACTAAGCATCATGTACTTCTGGCTACCCCAAGTGTAGCAAGACTCCAATATGAGAAGAGTCATTCCCTTCTTGCCATTCTCCCCAAGTAAGGAGTTGATTATCAAAATACAAGTGACTTGCCCATAGTTTCATAATGAATTTTGGTAACCTCTATGACTTCTTAGTTAAATGATATTTAATCTATCTCTTGTATAACCCCTGCCATAAGTGTGGTGCTGTGAAAAAACAGCAACATGATCAGGCTGGCTTAATTAGATAATAGCCTTTTTAGGCCTTTGTAGCCCCAAATACAAGAGAATAAAGTGATCTAAAGATCAAATTTACATAATATTTTCCATCTTACCCCTAAAATTTATTATCTGAACTCAGCAACTACAGTATATAAAAAAAATAGTTCTATTAAAGTAAACATAAAGATATGTTCAGTTTCATTCATAGATACAGGAACATATAGCAAAGTAATATAATAATATTTATTATTTATCAGATATGCAAAAAATGAGATATATTATAACTAATACTGATGAGGGGCAAGGATAATTTCTTTTATGTTAGTGATAATATAAACAGGAATTGTAGCTGAAGTCTGCTCATTCATTTTCCAGCCACCCAGACCTGAAACTGTCTGGCCAATGACTCAGGCATATTTCTAGCTACCTCTCAAATCTTGAATTAATCAATTTCTATTAATCTGTGTATTGCCATAAAACTGTGGCTTACTAGAAAGTTTCCAGCTCTTTCTCCTTCAGCAGCTACATGGCATCTGTCTGACTCTGCCTACTCTCTATATATCTCTTTCAGCCTGGCTATATTATGCCCTGATATGAACAAAATTAGCTTTATTCATCAACCAATAAGAGCAGTACATATACAGAAGGATATCCCACATCATCTCCCCTTTTCCATCTAAATAATAAGTAAGGTTTTAACTTTAACATAGTAAAACTGCATATAACAAAACAGCTATCAAGCAGGAATTACACTTACAATATTTATTCTATTTGTATCTGGAAATCTTCACATCTAATTTATCTTTTATCATAACTAAGGAAAGAAACTAAAACTGTCTGTCTTCAACTTTTCAAAGACCCCCAAATAATATAATATTACCTAAATATATAGGAAGTGCATTGTAAGCAACTTCCTAAGTTCTAGAATTGACAGAGGCATCTCGATACCTGGACAGTCACACAAAATTCTTCTGTAATGTTGGGGCAACCATATTCAGTCTACAGGCCCATAGAATCCAGCAGAGTTTCCCATGAAGCAGGAAAGTTGAGAGGCTCTTTCGCTTATATTGGCAGTTTGTCAGTCACTTTCTTCTGTATCATGCAGAATATCTGGTAGTTTCTTCTGTGAAGCAGAAACCCTGAAGAATCATCCCATCTTTTGGAATGTTCAGCAGTTACTTTTCTGTGGATTCTGCATGTCCAGTTCATACAACATACTATCAAGCAGTCCAGACAAGAACAGTTTCTTGCCCAAATGGCTAGCCTTGTGACACTGATGGCAAATCCATAACAAGTTTCTTCATTACCTACCAACTTCTCTGAAGTAATCCGTGCTGCCAGAAACAGACATGTCTTACTCTTGATAAAAGTCCTAAGTTCTTAAAACATTTTAAATGCCATATTCCATAGTTTTTGAAGTATTGAAGATTATCTATCCAACTGAAACATACCTCTACATATCTAGAAAACCTAACTAATATGACTACAAGTTTGACTATTGTAAATAACTACCTATTAATCTGCAACTTTTAATTATACATTACATTTTTAAATGAGACATCTAAACATAATACCTTAAACAAGAATAGAAATACGTTGCCGGGCGTGGTGGCGCACGCCTTTAATCCCAGCACTCGGGAGGCAGAGGCAGGCGGATCTCTGTGAGTTCGAGACCAGCCTGGTCTACAGAGCTAGTTCCAGGACAGGCTCCAAAACCACAGAGAAACCCTGGCTCGAAAAACCAAAAAAAAAAAAAAAAAAAAAAAAAAAAAAAAAAAAAAAAAAAAAAAAAAAGAATAGAAATACATATAAAAAATTGACCTTAAATTTGTATCAATAGACCAAGATACATACCAATGCAAAGTATTAATCTCTATATAGTATCACCCCTATTTTTTAAAAAGGAGATTGACTGTGACCATTAATGATTTATACCCAACCCCTTTTAAATGAAAACATTTGCAAACAATCATTTTGGGAATTCTGGCATATTTCTCTCCAAACTTCTTCCTGAACATCAAAGCATCATCTTTCTACAAGTTAATTTGAGACTATAGTAACTTAAAACTCATATATTTAAGCCAAAATATCTTAAATATAATGCTATAAAGCAAAGGCATCTGTGGAACTTAATTGTATGGGTCAATGTGACTGGGATAAGGGATATCCAGATGGCTGTTTCAAAGTTATTTCAAGATCTCTGCTGTGCCTATGAAAGTATTTTGGAATAGATTAGTATTTAAAGCAATAGACTTAGTAAAGAAGATTATCCTTACCAGTGTGGGTGGGCATTATTCAATCCTGAAGGGCTGAGTTAAAACAAAACGCAAAAGGGGGAAATTTCCTCTCTCTTTAGCTATAATGTACATCTTCCTCTGCTCCCCAATATCTATATTCTTAATTCTTTGACCTATAGACTGGAGTGACCTTACACCACTGTCTTATAATTCCCAATAGTATGTAATGAGTCAGTCATAGTGGTGCATTCCTGAAATCTTCCTCAGTCTTCAGGAGGTAAGTGCAAGAGAACAGAAAATACAAGGCTAATTTGGGATACACAGTTTGAAATTGCCTTATAAATAATAATAATAATAATATCTATAAACAAGGCTAGACATATGGCTGAGTATGTAAAGCACTTACCACACAAACATGAGGAATTTAATTTAGATCCACAGAACCCATGAAAACCAAGGAGTAGAACACATTTGTAACACCAACGCTCCTCTGGAAAGGAAGAAGACAGAGGCTCCAAAATTCTCAGAAGACACAGACCAGATAACTGGCCATCTACAGAAGCTAGCGACACAGAGATCTTGTTTCAAACAAGGTAGAAGGTAGGAGCACACCCAAAGTTATTCTATGTCTTCCATGCAAGAACCATGGTATGCATGTACCCACACTTACACACAAGAACACACATGCACAAAGGTATATTCAAAGATACTTTTTAGACAGCAGTCTTAATTTTTATTTTGTAGTCACAGAATTTCATCAAAAGCAAATGACAAATGAATGATAATAATGAAAGTTTAATGTATCAACCTGAAAACACAATGAATAAATTTGAAAAGATGACAAAACTTGGATTGATGAGATAAGTTACTTTTTAAATGTTCTGATCATGTGATGAACATAAAAGGCAAGAAAAATATGACCTTCTTGAGATAGTCTAGCAGTTTATGAAATAAAAGATTGATGATTTTGACAAGCCAACATTTAAACATTATAACTCTTTCTAAAGGAAGAAAAAGGAAAAATAGATAAAAGCAAAATAAAGAAAACATTAGTTCTTGACCAACTATAGTATACAATGAAGGAAGGTAGAAAGCTTACAGTCTAATATACTGTATGTTGACTGAAGTTTCTTTCCTGCCTGGTTTCTGTTCTCCCACAAGGTCCCACAGCCTTTTAGCCCCTAAGAAATCACACAAAAGTCTATATTAATGATAAACTGATTGGCCCATTAGCTCAGGCTTCTTATTAACTCTTATAACTTATATTAACCCATTATTCTTATCTGTGTTAGCCACGTGGCTCAGTAACTTTTTCAGCGGGCTAATCACATCTTCCTTCTTCCGTGGCTGGGAAAGGACTGGGGAGAAATGGGCTTCCTCCTTCCCAGAATTCTAATGTTCTCATTGCCCTGCCACTACTTCCTGTCTGGTTGTCTCACCTATACTTCCTGCCTGGCTACTGGCCCATCAGCATTTATTGAAAACATAATTGACAAAATACAGAATTGTCCTACACCAATTGTGGAATGAAACTGTCTATTATATGCATTGACAAGAGCCACACTTCTTCACTCCTCGGAGGACAGAGACACGTAAATCAAACTGCAAAAGAGGAAAGGACCTTCAGAGTCAGACTCATATTATAGTATAATTGATCACTCCCAGTTTTGGACAAATACCTTGACTCTTTCAGATCTCAGTTTCCTAATGTGTAGCCTCAAAATGATAATGCCTTTCTCATCATGGAATCATTACTTTAAAAAATTATAACTAAAAGCTGCATAAAATATATTGACAAAAGTAAAAGTGTAATACGCTTGCTTGGTGATGTACTAATAAGGCTGGTACTAGAAAGGACATTGAAGTCATGTTTTGATATTGCACAAGCTGGGATAATGACTGTAGAAACATTATTTCACTTCATCCAGGACTTCCTAGGTAAACAGAGAACAGAAACTGTGTTCATTTTTCTCTTATTTCATTGCAAACTTATACAAAACATGATGTAAAAAATAAATATTTCAACTATAAACAACTATGTCTTCAGAAAAAATTTTAGTTAAAATATGTTGATTGCAGAAAATGTCATTTAAAAGGAGTTAAAAGTTCAGGTGTGAGGGATTCTTGATATACCTTGAAAGGTCCCAATAGTCCAAACACAATCCATTCTTCAAGATCAAGATTTGACTTTTAATGTCTTATGTTAGTTATCCCATCTTACAAAGTATCTATAGAGAGGGCCTCTTTGGATAACCATCTTGTCTTGTTTTCTTGGATTATAGCAGTAGTATAATGTATATGTGATAAATTGCCTTACTCCAGAGAAATTTTTAGCTTAAATGCTTAAAAACCTTTCATATGTTGCAATAGTTTGATTTTACATTTGTATCGCCTTAGTCCTCTTCTTAATTATTAACAACTCAGAAACACTTTGTCTTTACAGATATCTATTTTGTGTTTAACATTTAATTTCACTAAAGTTTGGGCAAGACAGAAACATTTATGCAATAGGTTTTTTTAGCTGTTTATTTTATAATCTCAGTTACTATAAATTTGTATCTATTTGCAGTTCTTCAAAATCCACATGGTAAGGCTAACCATTAAAAATACAACCGTTTTCCAACTACACTTGAGTTTTTTTTGGGGGGGGGCGTTGAGACAGGGTTTCTTTGTGGCTTTGGAGCCTGTCCTAGAACTAGCTCTTGTAGACCAGACTGGTCTCGAACTCACAGAGATCCGCCTGCCTCTGCCTCCCAAGTACTGGGATTAAAGGCATGTGCCACCACCGCCCGGCTACACATGAGATTTTTAGGCTATAATCAGTGTGCTTTACATAAAAGTAGAGTGATAAACCACTAGCTATACACTGAAGAATGTAGGAATTTGGATGTTAGATTTTACTTTTTGCTCTATGAAGAGTGCAATGTTTTTGTGTATACTCCAAATTTTTCCAGCCAAGCTGCACTGAGATTGTTGTGGGGTTATATTCACTTTGAGGGTGCTGTGAGAATTACAAGTGACTATGTAATGTGGGGTTTCACTGGTCAATAAAGAAACTGCCTTGGCCCATCTGATAGGGCAGAATTTAGATAGGCGGAGTAAACAGAACAGAATGCTGGGAGGAAGAGGAAGTGAGCTCAGATGCAGGGCAGCTCCTCTCAGAGCCAGACACGATGCAGCCAGCCGCCAGGTTAAACATGCTGAATCTTTCCCAGTAAGTGCACTTAGTGGTGCTACGCAGATTATAAGAAATGGGGTAAGTTAATACATGAAAATTAGCCTAGAAGAGGCTAGATATAATGGGCCAGGCAGTGTTTAAAAGAATACAGTTTGTGTGTTGTTATTTCGGGGCATAAGCTAGCCAGGCGGCTGGGAGCTGGGTGGCAGGAATGCAGCCTGCAGCTTCTTCAACAGAATGGTGCCCAACATGGGGCGTTCCTGTTTCAGCAATAGTGGCAGAAAAAAAGCCATGGTCATTTTAAAGTGTGGCTTCCTGGGGCAGTGCTGCCAGTGCAAACTCCAGCTTTAAAACATTTCAATGGCTTTTATGGGACTGGATGTTTGTGTTCCCACTTGGGATCGGGAGGAAAGTAGCTGAGACCAGGCCCTTGGCTCAGCTCTCCCTGCCTGGGCAGATGGTGAAATCAGACTTGGTCAGGCGGGAGAGCATGGTGGGATCATACACAGAAATGTTTTCAGACTGTGCAGTGCTCTGCGTGTCAGATTTGGCTGTAACTTGGATGAAAAGAGTTTCTGTGCCACACGTTCAGTCTCAGAGTTAAAGTGCTGAGTGTGGCTCCTACCTGTCGGACCCAGAGCTAGTAGAAAATGGTACGTCCTCCATTTTGAAATTGGAGAGAAGTGGAGCCAACATCCAGAGCAGCCCTTCGCCCTGCAGCTCAGAGGCGCAACTGACTCAGTCACAAGTGGCTCTGCCATGTTGGACTGGACGGGGCAAGCCTGCAGTACCTGTTTTTGACCTAGGAATGTCACAACTCAGATTCTTAAGTGCTTAGTGATTTAAAGGTGCAAGACAAAGTGCTCCCGGATAGTAAAAAGAAAAAAAAAATTACAGATTCACAATAGAACAGATTTCAGACATAGAAGACCACTAAATAGATCACAATGTTGGATGAGTGTATGTAGGCTTGAGAGAGAGAACGAAAAGAATATAGAGAATAAAGTTAATGGTTTAAAAAAAAGGTAAAGTCTTTAAAGAGACAGAATAAAGTAAACTGATAGAGTAAAAATAAGCCACATAAAAATGAAAAATTCACAGAGAGTCTGGATTATGTACATTGTGTTTTCTTTAAAATTTTTGACTGCAAAGGAGCTAAGTACAGAGAGACATCTCATTATATGGGCTGCCAAGAATGGATTTCATAAGGGGATTATGACTTCAGAATTTGGGTCTAAGGATATGATGCTTTGGAGAGGGTCTTTATTTTTTTTCACAGAGGATGAGATCCTGTGGATTGCTTCTATCCCAATATGGTATGGTAGACCACACCCTCCTGAAAGGTTGCTGTGAATACCCTCAAAAAATTACTTTGCTCAACTGCCGACTGAGATAAACCTAGCAGACAGGTTGTACCATGAAAGACCTAAATAACAGTGCCCCCATTCAGCAGGAAGCAGTTTGGAGAGAAAAAACTGCGCCCATGTTCCTAAATATGATTTATAAATGTTCTTTTACATTTAAAGGGAGATATGATATAGATATGAATAATTTGCATTGGTATGGATTTTAAGGTCAATTTTGGTATATGTATATGTATTTCTGATCTTTATTAAGGTATTGTGATTGTGTAATTCATTTAAAAATGTAATGTATAATTAGGAAATATAGGTTGTTGATGGATAATCATAAATAATAGTCAAGCTTGTAGTCATGTTAGTTAGATTTTCTAGATATATAGAGATATATTTCAATTAAGTAGGCATTCTTCATATCTTTCAAAGACTGCAGAATATGGCATTTTAAATATTTTTAATAACTTAGGGCTTTTCATGATATTGAGACACATCTACTCCTGGCAGCACCGATCTACTTAAAGAGGAAGATGGGCATCGAAGAGGACCCTTATGGAGTCTGATAGCCATTTGGGCAAGAAACTGCTCTTGCCTGGACTGCTGCATAAACTGGACACAAAGAACCCACTGAGAGAGGACTGCTGAACTTGCCTAAAGGTGAGATGATCTGTCAGGGTTCCTGATTCATGAAAGAGTCTGCGAGACATTCTGCAGGACACAGCAGATAGTGACTGAACTGCCTTTGAAATTTCCTGCTTCATGAAAATGTCTCTGGATACTATGGGCCTGAAGGCTGAAGGTGGATGCCCCAGTGAAATATCCCTGTCATTTCTAGAGTTTGGAAGTTGCTTATTTCTTGTTTGCTTAGGAAATATTGTATCCTTCTCGAGTCTTTGATGGAGTTGAAGAATATATAGTTAGTTATAGTTTTCCTTAGTTATGATAAAGATAAAATAGATGTAAATATTGTAATTCTTACTTGATAACTATTTTGTTATGTGTAATTTTTCTATGTTAAAGTTAAAGCCTTTCTTTTTTAACAGAAAAAGAGGAAATGATGTGGGATTTCATTGGTCAATAAAGAAACTGCCCATCTGATAGGGCAGAACTTAGATAGGCAGAGTAAACAGAACAGAATGCTGTGAGGAAGAGGAAGTGAGCTCAGATGCAGGGTAGCTCCTCTCAGAGCCAGACGTGATGCAGCCAGCCGCCAGGTCAGACATGCTGAATCTTTCCCGGTAAGCGCACCTAGTGGTGCTACACAGATTATTAGAAATGGGCTAAATTAATACATGAAAATTAGCCTAGAAGAGGCTAGATATAATGGGCCAGGCAGTGTTTAAAAGAATACAGTTTGTGTGTTGTTATTTCGGGGCATAAGCTAGCCAAACGGCCGGGAGCTGGGTGGCAGGAACGCAGCCCGCAGCTCCTTCAACAATTGTGTGTTCTGAACACATGTGAATAACCGTTTTTAACCCAAAAACCCTCCTACTGTCAAGAAAAATCAGATTTTTCTACATTAGATGGCCAATGATAGCAGCATCAAGAGAAAAAATCATTCCAATCTTACACACACACACACACACACACACATACAGTCAGTTTCTGGTGCAGGAAAATTGTCTGTATTCTGTCAATCATGTTTTAAATAAATGCTGATTGGCCAGGCAGGAAATATAGGTGGGAAAAGCAGACAGGAAACAGAAATGATGTAATGAGAACAGGAGAATTCTGGGAAGGAGGAATTTGATTCTTCACACTCCTGCCCAGACCACAGAAGCAGCAGGATGTGAGCTGCCCCATTGAAAAAATGTACTGAGCCATATGGTTAACATAGATCAGAAAAATGGGTTAATCAAGATGTGAGAGCTAGCCAGTGAGAGGCTAGAGCTAATGGGCCAATCAGCTTTATAACTTATAGAGATCTTTGTGTGATTTTCTTTGGGACTAAATAGTTGTGGGGTACTGGGTGGGACAAAAACCCCAACAAACAAACAAGCCAGCCCCCACTCATGTTACAAGTTTCAAGGTAATGGTGGCTCCAGCTTGACAGCAACTTTAGAAACCAACAAACAGAGATAAATGAGAGCTCTTATAAGAAATGTCAACACAGGTACTGCGCCAACTACCTGTACTGTTAAAATCAAAGTAGCTCTGAACATGGAGTGTTTCTCTTTAACTCATTTTGTCACAAATTTTATTTAATATTTTTCCTCTAGCTTCTTTTTTTATGATTACTTCCCATTTAATTATTTCCAACATTCCATAAGTGAAAGATACTGTAAAATTAAGATTGAAAAATAGGAATGACATAATTTTAGAAAAATGTATCTTTTTTATAAAGCATGTCGTTGAAATGTGATACCTGTAGGCAGAAACATTTGGCAGTTCCTAAACCTAAAATTAATATGTGTGTATTCACAGTTTCTTTTTTTATTTTTTTAGATTTATTATTTTTATTTATTTATTTTTATTTATTTATTTATTAAAGATTTCTGCCTCCTCCCCGCCACCGCCTCCCATTTCCCTCCCCCTCCCCCAATCAAATCCCCTCCCTCGTCAGCCCAAAGATCAATCAGGGTTCCCTGCCCTGTGTCACAAATTTAATATGAAGCACTGAA